>NC_090261.1:61449514-61454514 GCF_037325665.1 Littorina saxatilis
ATGGTAAGGTAATGTAAGGTAAAGTAAGTTAAGGTAAGGTGATGTTCGGAATGGTAAGGTAAGGCAAGGGAAGGGAAGGTAAGGTAAGAGAATGTAAGGTAAAGTAAGGCAACATTATATAATTTAAAGTAAGGTAAGGAAAGGTAAGGTAAGGCAAAGTTGGATTAAGTTAGGTAAGGTAACGTAATGTAAGGTAAGGCAAGGTAAGGTATTGTAACGTAAAATAACGTAACATAACGTAACGTAAGGCAAGGCAGGTCAGGTCAGGTCAGATCAGGTAACCTAATGTAATTTAAGATAGTCTTGCGAGGTTTTCTTCGTGGAAATTCGGTAATTTTTTCCCGGGAAAAGCAAGTGCCTTTACAGTAGGGCGCTACCCATTTTTTCCACGAAGAGTGAAAAGACTGAAAAGAGACAGGTCGGAATGACAAAACCTTTAGTTAGCAAGATAGCACCCCTTTTGATTAAGCCACCTGCACGTTTGGCGAAAACATTGACTGCTCGCTCCTAAAGTGAACTATCGCCTTATTGACAGAAGCAACAGCTTAAACCCGATCGTGTTGGGAACAAAAACAAGCTGACTGACTATATAGGGTTTAACGTCCTCTTAGACCAACTGGTCTATATCGGGACAGGTATTGGTAATACGTTGAAGATATGGTGTGATACTTTGATTCGAACAAGCCCGCTGTGGCTGTCTTCTTCGACACACCAGCATTGGGTTTGTCTCGTCAAAGTATCGAAATACGATCATGATGATCGCAGACGAGAGATGGTGCATGCGTGTCTTCGTGTTTTCCAAGCCCTGAGACTTTCGCTGTGAACGTGGGATCTTTTTCGTGCGCATGTGTGCACACGGGGGTGTTCGGACACGGAAGAGAGTCTGCACAAAGTTGACTCCGAGAAATAAATCTCTCGCCGAACGTGGGAACCGAACCCACGCTGATAGCGACCAACTGGCTACAAAGCCAGCGCGCTACCAACTGAGCTACGTCCCCGCCCAAAAACAAGCTCCCTTTACCTGTCAAAGAAAGCACCTTGCGCAAAACATCATCTGGCTTCCTTAAACACTTTTTCCTTTTTGTTGTGTTCTTCGACTCGAATGTGGTTTCAGATAAAACAGCGAGTCGATCGTAGCTGATCAAATTCCTCTAGGTTCGCTTTTTCTGGTCCCATAACAAATACAAAATAGGCGCACGTTTGCCAACAGAGGTAGAAATAAAATCATGAAACCTTGCAGAAAAAAAGCCTTGATTCGTTGGGAAATGGGCATACCTCCAAATACCTGTGGAAAAACCTGACAATGGTCTAAACATGCCGAATATGGAGGATATGTTCCCTTCACCTCCTCGATGCCCTTCACCCTATTATTTGAATATATTTAGGATAACAATGCGTTCGCATCTTCTGTACATTTACACGGTAGAACTGAACGTCGAGTTTTAGTCAGGTTGCTTGTGTGACAGGGGAGGCTACCGCTCCTTTCACAGCAGACTCTGCACCCGAGTTGTTGGCCTTTAAGTCAACACCGGTTGATTGTGGAACTCTGTTTGTGTTGGGGTCTGGTGGTTTCCGATTGTCTGTATGTTCATGGAAACTTTCGGGTTTGCATAACAGTTTTTATAGGGCTAAGAAATTAGCCCTAACATTTTCAATCCTGTTTGATTGCACTTCGCCTCCCGAGGTGATCGTAGTGTTACGGCACTCGGTTACATCTGGCGCATGCGAGCAGGGATGGGACTCGGCATGATTTGTTCAGGTAATGGCATACTATGACCACTGAACATTTTCGTGCTGTTCCCATTCTGCGAACTTGGGATGGACAGTGGTCCCCCGGAGTTCATTCAAACGGGGGCGATTGTGACAGGGGAGGCTACCGCTCCTTTCACAGCAGACTCTGCACCCTAATTGTTGGCCTTTAAGTCAACACCGGTTGATTGTGGAACTCTGTTTGTGTTGGGGTCTGGTGGTTTCCGATTGTCTGTATGTTCATGGAAACTTTCGGGTTTGCATAACAGTTTTTATAAGGCTAAGAAATTAGCCCGAACATTTTCAATCCTGTTTGATTGCACTTCGCCTCCCGAGGTGGTCGTAGTGTTTCGGCACTCGGTTACATCTGATGCAGGCCAGACATACACTCACGGTTAATTGGATTGCGTCAGATTGCGTCAACTTAACATTTTGTATCTCCAGAATTCGGCAAATGTGATAAGTGCACAGAAAAAAACGCTTCTATCTCAAACACTGCATTGGACTATCTTGATGTCACGGATTGGGAAAACAGAGAGTGTCATTTTTTGAGAAACTTAGAAAGGAACTTGGCTCTCATCACAATGTCGTTAGAACACAGCCCTGCTTTACGGACAGGTTTAAAGATACATCCCTACTCGTATAAGCTTCTTCTTCTTCTTCTTCTTCTTCTTCTTTCTTCTTTCTTCCTTCTTTCTTCTTTCTTCTTTCTTCTTTCTTCTTTCTTCTTCTTCTTCTTCTTCTTCTTCTTCTTCTTCTGCGTTCGTGGGCTGAAACTCCCACGTACACTCGTGTTTTTGCATGAGTGAAAATTTACGTGATGACCGTTTTTACTCCGCCATTTAGGCAGCCATACGCCGCTTTCGGAGGAAGCATGCTGGGTATTTTCGTGTTTCTATAACCCACCGAACTCTGACATGGATTACAGGATCTTTTCCGTGCGCACTTGGTCTTGTGCTTGCGTGTACACACGAAGGGGGATAAGCCACTAGCAGGTCTGCACATAAGTTGACTCGGGAGATCGGAAAAATCTCCACACTTAACCCACCCGGCGGCCGCGGCCGGGATTCGATCCCTCGACCTTCCGATTAAGAGACTGACGTCTTACCACCAGGCCACAGCGCCCGTCAAACTCGTATAAGCGATCTTGTTCACTAACACAGATCTGTTCAGATTTTTACATGGGATAAGAGAATAACTGAAAATTCGAGGAAAAAATCGACTTGGACTTGGTGAAGCTACTATATATGGAACACACCAAGAGCATGCGAACAATAGACGGTGTTCGGAAATAACTCTCTTGGGTTTGTATTGGTTGTGAAAGAGTGGATATTCTTGCTTTCATTGAGGCAAACTTTCCCACGTGACATTATAGGCCAGTCACTAGCGAGGGGTGTGTCTGAAACACGTGGACAAGGAGCACGTGTGGAAAGTTTGGCCCAATAAAAAGGGAGAGTTTTCACTCTTTCACAACCAATACAAACATTTTATTACAAGTTATTTCTAGAGTTCGTCTGTTATCATTACTCATGGCCTCTGTCCACGTTTACACGAATAGCATCTAGATAGATATAGAGTGATTGAAAATGATTATATATTATATATATATGATTTTTATTTTTTTTGCCAAGCACATCATTGTGGGGCTTTTAATCAATAACATGCATCCGTCTACAATGTATCATCATTCATCTTTCAACATTTATAATAAATATGTAAATGGCAAGTATACAAGACACATATATATATATATATATATATATATATACAACATTAGGACATAACAGACAGGCGGACATATAACATACCGCTCGCCTGCAAGTAAGGCCGGAGCATAACATAACATGCAGATTACAATACTGATAAAAAGAAAGAGAGAGAGAGAGAGAGAGAGAGAGAGAGAGAGAGAGAGAGAGAGAGAGAGAGAGAGAGAGAGAGAGAGAGAGAGAGAGAGAGAGAGAGAGAATGATTATACTTTCATCACCAGCTGCACATGACAATGGAAGCCACAGACGACAGACGCCAAAACAATAATGCATTGTGAACAATTCTACGCAGTCAAGGCAATGACCAGAAGAAAACCTTCATCGTGAGAGTGATCCCCTTCGTCACCGTGCTAACAATACAATAACTAAACAGTAATAATGGCAGCTACTACGATTTGTGGACATTTTGTTGGCTGCCACAAAGAACTCCTTTGGCATCGTTTTCGTCTATTCATCATAATTATTATATGTGTTATTCATGAGCTCGTGACACGCATATTCTGGACGTTTGTATGTGCATGTGCAGAATACTATTGTTGTAATTGATTTACTAGCGAAACAAGAGCAGGCAGTAGACCATATCATTATATGAAACGCACACTTTTTACTGCGCAATGATATGAACAGATGAGTCATAAGGTTAACAGATGCTTGGTGATGAACATATGAAAAGCTCTATTCTGTCCTACCACCCCCCACACCTCCCACACACACACACCTCTCCCCCTTCCATCCTCTACCTCTGCCCCGTGCATTCTCCCCATCTTCAGTGTCATTATAAAATGTTATTTTTTTGTTTTTTGACACCCTTGGACTTATCAGTACCCTAATGCGAACCCGAAGACGCATTATTTTATTCATACATCCTACAGTCCCCGAAGCCTCTCATTTATGGCGAAGTCCCTTCGCGAAGTCCAATTCACGAAGCTGTCTGGATTGGATTGGATAAGATTTACAGTCCAGTGAGGTTACCCTCATGGAAATTCGGGCTGCTTTCTCCCCGGGGAAAGCGAGCTGCCATACATACGGCGCTACCCATATTTTTTTTTTCCTGCATGCGTGTATTCATGTTTCCTGAGACTTAATGCCGTGTGAGATGGAATTTTTTTTAAAACTTTATTCCAAGTCCCACGGGTATTTGATGGACATTTTTATCTATGCCTATACAATTTTGCCAGGAAAGACCCTTTTGTCAATCGTGGGATCTTTAACGTGCACACCCCAATGTAGTGTACACGAAGGGACCTCGGGTTTTCGTCTCATTCGACTGGCCTATAATAAAGGCACAAAGGTTTAGGGACTAACATTTCGGTAAACGATTTCGTGAAGTCTTCGCGAAGTCGACTTCGGGTACACATAAGGACAGCCTTTATGGCTTAACATTATTTGCGAAAACGACAGTATTTACAAACCTTATGCGTTCATTGCAAAAAGCAGCAAAATCCTCCTGTCGCGCAACGAACCACATATATCTATACAGTAAAC
>NC_090261.1:61459514-61472139 GCF_037325665.1 Littorina saxatilis
AATGGTAACGGGTAGTCCAAAGAAGAAAAAAAAAAATACAAGGGAAGCAAATTTCGAGAACAAAATCTATTATTCTTATTTTTGGGGCAAAGTTATACATTTCAGCCATACAAAAACTGTAAGATCACTCTACCAGCTAAGGTAAGCTTGACATGTCATACCAGGTACAATCTAAAGGCCATTAGTGCCATTCAAAGCTCATCTAATCTACAGGTAATACCCCCATTCCACACAACCATTCTAGGTTACCGTTCCCGTACTGATCAAGGACGGCTGCCACAACAATGGAACGCTGCGCAAACGGCCGTTTTTGGTATCTTTGAGCAGCGTCTGACCATAGTGGCACCCGTCCCCAAGGCGGCTGGAAACGGAAGCTAGAACGGATGTGTGGAATGTGGGTATGACAACTCAGTGTGTGAGAGCGCTACCGTTGCGTTACCGTTGTTTTAAGTTCCTTTAACGATCCAAGCGTTCCGTTACCGATAGGTTAAGGTTCCATTACCGTTCATTCTGATCGGGAGGGGAACGGCAACAATTTTGAACATGCAGCCCAAACTCAACCGTCCCTACCGTTCAAAGCAGTTCCGTTAACGATCATTTACGTTCCATTGCGGTTCCCTCCCGATCCCTCCCGTGCCCGCACCGTTCCTTGGTCGGTACGGGAACGGAACCTGGAACATTTTGTGTGGAATGGGGGTATAAGAGTCATCCTCCAGCGGTCACACAGCGAGTTAGAACCAGATTGTCTTTGATCATTCTAACCATGGTGATGCTGCGAGCACCCAGGTGCAATACGGATATTACCGCAGTAAAGAACAGCTGTCATAATTTTCTGTTTTTATTCATATAATTAAGCGACGTGGAAAGTGTAATAGCTCCTTAGAGTCGTTGATGAAATAAAGAACGATGCATCCTGGGTACGTTGTATAAATGTATTACAAGTACAGTAATCTCATGTACATACAATCATACGGCCACGGCATGGTGCGGAACAAAACACATCTGGTGCGAATTGAAGCATGCAAAAAAGGCAAGGTTGTATGGTGCGAAAACGCACGCACGCACGCACGCATGCACGCACGCACGCACGCACGCATGCACGCACGCACGCACGCACGCACGCACGCGCAAGCACACACACACACGCACACACACACACACACACACACACACACACACACACACACATTGCACATTTATTTCTTAATTTTAGTGTGGAAAAAAAGCACGAACAAAATTGTATACGATAGAAGCATGCTCGCAAACACATGGGATAAAACAACAAAATAAAGAGAAAGAGAAGAAAAACTATCTCCACAGATTTCTTTGGCAGAGAAGCCTCGTCTTCCTGTTTGTCTCGCCATTTGCCTTAAAGATAAAATCAAGGTCATCAGCCCAACGTACAGGTAGTGACCTTTCGTTCTGGCATTCATTAGCTCTGGAGCCATCTGACGTCTCCAAAGCAATATATAGCGTTTTTCTTCTTGTTTAAAAAAATGTAACCAGACATCATTGCAAAAAAACAGACATGATGTGATGTAAATACTCTGACATGTATGATAGTGCCCATGGCTCATGATCGACAGACTTTAACTAATGCGAGCACGTAGTTTATCTGTCGCCCCTGGCATAAAGAGCTGTTTTTCATGGGCATGCATATTTGTGTTGCAGTAAATGTTAGGCTATCTGTGTGTGTGTGTGTGTGTGTGTATGTGTGTGTGTGTGTGTGTGTGTGTGTGTGTGTGTGTGTGTGTGTGTGTGTGTGTGTGTGTGTGTGTGTGTGTGTGTGTGTTGCTCAAAGAACACTGTAGTCTATATAATGCAAATGTCAAAATCTTGTTTACGTTGCAAAACCTCTTGAAGTTAACTTCACACTAAAACACAACACAAAACAAATCACACAAAAAAGAAAGGCCTTTGCACTGCGTGAGAAGTGCAACTAAAATTAAAAACCTTTCAAACACATCGCTTGTTCCCACTAAGTTAAGGACAGCATAAAAAGGCCTCTGTCAGGGGAACCTAAATCAACGCATGAGCCCACTTGTGTCTTAAAAATCATGCTCTGCTTTAACTTATCGATCAGGTAACCTCCCCAGACAGCAGACATTTTTTGTATTTTTTTGTATTTTTTTATGTTTAAATAGATAAATAAATAAAAATAATCATAACATCAATTGATTCCTAATGTTCATCTCAGTTTCCAAACATACACCCAAATCTAACTTTTTCCCATATTTAAATTTTCCAATGGTCATTTTGGTAATTAAAATACAATAATTCACACAAAAAATATAATCATTTTTCAAACTTTCCCTAAAATAACCCCAAAATACATTTTCTTCATTCAAAATGATGGCAACATGTATTTTCTTATAAACAAAATCTTTACATATTGTCCAACCCTTCATCACCTCTTGGCAACTAAAAAAGAAATGTTCAAGGGTGTCTAATTCATTACAGACTTCCCACTTATTCGATGTTCGTAATCCCATTTTGTTTAATAAAATATTGGTTGGATATATTCTATGTAATAATTTCCAGTGCAGCAGACGTAATCTTTCTTCTTTTGTGCTGTTAATAAGCAGACATGATAAGTGATCGGCCAACATGTCATGCCTACTGGCTGTACACCATGAACAAATAGCAGCTGCCTGAACATGCAGACTGCTCTTCATTACTGAAGATATTGGGCCCTCAGATAACACGGGATCGAGGCTCCTGGCTGATATTGTGAAACAGAAGGTCACGTGGAGGGAAGATAGCCAGACTTGTTCATGTTTGTTGTTTCATGTTTGTTTTACAAGTTGACTTTAGTTGTGTGCACACGTTGGAACACGCACTACTTTCATTCATTCGCTCGGCTTCCTGGCGAGTGGGCGAAAACTGATTCTATCAAAGATAAGTTTTGTGTGAATATTTGTTTGTCTGTTCACCTAAAAGACCGTTGGGTCGAAATATCTGTGACAGTAACGTAATTTTGTCAATAACAACGTTCCAACAACTTACCTTTCTTGTTTTTTGATTCTACACTTTTGAACAGATAATTACTTTATTGTTGCTTTTTTTTCTCTAAACAGTTACACCAGTTTGTGAAACAACTAAATTCAGTGGTTGAGACAATTTCCTCACAATCTGAAAGAAAACAGCCACGAAATCACTGCGTCTATGACAACTACTTTCAAGAAACAAGATGAACTAATGCTCAAGTGAAGGAAAGAACGAAAGGAGTTGTGAACAAACTGAAAAACGAGTAAAGATTGAAAGAGAAAGACAGAACGATAGAAAAAAAGAAAGAAAGAACGATAGAAAAAAGAAAGAAAGAAAAGAAAGAAAAGAAAAGAAAACATGTAAAAAGAAAGAAAGAAAGATGTTGGCAACGAAGAAAAGAAAGAAAGTAAAAAGAAAGAAAGAAAGAAAGAAAGAAAGATGTTGGCAACGAAAACAAGTCGCGTAAGGCGAAAATACAATATTTAGTCAAGTAGCTGCCCTTTTTCAGCAAGACCGTATACTCGTAGCATCGTCAGTCCACCGCTCATGGCAAAGGCAGTGAAATTGACAAGAAGAGCGGGGTAGTAGTTGCGCTAAGAAGGATAGCACGCTTTTCTGTACCTCTCTTTGTTTTAACTTTCTGAGCGTGTTTTTAATCCAAACATATCATATCTATATGTTTTTGGAATCAGGAACCGACAAGGAATAAGATGAAAGTGTTTTTAAATTGATTTCGAAAAAAAAATTTTGATAATAATTTTTATATATTTAATTTTCAGAGCTTGTTTTTAATCCGAATATAACATATTTATATGTTTTTGGAATCAGCAAATGATGGAGAATAAGATAAACGTAAATTTGGATCGTTTTATAAATTTTTATTTTTTTTTACAATTTTCCGATTTTTAATGACCAAAGTCATAAATTAATTTTTAAGCCACCAAGCTGAAATGCAATACCGAAGTCCGGGCTTCGTCGAAGATTACTTGACCAAAATTTCAACCAATTTGGTTGAAAAATGAGGGCGTGACAGTGCCGCCTCAACTTTCACGAAAAGCCGGATATGACGTCATCAAAGACATTTATCAAAAAAATGAAAAAAACGTTCGGGGATTTCATACCCAGGAACTCTCATGTCAAATTTCATAAAGATCGGTCCAGTAGTTTAGTCTGAATCGCTCTACACACACACACAGACACACACACAGACACACGCACATACACCATACCCTCGTTTCGATTCCCCCTCGATGTTAAAATATTTAGTCAAAACTTGACTAAATATAAAACAAGTCGCGTAAGGCGAAAATACAATATTAATTAGTCAAGTAGCTGTCGAACTCACAGAATGAAACTGAACGCAATGCCATTTTTCAGCAAGACCGTATACTCGTAGCATCGTCAGTCCACCGCTCATGGCAAAGGCAGTGAAATTGACAAGAAGAGCGGGGTAGTAGTTGCGCTAAGAAGGATAGCACGCTTTTCTGTACCTCTCTTTGTTTTAACTTTCTGAGCGTGTTTTTAATCCAAACATATCATATCTATATGTTTTTGGAATCAGGAACCGACAAGGAATAAGATGAAAGTGTTTTTAAATTGATTTGGACAATTTAATTTTGATAATAATTTTTATATATTTAATTTTCAGAGCTTGTTTTTAATCCGAATATAACATATTTATATGTTTTGGGAATCAGCAAATGATGGAGAATAAGATAAACGTAAATTTGGATCGTTTTATAAATTTTTATTTTTTTTTACAATTTTCAGATTTTTAATGACCAAAGTCATTAATTAATTTTTAAGCCACCAAGCTGAAATGCAATACCGAAGTCCGGGCTTCGTCGAAGATTACTTGACCAAAATTTCAACCAATTTGGTTGAAAAATGAGGGCGTGACAGTGCCGCCTCAACTTTCACGAAAAGCCGGATATGACGTCATCAAAGACATTTATCAAAAAAATGAAAAAAACGTTCGGGGATTTCATACCCAGGAACTCTCATGTCAAATTTCATAAAGATCGGTCCAGTAGTTTAGTCTGAATCGCTCTACACACACACACAGACACACAGACACACACACAGACACACGCACATACACCACGACCCTCGTTTCGATTCCCCCTCGATGTTAAAATATTTAGTCAAAACTTGACTAAATATAAAAAGAGGGAAAGAAAATGAAACAGAAAGAAAAGAAAGACAGAAAGAAAGAAAAAAGAAAGAAAAACAAGTCGCGTAAGGCGAAAATACAATATTTAGTCAAGTAGCTGTCGAACTCACAGAATGAAACTGAACGCAACGCAACGCAGCAAGACCGTATACTCGTAGCATCGTCACTCCACCGCCCGTGGCAAAGGCAGTGCACGTGGAATTGACAAGAAGAGCGGGGTATTCGTTGCGCTAAGAAGGATAGCACGCTTTTCTGTACCTCTCTTCGTTTTAACTTTCTGAGCGTGTTTTTAATCCAAACATATCATATCTATATATTTTTGGAATCAGGAACCGACAAGGAATAAGATGAAAGTGTTTTTGAATTGATTTGGAAAAAAAATTTTTAATAATAATTTTTATATATTTAATTTTCAGAGCTTGTTTTTAATCCGAATATAACATATTTATATGTTTTTGGAATCAGCACATGATGGAGAATAAGATAAACGTAAATTTGGATCGTTTTATAAATTTTTATTTTTTTTTACAATTTTCCGATTTTTAATGACCAAAGTCATTAATTAATTTTTAAGCCACCAAGCTGAAATGCAATACCGAACCCCGGGCTTCGTCGAAGATTACTTGACCAAAATTTCAACCAATTTGGTTGAAAAATGAGGGCGTGACAGTGCCGCCTCAACTTTCACGAAAAGCCGGATATGACGTCATCAAAGACATTTATCAAAAAAATGAAAAAAACGTTCGGGGATTTCATACCCAGGAACTCTCATGTCAAATTTCATAAAGATCGGTCCAGTAGTTTAGTCTGAATCGCTCTACACACACACACAGACAGACGCACATACACCACGACCCTCGTTTCGATTCCCCCTCTACGTTAAAACATTTAGTCAAAACTTGACTAAATGTAAACAGGTGTATACAAAATCAAGTCGCACTAAAAAGACTCTTTTGTACACAGACTCCAGGTCAACGGATATTTCAGCAGCATGCGAACAATCCGTTGTATTCGTTTAAAACCGAGTCCAAACAGCTTCGTTAGCATAACCCCCTGGGCGAAGGTTAGCCGCAGGCATCAGCATTCACAGTAAGTCACGATAAGCAGAAGCAGGAATCTCTGCAATCTTAAACATACACTAATTAGCAAATTAAGAGTAGCGTGGAGGCGGGGAGGGAGGGAGGGGGGAGGGGGAGAGGGGGGGGGGAGGGTGGGGGAGAGGGGGGGGGGGAGTCCGTGCCAGCGGGAGGGATATGCTAAGTGTCTGTTACTAGATAAGAACTGTGTAAGCTGCATGTTTCCTCGCTTGATCGATGTCGTATGTTCCCTTGCTTCTCTGCAATGTTGATCGCCTGCAGATTGTTCTTCCGCTTTGAAGTATCTTGAAGGATGGAAGGTGGTTTTACCTGTAACCTCATCAAAAAGGTAGCCTATCATTTTTTGAAGATATTGCCTGCTGAGAACAAGTTTACATGGCGATTATTTAAAAAGGTTTTGATAGTTCAAGTAAAATATAATTCGTGGGAGGAAAATACAAGCATGACGCTCGATTAGGCCGACGATTCGGCTGGTTCAAATTGAAGAGTGGGAACGTAAGGTTAGCCTTTGCATGAGGTCGTGCCCTAATTGCTTGCTTATCATTAATTCATAATATTTATTTTGAACAAAATGTTGCTTAAAGCGACGAGTGTGAACAGCATGCGAAATTGAGAAAACAGCTGTATTTTTTGTTTAGTTTTCTGTCTCCAACCGTTGTCCCGAAGAATCATCCACAGGCGAAAATGTTGACACTGAAATTGTGCTGTCTTTGTCTTGGTGAGTAAAGATTTCCTGTTTTAACATTGTTTGTTTCACCAACGGCCATTTTGTTTTTAGGACTGGGAAAATATACTTTCTATCGGTGGGAATCGTAACCAATAATCCAATTAAATGTCTCATTCTCAGGACGATGAAGCAAGGTATTGTTTTCCTTTAGAGAGAAGGGGTTCGTAGCGTGTGTAGAACTGTGAACTCGTGAATCAAGGATACATTTTACACACTGGTACTGCCAAAGAGGTGCCTTTAAATCTCATGATATGCTGTATAATAATAATAATAATAATAATAATAATAATTGTCAGTAAGTACTGGTGTCACATGACTGATGTGAACCAGTTGATTGCGGGCTAATGGCGATGCGCTAAAACTGTTAGCGCACTCTTGGAGTGCGCTAACTTTTCCACACAGCGTATTCTTACGCCCTTTACCTAAGCAAGACTGTGCTCTCATCCTCAGAATTAATTACTGACATGTAGCTTATATTCTCCACAATACCAAATGACCATAAATTCCCTGCTTCTCAATTAAAGCAGAAGTGGTTTTTTTCTGACAGATTGCATGTGCCTGTGCCACAGTGCGGCTGCCACTGATCTAAAAATAGAAGCCGCTGTGTTTCATCTAATTCTCGCCGACTTGCATAGATTCTTCTCATCGTGTTAGTGGCATGTAGCTTATCATCCACATTACCAAATGATGAGTTAATATAAAATTCCCACCCGCTAGCAGAAAACACAAGTGTTATTCCGATAACGTACCAGCAGGGACCTATCTAATATAGGTCTATGGTACCAGCTAGACCAGTTTGGAAGACTGACTCGATCGACTCTGTCATACGTAGCCGCACTGACTACACTGTCACTGAAATACGACTGCATCAGTTCAGTAAATGAATGGTTTCCGAATTATTATTTCAAGGCAAGAACAATCGTAATCGAAAACGTGTAGGGTTCAGAACGTTCTTACCATTATAAGACTTATTACCAGCGTGCCTCGTGCGTGCAGACTCAGTCAGTGCAGACTGCATGCAGTGGTTTGATTGCCCTAGCAGACGACATAAACCCCGCTCAGCAAATTAACATGTTGGGCAAATGTGAACGAAAAAACGATGGGGATATAATACGTGTAGGGTTCAGAGCATTCTTACCGTTCATATTTAGTATCAGACTCCCCGATGAGTGAAGATACAACACGAGAAATATGCCACATTTGTTTTGAAAATGTGCAAACCGTCGAGTCCCGCTGCTTCGAGTCAATTCAAGGGGAGTCACTCCGCACAGTCAATCCGTCGAAGCTCGACTGGAGGTTTCGAATCGCAAATAATGAAGAGCACAGCCCTTTCTCCGAGTTCAAATGAGGTCTCTCTGAAAGATCATCACTGTTCAGATTAACGCTACACTGGAATTTACCAACAGAAATTAAAATGCGTGTGACGAAAGCACGACACACTTGAGACACCCCACACAAAAGTAGATCTTTACTGTACACGACCTGACCACACAGTTATGCCTATTCAAATGCGCGTTGCAAAATGTGCGCTTGGAATCTTCTTTTTTCTATGGCGGTACTGACAATATCGTTATTGAAACAATCCCAGTGCACTAAGGAATTTATAGAGCAAATCTCGAAAATAATTATTGAACTCAGCGCTATGCGCTTCGTTCAATAATGAATTTTCTCGATTTGCTCTATAAATCCCTTAGTGCACTGGGATGTCTCAATAACTTAAATAATAATAATAATAATATTAATAATAATAATAATAAATGAGCATTTATATAGCGCAACATCATAACTTTACAATTATGCTCTTTGCGCTTGACACATTTAAAATTAAAACACAGTTATACAAGCATTTACATCTACATTCATAGTCAACAACGCTTAATTAAAAGCATACACCATCAAACATACATTACAAAAAATTCTTCCACTAACTAAGTAATAAAAACATGAATAAAATAGGTAGTGAAAACAAGGACATACCAGCTGAATACCCTTAATCAAACAGAACATGTTATCAACAATTCTGAAAACAGCCCCTGATGTTTATATACATTATCACATTATCACTAAAACAACAAATACACTACATGTAGCCTACTGTATGCCTATGTGCCATTTTAATATGCCTTTCAGTAAATCATGTACATCTTTTTAATCATGGTAGGCAGCATGCAGGTTTCTCTTACTTATTATGACATTTATGGCTGAGGCTCTCATTTCCTCAAATGAGAAACGTTATGGTAGACGCATTCACACCAGTGGGACAACCCTTAATTACTACTTGGCGCAATATTTCTCATTGTACAAAAACAGGTGCTGTGTGGGAAGGTAATGTTGTTTACGCGGAAAAGAGAGAGAGATGATGATGATGATGATGATGGAACTTTATTTTTCAAGGATAAAGGTTTAAGGCGACGCCTTTTCTTACAACCGGTCCTTACTTCTAATACAAATGTCTAATAATTTGTTTGTTTGTTTGTTTGTTTGCTTAACGCCCAGCCGACCACGAAGGGCCATATCAGGGCGGTGCTGCTTTGACATATAACGTGCGCCACACACAAGACAGAAGTCGCAGCACAGGCTTCATGTCTCACCCAGTCACATTATTCTGACACCGGACCAACCAGTCCTAGCACTAACCCCATAATGCCAGACGCCAGGCGGAGCAGCCACTAGATTGCCAATTTTAAAGTCTTAGGTATGACCCGGCCGGGGTTCGAACCCACGACCTCCCAATCACGGGGCGGACGCCTTACGTCTAATAAATGATAAACAAGTAAAGCAACATGACAAATAAACAAATTAAACGAACGACCCAGCAAACAATCGACAAGTAAGCAAACAAGCAAATAAACACAAACAACAAAATGACAAAGTAAGCAACATACAAATCAAAAGCGAAACATACATGTTAATGGAGGTTACACATGTAAAGTGATCGACGGTAAAATTCACACAATACCAACGTTTACACTAATGCTTACAATGATTATATGGTGTAAATGATGATGATGGAGAAGATGATGATGATGATGATGATGATGATGATGATGATGATGATGATTTGATGATGATAATGATGATGAGATGGAAAATCGCAACATAAATTCCACATATTAATACATGCAATAAAGAACATATTTTTGTAATCCATAAAGCTTTGCCAGCTACTTGCACATGTTAAGACTAGTAGCCATCTAGGTAGACATATAATGATTATGCAGAGCTTGTTTAAAACTCTTTAGTGAGGTTAATGATCTTATTACAGACGGAATGGAGTTCCACACCATAGAGCCAGAGAAGGCTTGACTTGGTGGTAGAAAATTGATAGACCCGTACCTTTCGGTGACTCTGTGAAATAGGTCCTGAATATAGTTGGGCACTTCGCCATGATATACGTCAGGGGCGGATCAGTTCGTTTTATGGGGGGGGGGGGGGGGGTTCCATAAGTATATTGTGAAGATATGGGTGTGAAGGCGCGAAGCGCCGAGCCGACGGCGCGAAGCGCCTAGCTTGCTAGGGGGGTTCGGGGGCATGCCCCCCCTGAAAATTTTGAAAAAAAGGATGCAAAATGAAGCAATCTGGTGCATTCTGAAGAGGATCATTACCAGTTTCAGGCAGCAGATTTTGAAAATTGAAACTCAACCCAAAAAAACACACAAAAATATTTTTATTTTTTGTGTTGGGGGGGGGGGGGTTCCGGAAACCCCAGAAACCCTCCCCCTCGTCCGCCCCTGTACTTTGTACATCATTGCAGTCTTATTAAACTGTAACTGTTTAACTAGCGGCAGGTAGTCTAGATTCTTTAACTTGAAATCAGCTGATAATTGTGGACCATTTAACATGATTTTAGCTGCCCGACGATGTAGAGAGTTTAATTTTTTCATGTGAATATCAGAGACGCCATCCCAAAGAGTTGATGCGTAATTAATATGGGATAAGATGTGGGCATGATAAAATAGTTTTAGTGCTGCGATATCGACATACTGCTTTAACTTTGATAGCAGAAACAAATTCTAGGATACTTTTTGACAAATATAATGTACATGAGATTGCCATTTTAATTCTTGATCGACTATCACACCCAAAACACGATGTTCCGTTACCTGCTGAACAGGTTGTGATTCCAGAGAAAGATTTAAATTAAGAGGTCGTGACTGGTGTTTTTGTCTTGTTGTAATAATCATGCTTTTTGTCTTCCCTGGGTGCACTATCATAAAATTCTGGTTACACCAATTGTTGACTTCATTCAGACTAGACTGAAAAGAAACTTCAACAGTCCTACAGCTTGTATTAGAAATAAAATTCCGTTTTAACTTTTGAATTAGATATATGAAGGGGGAGGTCATTAATGAATACACAAAACAAAATAGGCCCTAAAACTGACCCCTGGAGAGAGAGAGAGAGAGAGAGAGAGAGAGAGAGAGAGAGAGAGAGAGAGAGAGAGAGAGACGGACAGACTGACAGACAGACAGACAGACAGACATACATAGTGTGGGAGTTAGAGAGATAAATAAGATAAAATAAGATAAGATAAGATAGGATAAGATAGGATAGGATAGGATAAGATAGGATAGGATAAGATTGTAAAACATATTTGTAAGACATTAGCAATATTAACAAGAAGGGCAAAGCCCATACGACTCACATGCTTTACACATTTTTCCTACCAAAATACATGTGACCCAAGGTCAAGGTCATCCAAGGTCATGCAACACAAAGTTGTTAATTCAAGACATAGGAAGTACAATGGTGCTTATTGGCTCTTTCTACCATGAGATATGGTCACTTTTAGTGGTTCACTACCTTATTTTGGTCACATTTCATAAGGGTCAAAGTGACCTTGACCTTGATCATATGTGACCAAATGTGTCTCATGATGAAAGCATAACATGTGCCCCACATAATTTTTAAGTTTGAAACAGTTATCTTCCATAGTTCAGGGTCAAGGTCACTTCAAAATATGTATACAATCCAACTTTGAAGAGCTCCTGTGACCTTGACCTTGAAGCAAGGTAAACCAAACTGGTATCAAAAGATGGGGCTTACTTTGCCCTATATATCATATATAGGTGAGGTATTGAATCTCAAAAACTTCAGAGAAAATGTGAAAAATGTGAAAAATAGCTGTTTTTTTAGACAACATTTATGGCCCCTGCGACCTTGACCTTAAAGCAAGGTCAAGATGCTATGTATGCTTTTTGGGGCCTTGTCATCATACACCATCTTGCCAAATTTGGTACTGATAGACTGAATAGTGTCCAAGAAATATCCAACGTTAAAGTTTTCCGGACGGACGGACGGACGGACGGACGACTCGGGTGAGTACATAGACTCACTTTTGCTTCGCATGTGAGTCAACAAATGACCAAAATAATTATTTTTGAGAAAGAGAGAGAGAGAGAGAGAGAGAGAGAGAGAGAGAGAGAGAGAGAGAGACAGAGAGAGAGACAGAGACAGAGAGAGCGAAACAAAAAGAGAGAGAGAAAGAGAGAGAGAGACAGAGAGAGAGAGAGAGACAGAGACAGAGAGAGCGAAAGAAAAAGAGAGAGAGAGAGAATTTCAAGTGGTTAGGGGAAAAAGACCTCAATGTAAAACTGTGGTAATTGCGTCATGCAGACAAACGCAAACAAGCTGTAAGGG
>NC_090261.1:61472339-61494839 GCF_037325665.1 Littorina saxatilis
CCCTATCAACTATTGGTGATCTCGGAACACTGGCAAGAAGAAGGTGGTCCCATGTTTTTAAAAATAAGGACAAATCGCCACAGTTCTAAAAGGGGAGCAGCGTACGGTTACCTTACAACAGTACATGCATTATTGCCTGCCCGTGATGTTTAAAGCTTGGCGCTAAACACGGGTACTTGATGCTACTCCATTGAAATGTCCCGTTTTACACAGCTTCCAAATCAATCGAATTTTTCACAAATTAGGATGTCTGTCTGATATTTCGTTCACTATATTTTCCTGAATTGGCCCCGTTCGACGTTTTCCAGTTTTTAAATCTAAAGAAAAAGCTCCGAGAAAACCGTTACGAGAGCCCTGATGTTGCTGTCTGAGAGTAAACGAGGGTCATTGAGGGTATCGGCAAAAACACTCGCGCCGTCACTTTTGAAAGGTATTTCTACAAAATGTGTGTCGCAGCTCAGGAAGGATCCCTCGAGAAAATGGCGTGGTCAAATTAACGGTGAGCTGTGCGCTAATATGAGATTCTAAGGACTTCCAGAACAGCCCTCGTAGAACCTTACCGTATAAGGGGGTAAAGACACTGGTGATTTGTATTTCTTCAAACCGGTGTCTTGTGCCTTTGCTTGTTCCAAGCTTTAAATGAGAGTTCCTGAGTATGATATCCCCACACGTTTTTTTTAATTTTTTTTGATAAATGTCTTTGATGACGTCATATCCGGCTTTTTGTGAAAGTTGAGGCAGCACTGTCACGCTCTCATTTTTCAACCAATTTTGTTGACATTTTGGTCAAGCAATTTTCGACGAAGGCCGGACTTTGGTATTGCATTTCAGCTTGGAAGCTTAAAAATTAATTGATGAGTTTGATCATTAAAGTTGTCATTAAAATCGATTTTTCGCAAACAGATTTAAAATTGATTGCATTGTATTTCTCATCTTCTCCTGAATTCAAAAACATATAGATATGTCATGTTTACTCTAACAATATGCTCAGAATGAAAGGAAATAGGTTCAGTAAGTACTATGGACGCGTGCTTCGCGGCGGAGAGCGTGACCCGTCTCGGTCTTCGGAATGGTTAGCCGAGACTATCTGAATGTAGTCTCGGCGATGATTGGTTTGTGGTGTTGATCTTGACTAAATGTTTTTATATCGCTTCACGCGACTTGTTTTTTGTTGTTGATTTTCCCGCCTCGTAGACTCTCGGTTTGATATGCTCTCTCTCTCTCTCACTTTTCCTGTCCCCCCTCTCTCTCTCTTTAGTTATTGCAACATGTTTCTCAGTACCCCGTCGGCATCTTGCAAGCGAGTTTAATCCACGATTTTAAGATACGTTAATTATTTGTATCTAAGTGTTTGTCTGTCTGTCTACTTAAAAAGACCACTGGGTCGACGTATTAGTAAATCGAACGGTTTTTTTTGTCCACAATTAAACGTTCAAATGAACTACAATTCTGTTTTTTATTTGTTTTCTCTGCACCGCTCATATGTGTCTTCTTCTTCTTCGTTCATAGGCTGAAACTCCCACGTTCACACATGTTTTTGCACGAGTGGATTTTACGTGTACGACCATTTTTACCCCGCCATTCAGGCAGCATACGCCGATTTCGAGAGAAGGATGCTGGGTATTTTCGTGTTTCTATATCCCACCGAACTCTGACATAGATTACAGGATCTTTTGTGTGCGCACTTGGTCTTGTCCTTGTGTGTACACACGAAGGGGGATAAGGCACTAGCCGGTCTGCACATAAGTTGACCTGGGAGATCGGAAAAATCTCCACCCTTAACCCACCAGGCGGCCGCGGCCGGGATTTGAACTCAAGACCTTCCGATTAGGAGGCCGATGTCTTATCCACTAAGCCACTGCGACCGTCGCTCATATGTTTATCTCCGGATTTTGTCATGATGCTGAAGAACAAATGAATCAAAGCCACTTGCGGATTTGTCACCTCAAATAGTCAAACAATAAATAGCGAACGACGAAGAAGAAGAAGAAGAAACAAGTCGCGTAAGGCGAAAATACAATATTTAGTCAAGTAGCTGTCGAACTCACAGAATGAAACTGAACGCAACGCAACGCAGCAAGACCGTATACTCGTAGCATCGTCACTCCACCGCCCGTGGCAAAGGCAGTGTCCGTGGAATTGACAAGAAGAGCGGGGTATTCGTTGCGCTGAGAAGGATAGCACGCTTTTCTGTACCTCTCTTCGTTTTAACTTTCTGAGCGTGTTTTTAATCCAAACATATCATATCTATATATTTTTGGAATCAGGAACCGACAAGGAATAAGATGAAAGTGTTTTTAAATTGATTTCGAAAAAAAAATTTTGATAATAATTTTTATATACTGTTCAAAAAAAGAAACGCATAGTTGCTACTTGCCAAATTTGTTTTATTTTTCGAAAAAATTAACAGAAAATCCAATATTTAGATTATTTGTTTGAAATTTGGTATGGACACAGTTGA
This sequence comes from Littorina saxatilis, assembly GCF_037325665.1. NCBI lineage: Eukaryota > Metazoa > Mollusca > Gastropoda > Littorinimorpha > Littorinidae > Littorina > Littorina saxatilis. The sequence goes on from NC_090261.1 coordinate 61,474,801, forward strand.
ATGCACACACAGTTCATTTGCATCTTCAAATCAATCAGTCAATCAATACGATTGGGTGCCGAGGCTGTCAAGTCAGTAGGGGGTGTGACTGCCTTGAGCAGCAACAACTGCCCGGCACTTTCTGGGCATGGACTGGATCAGATGCCGGATATCTTGCTGTGGGATGGTGTCCCACTCCTCCTGAAGTGCCTGCAATAGATCGCGGTGATTTGCCGGCGCTTCTTCTCGCCTGCGCACACGTCTGTCCAATTCATCCCAGAGGTGTTCTATCGGGTTCATGTCTGGCGACATGGATGGCCAGGGAAGCACCTGGACATGGTGGTCGGTGAGGAACTGGGTGGTGAGTCGTGCTGTGTGCGGGCGAGCATTGTCCTGCTGGAATATGGCATCCTGGTCAGCCAGAAGAGGAAGGGCGTGTGGGCGCAGAATTTCCTCCACGTATCGCTGGGCAGTTATGCGCCCTTGGACGTGCACCAGGGTGCTCCTTCCAGCGGTATTGATCGCCCCCCCACACCATGACGCCTCCACCACCATGAACGGGTGCCTCATCCACACAGTTGGGCGCGTAACGTTCGTTTACTCTCCGGTAGACCCTCCTCCGACCATCATGTCGCTGGAGCAGGAAGTAGGACTCGTCGCTGAACCACACGTGTCTCCAGTGATTCCGGACGGTCCAGCGAAGGTGCTGGTTGCCCCACTGCACTCGGTTCTGGCGATGGCGGCGGGTGAGGACAGCTCCTCTGTGAGGTCTGCGAGCTCTCAAACCAGCTTCATGCAGGCGGTTCCGCACGGTCTGGTCCGATAATCGGTGTGGCCCGGGGAGAGCCTGGACAGAAGATGAGGCCGACAGGAAACGATTCCGGAGGTGGCGGAGCCGTATGAAGCGGTCGTGAGCAGCAGTTGTCGCCCTTGGTCTTCCCGCTCGTGGCAAGTCAGCAACTGAGCCAGTGGCTTGAAACCTGACCCACAGTCTACTGATGGTGCTCTGGGACACGTGGAAGTGCCTGGCGATTGCACTTTGACTTTGGCCTGCTTGTAAACGACCCAATGCAATTTGGCGGTCTTCTCTGCTCAATCGGGCCATCTTTCGTCGCTGAATTGTCGTCTGATTTCTTTGTGGCGAACAATCCGCTTTTATGGGTTTTGGAAGACATGGTGAGAGCTCAATATTCCCCGAGTTTCACGAGATTACACTGAAGCATGACGAGTGGTCATGCCAAATGAGCAATTGTGACATTGTAGCCACTGATAACGCATGCGTCACGTGCAGAGCTCACTTGTGGCAATGGACGAAAGGTCGACGACCAGATAAACATTTTCTGCAGTTTGGTGGATATCCTTGTAGCCATATAACTAAATTAACCAAATATTACAAGCTATGCGTTTCTTTTTTTGAACAGTATATATTTAATTTTCAGAGCTTGTTTGTAATCCGAATATAACATATTTATATGTTTTTGGAATCAGCAAATGATGGAGAATAAGATAAACGTAAATTTGGATCGTTTTATAAAGTTTTATTTTTTTTTACAATTTTCAGATTTTTAATGACCAAAGTCATTAATTAATTTTTAAGCCACCAAGCTGAAATGCAATGCCGAAGTCTGGGCTTTGTCGAAGATTACTTGACCAAAATTTCAACCAATTTGGTTGAAAAATGAGGGCGTGACAGTGCCGCCTCAACTTTCACAAAAAGCCGGATATGACGTCATCAAAGACATTTATCAAAAAAATGAAAAAAACGTTCGGGGATTTCATACCCAGGAACTCTCATGTCAAATTTCATAAAGATCGGTCCAGTAGTTTAGTCTGAATCGCTCTACACACACACACAGACAGACAGACAGACACACACACACACACGCACATACACCACGACCCTCGTTTCGATTCCCCCTCGATGTTAAAATATTTAGTCAAAACTTGACTAAATATAAAAACAATAAATGTCAATAAGCGCGTTTCCAGTATCACACGCACACACTATCAAAATATGAAATCAGTGATAACAGGCTAGGGTGAATATTATTTGTCACGTTGGACGGGGCAATTTATTTGCCAGTGTGTATAAAGAGAGACATTTTTGAACGTATCCAGAAGAAGACTGTTGGGGTATTTTCTTTACATATCTGCAGCTCCTTCGCTAGGCACAACAGAACGTCGGTAAGTGTGAAATACGCAATTAATGCAAGAACAATCTCATGCTAACTACCAACAATTGATACAATAATGTCATCATACAACTTTGATTGTATACCGTAGAAAAAAACCTTTTTGTGTTCAAATTTTTTTTTCTCACTCTTCACGGACAGTTACAGGGGAATCAAATGAAGATTCTCTTCTACGCAGAGAGCCTACCGCAGAAATGGGGTTTTCTCTTTTGCATAGAAGTTTGAGAGTTCTTCTCCGTTGTATGCCAAGAGACTGTCTGATGAGAGCTTCTCAGCTCGAAACAGGACCTGGTAGCGGTCTTGATTGAACAAAACAAACGGACCTTTTCAGGCTCAGCACTGTTTGCAATCCTTTCGAGATTGTTAACTGTCCTCGGGTTATTCAAGTGAAAGGCCTTAAATGGCATATAAAGTTTGAATAAAATGACACCGGAATCGATGTTTTAGTTGGGGTACGAAAATCTGTATTCACAAGGAAACATGATGTCGCGCGGCCTCTCCTTGGCCCGTGACAAAAAGTGCAATCGGTGTTTTTTTCTTCAGATTTCAGAAGGAATTATGATGTGGTGCGGCATTTCGTTCTTTGCGGTGCTGTTGGTCACCATTCCGCCTGGCCTACACGCCGGCCATAACCAGGTTCAGGAAGTTCTTGACAAGGTGACTGCAATCCAGGGAAACCTGACGACGGATTTGGGACTGATCAAGGAAAGGACAGAAAACATACCGCAGAGGCTTTCTGCCATTGACAAAAAGCTAGTAGACCTGCAAAGTAAGTGTGGACTTGAAAATCAGATCTTGGCAATCGTTTTTTTAAATAATTTTAACCAAAGCGAAGGAGGAAATCTCGATTCTCTCACGAAGAAAAATTCAACATATACCGTATTTTAAAGCTGAGGATTATCGTCAAAACAAAACCAACTGACTTTTAAAAATAGTGTATCAACGCTGTGCAGCTTTGGGTCATCTTTGAATACAAAGTTGGTTAGTTGGTAGATTTTTGGTTTTCTTTTAAAAAAGATGAAGGGGTAAGCGTTTAAACGGCAGTACCATTTCATGCTGGCAAAAGTGATTTTTGTAAAGAATGTTATTTCTCTTTTTACATTCAGTCAAGTTTTTAACGTAGAGGGGGGAATCGAGACGAGGGTCGTGGTGTGTATGTGTGTGTGTGTGTGTGTGTGTGTGTGTGTGTGTGTGTGTGTGTGTGTGTCTGTGTGTGTGTGTGTGTGTGTGTGTGTGTAGAGCGATTCAGAGAACACCACTGGACCGATCTTCATGAAACTTGACATGAAAGATCCAGACGTTTTTTTATATTTTTTTTTTTATAAATGTCTTTGATGACGTCATATCCGGCTTTTTGTGAAAGTTGAGGCGGCACTGTCACGCTCTCATTTTTCAACCAAATTGGTTGAAATTTTGGTCAAGTAATCTTCGACAAAGCCCGGACTTTGGTATTGCATTTCAGCTTGGAGGCTTAAAAATTAATTAATGAGTTTGCTCATTAAAGTTGTCATTAAAATCGATTTTTCGCAAACAGATTTAAAATTGATTGCATCGTATTTTTCATCACATTCTGAACCTAAAAATATATACATATGTCATGTTTACTCTTAAAATGTGATCACAATTAACGAAAATCGATTAATTAGTCTTACGATAAAAAAATTAAGAAATCGATCCAAAAATGATTTCATCTTATTCTTTATCATTTCCTGATTCCAAAAACAGATAGATATGACAGGTTGTATTCAAAACAAGCTCAGAAAGTTTAACAAGAATACAGAAAAGCGCGCTTTCCTGCTTAGCACAATACGCTACCGCGCTATACTGGCGTGTTAATTTCACTGCGTTTTGCACGTGGGAGGTGAGCGATTTCCTTCTTGCGGGGATTGACGAAGCTGTACTGTCTTGGTGAAAAAATACAGTGCGTTCAGTTTCATTCCGCGAGTTCGACAGCTTGACTAAATGTAGTAATTTCGCCTTACGCGACTTCGTTGTAGATCTACTAGGTGGACCGTTTCAAAGAACTCGAGGTTGTTATTTTGTTGTTGTTATTCAACTGCTAAACACGCTGTTGTGATTCAATCTCTATTTAACTCTAAGAATACCGACACCAATTAATTCTCAACAAACCAACATGACTTCTATGTGTGTTCTATTTTCAATGTCTGTATTTTGAAGAAACGTGTACAAGCCGCCAAACCTGCACGGACCGCTTACTCAAACTGGACAACGGCTACTACCTGGCGTTTCGCATCACACCTGGCATCCAGTCTTCAGCTTATCAGAAGTTCGTAGCGGTGGGAAAAAGCGACGACCCGGACTGCCTGGTAGTCCAGAATGTTCCAGAAGGCTGCAAGACGACGGACGGACGCCGCTTCTGTGACCGCCATTACCGCAGCAGACTAATTGACTTGTGGGACCAACTGCCCATCTTGAGGGTATGTTGTGGGGAATAGCTAGAATGTGTGAGACTTTTTATGAGTTTATGTCAAAGGACAGACCGGTGAGGCAAACTGTTGATCAGTTATAGGTTATTCATTGGAATATCAATCTGATCATTAGTTAAGACACCGTTAACAGATACTCATTTTGTTGCGTTGTTTTAGAAGAAGGACGCTGTGGGTAAAACTCTCTATCGTCGTAAGCTCTGTACACAGATAAAAGAAGCCTGCAATTAACCTTGAACTATTGCCAATGATTGATGTTAATCATGAGAGACAAACTTGGCTCACTACTGAACAAAACCAAGATGAAGCAAAATAATCGAAGGCCTTTTTTACCGGAGCAAGTTCCCGGACTTGTGGAGAAAGCTTCCAGGTGGTCAACAAACTATTGTCAGTGAGATATATGTTACTACATGTCTGCATGTTATTTTGTAGGTTCGCGTTGGCGTTTACAAGGACAATGTGGAACAGCGTTTCTTTGAGTTCAACGGTAAAAACTCGAACTACGACAACTGGTTCAGCCAAAGCCGGTTGATCAAAAGTTCTTACACAGACTTGTCTGCTGCTACCCGGCCACAGCCAAACTTCTTTTCAATTGCAGGGTATGTATACTTTGTTGCCATTGTTTTTAACTTTTTTGCCATCCAACATGTTCGTTTCCGATTCGCTGTTCTACTGCATTACATGTTTGCTGAATGATGGACCTTGTTACGATCTTGCTTGCTTACAAGATGGTGATTGGTCGCCAGTTGTTGCAGTTTCCAAGGGCGCCTTTCTGTATGGATCTTTGCAATGACAAACAGACCAACACTTATGATGCAGATAACACAAGAAGCTTTGTTTGAAGCGTCAAATTTGTTGTCAAGCGCCTTGCCAGCGCGTCTCTTTAAACACTTTGAGATCATTTCATTATCTGTATCATAAATGTGTGTCTGTCTGTCCACTTAAAAAGACCTCTGGGTCAAAGTACAGGGAATAAAACGCTGTGTTTTGTCATCAATAAAACGTTCCAGTAATCTACAATTCTTGTTTTTCGATTCTTCATTTTATATGACAAACTTGCGTTATCTCCTTCTTTTCCCATACTACTTAATGGCGTAATAAGCAACAAGAAGTGTTTATGTTATATAACCGGCACGGTTGGCCTAGTGGTAAGGCGTCCGCCCCGTGATCGGGAGGTCGTGGGTTCGAACCCCGGCCGGGTCACACCTAAGACTTTAAAATTGGCAATCTAGTGGCTGCTCCGCCTGGCGTCTGGCATTATGGGGTTAGTGCTAGGACTGGTTGGTCCGGTGTCAGAATAATGTGACTGGGTGAGACATGAAGCCTGTGCTGCGACTTCTGTCTTGTGTGTGGCGCACGTTATATGTCAAAGCAGCACCGCCCTGATATGGCCCTTCGTGGTCGGCTGGGCGTTAAGCAAACAAACAAACAAATATGTTATATAAATCCTGGGTTTACCTTGATAACTTCAGCACAGATATCTTCTTGGCCAGTGGCATTTCGCTTTTTGCGAGATCTAATGAGGACAACGAGTACGTTATGTGGTGTCACTTTTGCAATGGCTTTGTATGCAACGCCCATGTACGTGTGTATGTACGTGTGTGTGTGTGTGTATGTGTGTGTGTGTGTATGTGTGTGTGTGTGTGTGTACTATGTGTGTGTGTGTGTGTGTGAGTACTATGTGTGTGTGTGTGTGTGTGTACTATGTGTGTGTGTGTGTGTACTATGTGTGTGTGTGTGTACTATGTGTGTGTGTGTGTGTGTACTATGTGTGTGTGTGTGTGTGTACTATGTGTGTGGGTGTGTGTGTGTGTGTGTACTATGTGTGTGTGTACTGTGTGTGTGTACTATGTGTGTGTGTGTGTGTGTGTACTATGTGTGTGTGTGTGTGTGTGTGTACTATGTGTGTGTGTGTGTGTGTGTACTATGTGTGTGTGTGTGTGTGTGTGTACTATGTGTGTGTGTGTGTGTGTGTACTATGTGTGTGTGTGTGTGTGTGTACTATGTGTGTGTGTGTGTGTGTACTATGTGTGTGTGTGTGTGTGTGTACTATGTGTGTGTGTGTGTGTGTACTATGTGTGTGTGTGTGTGTGTACTATGTGTGTGTGTGTGTGTGTGTGTATTATGTGTGTGTGTGTACTATGTGTGTGTGAGTGTGTGTGTGAGTGTGTGTGTGTACTATGTGTGTGTGTGTGTACTATGTGTGTGTGTGTGTGTGTGTGTACTATGTGTGTGTGTGTGTGTGTACTATGTGTGTGTGTGTACTATGTGTGTGTGTGTGTGTGTGTGTGTACTATGTGTGTGTGTATGTGTGTGTGTACTATGTGTGTGTGTGTGTGTACTATGTGTGTGTGTGTGTGTGTGTGTGTGTGTACTATGTGTGTGTGTGTGTGTGTACTATGTGTGTGTGTGTGTGTGTGTGTACTATGTGGGTGTGTGTGTGTGTGTGTGTACTATGTGTGTGTGTACTGTGTGTGTGTACTATGTGTGTGTGTGTGTGTGTGTGTGTACTATGTGTGTGTGTGTGTGTACTATGTGTGTGTGTGTGTGTGTGTGTACTATGTGTGTGTGTGTGTGTGTGTGTACTATGTGTGTGTGTGTGTGTGTGTACTATGTGTGTGTGTGTGTGTGTGTGTACTATGTGTGTGTGTGTGTGTACTATGTGTGTGTGTGTGTGTGTACTATGTGTGTGTGTGTGTGTGTACTATGTGTGTGTGTGTGTGTACTATGTGTGTGTGTGTGTGTGTGTGTGTGTGTACTATGTGTGTGTGTGTGTGTGTGTGTACTATGTGTGTGTGTGTGTGTGTACTATGTGTGTGTGTGTGTGTGTGTGTGTGTGTACTATGTGTGTGTGTGTGTGTGTGTACTATGTGTGTGTGTGTGTGTGTGTGTGTGTGTGTGTGTACTATGTGTGTGTGTGTGTGTGTACTATGTGTGTGTGTGTGTGTGTGTGTACTATGTGTGTGTGTACTGTGTGTGTGTACTATGTGTGTGTGTGTGTGTGTGTGTACTATGTGTGTGTGTGTACTATGTGTGTGTGTGTGTGTGTGTGTACTATGTGTGTGTGTACTGTGTGTGTGTACTATGTGTGTGTGTGTGTGTGTACTATGTGTGTGTGTGTGTACTATGTGTGTGTGTACTGTGTGTGTGTACTATGTGTGTGTGTGTGTGTCTGTACTATGTGTGTGTGTGTGTGTGTACTATGTGTGTGTGTGTGTGTGTGTGTACTATGTGTGTGTGTGTGTGTGTGTACTATGTGTGTGTGTGTGTGTGTGTACTATGTGTGTGTGTGTGTGTGTGTGTGTGTACTATGTGTGTGTGTGTGTGTGTGTGTACTATGTGTGTGTGTGTGTGTGTGTACTATGTGTGTGTGTGTGTACTATGTGTGTGTGTGTGTGTGTACTATGTGTGTGTGTGTGTGTACTATGTGTGTGTGTGTACTATGTGTGTGTGTGTGTGTGTGTGTGTACTATGTGTGTGTGTGTGTGTGTACTATGTGTGTGTGTGTACTATGTGTGTGTGTGTGTGTGTGTGTGTGTGTGTACTATGTGTGTGTGTGTGTGTGTACTATGTGTGTGTGTGTGTGTGTGTGTGTACTATGTGTGTGTGTGTGTGTGTGTGTACTATGTGTGTGTGTGTGTGTGTGTGTGTGTACTATGTGTGTGTGTGTGTGTGTGTGTACTATGTGTGTGTGTGTGTGTGTACTATGTGTGTGTGTGTGTGTGTGTGTGTACTATGTGTGTGTGTGTGTGTGTGTACTATGTGTGTGTGTGTGTGTGTGTGTACTATGTGTGTGTGTGTGTGTGTGTGTGTACTATGTGTGTGTGTGTGTGTGTGTACTATGTGTGTGTGTGTGTACTATGTGTGTGTGTGTGTGTGTGTGTGTACTATGTGTGTGTGTACTGTGTGTGTGTACTATGTGTGTGTGTGTGTGTGTACTATGTGTGTGTGTGTGTGTACTATGTGTGTGTGTGTGTGTGTGTGTACTATGTGTGTGTGTGTGTGTGTGTACTATGTGTGTGTGTGTGTGTACTATGTGTGTGTGTGTGTGTGTACTATGTGTGTGTGTGTGTGTGTGTGTACTATGTGTGTGTGTGTGTGTGTGTACTATGTGTGTGTGTGTGTGTGTGTACTATGTGTGTGTGTGTGTGTGTACTATGTGTGTGTGTGTGTGTGTGTACTATGTGTGTGTGTGTGTGTACTATGTGTGTGTGTGTGTACTATGTGTGTGTGTGTGTGTGTGTGTGTGTGTGTACTATGTGTGTGTGTGTGTACTATGTGTGTGTGTGTGTGTGTGTACTATGTGTGTGTGTGTGTGTGTGTGTGTGTGTGTACTATGTGTGTGTGTGTGTGTGTACTATGTGTGTGTGTGTGTGTGTACTATGTGTGTGTGTACTGTGTGTGTGTACTATGTGTGTGTGTGTGTGTGTGTACTATGTGTGTGTGTGTGTGTGTGTGTGTACTATGTGTGTGTGTGTGTGTGTGTACTATGTGTGTGTGTGTGTACTATGTGTGTGTGTGTGTGTGTGTGTGTGTGTGTGTACTATGTGTGTGTGTGTGTGTGTGTGTGTGTGTGTACTATGTGTGTGTGTGTGTGTACTATGTGTGTGTGTGTGTGTGTGTGTACTATGTGTGTGTGTGTGTGTGTGTGTACTATGTGTGTGTGTGTGTGTGTGTGTACTATGTGTGTGTGTGTGTGTGTGTGTGTGTGTGTACTATGTGTGTGTGTGTGTGTGTACTATGTGTGTGTGTGTGTGTGTGTGTACTATGTGTGTGTGTGTGTGTGTGTGTACTATGTGTGTGTGTACTGTGTGTGTGTACTATGTGTGTGTGTGTGTGTGTGTACTATGTGTGTGTGTGTGTGTACTATGTGTGTGTGTGTGTGTGTGTGTATACTATGTGTGTGTGTGTGTGTGTGTGTGTGTGTGTACTATGTGGGTGTGTGTGTGTGTGTGTACTATGTGTGTGTGTACTGTGTGTGTGTACTATGTGTGTGTGTGTGTGTGTGTACTATGTGTGTGTGTGTGTGTGTGTGTGTGTGTGTGTACTATGTGTGTGTGTGTGTGTGTGTACTATGTGTGTGTGTGTGTGTGTGTACTGTGTGTGTGTGTGTGTGTGTGTACTATGTGTGTGTGTGTGTGTACTATGTGTGTGTGTGTGTGTGTACTATGTGTGTGTGTGTGGTGTTACGCATTATAGTAACATTGGATTTTATTTCCATGGGTGACACCCTTAAGTCATTTCCTTGCGAGACGGAACGCCGTAAAGAGAGATGACGTCAAAAGCGTGACGTCAAAAAGGAAGAATGACACAGAGGAAAACACGAGGTTGGAAATGGTTATGATAGATCTCTACGCCTACACCGTAGGAAAGATCATTAGATTTGCAAATTCATACGATGATTTCTATCAATAAAGACTTGAGATATTTGTCTTTTGTACTTCGCGTTAAAAGATGTATGGAAGAGTTGTTTTATTGAATTGTTTTGAGACACGTGCGAAGGCCTATATTCGTAGCGTAGAGTTTTACTTTGAGTCCATTCACCAAGATCAGTTGATTCTCGTTCCATTTTGGAGAACAATTCAAGTTTTTTTTCTCGGGAGTTATATTTCATCACAAACCTGAATTATGCAGGTAAGAAACTGCTAAAGTAGGAAAAAGGGAAGTAATAATATCGTTCTTCATTTCAGAAGTAGAGCGGCACATTTTCATCCCTACGTTCATCTGTTTTGTGTGTTTCAAAGGCGAAGCAGTTGGACGAAATCCAAAATTCCATTGTTTGTAAGTAACGGTCAGAATGATTAGATAGATGTTAGGCTCATAAAGCTGATGATAACATGTTGTTTTCACTTTGATCGACAGGTTTAGATGCTGTTTAGATGCTGTTTAGATGCTGGTTAGACGCTCGTGTAGATGCAAGCTGGAGATGAATCGGACGCCAACTGAGAGAGAGATGGAACCGTGTTAAAGAACTGATATCACCGTTCACCCCATCGCCGAGATATCCAGGGCATCATCATCGTCATTCACCTCATCGTCGAAGACATCAAGGGCATCCTCAACATCGTTCGTCACATCATCAAGGACATCATCATCACCGTTGAACTCATCGTCAAGACATTAAACTTTAAAGACATCATCTTCATCACCGACGCCGTGTATAAACACTCCGAGAGCTTACAGTCGCTCATTTCGGCAAGATCAAACCTCTCACACCTGATCCTTGACCTGTAGTGCCGAGTACGTCGATGCATGAAGATGAGTAACCAAATTAAAGCCGTTTTTCACTCATTGTAGTTGTGTTCGTCCAGTTGCTTCCAGTGTTTATTCTTTCTGTCGATACTTTTGAGTCTGTCTATCGTTCAATTAAGTTAAAAGAAACCACGCATATCACTAACTATAAAAGCGAACAGCCGCCAAATAATCATACCCTAGACAACATTAACAAAATTCGAGATTCAATCTTGAAAGAGCCGGACACGTGAAAATCCTCCCATCGGATTGTGACATATTGGTTGCCTCGTCCGGGATAGGCTATTTCGTTTAGATACATGTGAAGAAATTGTCTTGTGTGGTTTGTGTGTATTCATTGATCATTCATTAGTTAAGTAATTAGTATATGTTTATTCGTGTATTTATTTAAAGGAAAACTATAGTGTAGTATGGGTAAAAACTCACTGTAGATCACATCCTTAATGAAGGTAAACTAAATAACACAACCTTACTGAAGGTAAAAACAAAATGTAACTCTCGAAGAAAAACAAAACAAAACTGGAAAGTGAAAGTTAGATCACTTTCATCTACCTGTAGATCTAGTTCTAGCAGGTAGGATTAGTTGGCAACATTCTGTTGGGGAACGGCTCAAATTCCTTTCTAAGTAGAACCAACGAAACAAAAAGGAAGTCGAAATGGAGATATTTCGCAAAAACATTTTGAACTAGTTTATTTACGTTCACGCACATGGGAAAAGTCATTTGACTATTTGTGGTGACAGATTCAATGGACAGAGTCTGAGTATCTAGCTAATAAACTATTCATAATATTGAAGATCACGGATACTTTCTTAGTGTTGAAATTAGCTACTTCAATTAGTTCTAAGAAATTTTCTGGATAGAAACCGTGGGATCTTTATATACGTTGGATTACGTATGGTGATAGACTAGAGTGATAATACTGGGAGTCGAGCCGCAGTTGTATTGACCACTCTAGGTCACAGAACGAATGTTTACGAGTTGACAGTAACATTGTTCAGTTACAGTTTGTAATAACTGATTTTTTCCATAAATGCGAAGTAGGTTCGAGATAGTCTGTGATGAGATAAATTCCATGCACAGTACCCGATATAGAAACTTCGCACGTCCTCAAATTTGGAGTGAAGGCGTGTGGTGAGACTGACGTAGAAAGCCAGACGGGTAAGATGGCTACTTCAGTGGATGCAGCCCTGGAAGCGACGAGGATTTTGATGGATAAAGGGAAGTTACTTGGTTTGGAGGGATCTGAGTTGCGTGATTTTGTTCTGGAATGTGAGCGTGAGAATGGTGAACGTGCGGAGCGTGCACGTGAACGTGCTGAACGTGCGGAAATTGCCGATGCTGAACGTAAACGCGCCGACGCTGAACGTGAACGTGAACGTGAACGTGCCGACCGTGTTGAACGTGAAAGAGAAGAACGCGAGCAACAAACTCGACTCGAGGAGTTGAGGATTCAGGTCGAATTAGCTCGCGCAACAAACTCACGCGATCGCGGAGGCGATGAAGAAGAAGGAAATCAGAACAATAACAATCACAGAAATCATAGACCTCGCGATACCGATAACTACCAACCGAAGTTACCATTCCTCGAAGACAAAGACGATGTAGAAGCGTTCCTTCTGCAATTTGAACGTCATGCTGAAGCATCACACTGGGACCCTAACACTTGGTCTGTACGTTTGTCCGCACTGCTAAAAGGTAAAGCACGCACTGCTTACACCAAGATGAAAGTCGCTGATGCACGCGACTACGCATTGCTCAGAAAGACTTTGCTGGAAAGATTTCAGATTACCGCGGAAACATACAGACAAAGATTCAGAAACACACGGAAAGAAAACGCTGACTCGTACAAAGAGTTCATTACTCAGATTTCCTTGTTCCTCGATCGCTGGGTTGAAATGTCCAATATCGGAGAAAGTTTCGATGATTTCAAAGACCTCATACTGACGGAACAAGTGTATGAAAGCATGCCTACTGAACTCGTCACGTACGTGAAGGATAGAAAACCAAACAGCATTGATGACGTGATCGACACCGTAACTCTCTACGAAGAAAACCGACCCAAAGAAAGCCGTAGACATGGGAAGAAACCTGAAGAGAGAGGACACAAGGCAACACACGGGACGAATTCCACAAACAAGGACAAGGACGAAGGAAATAAAAGCAGAACCAGCGTCAAATGTTTCAGATGTGGAAAATTGGGCCATTTCAAGAAGGATTGTCGCCAGCCTCCGAAAGATGAATCAGCCAGTGCCGCATTTCAAGACGAGAATGACGTCGAGGGGAATGCGACACATGATCAACTGTGCGACAAATGTGTTCACAAGAAATTCACCAAACTGTCCCAAATCGTAGTTGAAGGCCAGGTAGTCACTGCTTTCCGCGACACCGGAAGCACCTCTACGATTGTTGATTCCAACTAGTACCAGCTAGCAAGATTACTACGCGCACAAAAGAAACGTCTTTGGCGAAGAAATCAGTGAAAGAGAATTTATCGGTCGCACACGTTTACATGGACACGCCGTACTTCGTGGGAGAAACCGAAGTTAGCGTCATGGAGAATCCTGTCCATCCTGTGTTGATTGGAAACTCGATGGGTGTAGGATCGGAGAAAATCGAGACACCTGTATATCCAGTCCGTGAGACCGTAATCCCTGAAACCACTGCAACAGCCGTTACCCGAGGACAAGAAAAACGTGAAGAGGAGGGGAATGCGTCAATTCCCAGTTTTCCTATGGAAGGAAAGATCTTCACCGTTGCTGATCTAAAGAGAGAACAGCAAGACGACAAAAGCCTTGAGAAATTACATGTGTTGGCACGAACGAATGTAACTCGAGGGCGAGTTCAGTTCATCTATGACAAGGACGTGTTATATCGCCAATACAGTGACAAGCAAGGAAAGGACCACCGACAAGTAGTAGTACCTCACAAGATGCGAGCAAAGGTATTGTCCACCGGACACGATACGGCGATGTCGGGCCATCTCGGACAGAAGAAATCAAGAGAACGGATTTGGCAAGATTTTTTTTGGCCGGGGATCGTGGGTGACATCAAACGCTACTGCAGTTCTTGTGACGTGTGCCAACGTACTATGCCAAAAGGACGGACGAGGAAGGTACCTCTGGGAAAGATGCCTCTGATTGAAACTCCGTTCAAGCGTGTAGCCGTTGACATAGTAGGACCAATCAAACCCATGTCTGAGACAAAGAAGCAGTATATCCTAGTGATGGTGGATTTCGCGACCAGATATCCTGAAGCTGTTGCTCTCAAAGACATAAAGGCAGAAACCGTGGCTGACGCGCTATGGACATTCTGGACAAGATTGGGACTTCCAGAAGAAGTATTGACCGACAACGGAGCGCAGTTCACCAGCGAGTTGATGACTCAAGTCAACCAACTTCTCGCAATCAAGGGATTGACAACTTCACCTTGGCATCCTCAATGCAATGGTGTTGTAGAACGTTTCAATGGAACTTTGAAAGCGATGCTCAAGAAGATGACTTTTGAACAACCGACCAAGTGGGACCAGTACTTGCCAGCACTACTGTTCGCATACCGAGAAGTTCCCCAAGATTCGCTTGGATTTTCTCCTTTCGAACTTCTGTATGGGCGGACAGTGCGTGGACCAATGCAAGTATTGCGTCAACTGTGGACGGAAGAAGAAAGCAACGACGAGATACGCACGACGGCTGAACATGTTATTGATCTGCGAAATCGCATTGAAGAAACGTGCAAGATCGCCCGCGACCATCTCGCCAAGTCAGCAATACGACAAGCTCACTTCTACGACAAGAAGACGAAGAAGAGAGAACTCATTGTCGGCACCAGAGTTTTGCTTCTACTGCCAACGAAACACAACAAGCTAGAACTTGCATGGAAGGGACCATACGTGATCGAGGAGCAGATCAACTCATTTGATTACAAGATCAAAGTGGGTCGCCAAACTCGTGTCTATCACATCAACCTTTTGCGAGAGTACCATGAACGAGAAATGATCGCTGAACCAGAGAAACTTCCAGAAGAAGTGGTGGAACAGAGCGCGATAGTCGTCGAAGATCTGGAAGAACAAGATGACGAAATATTCGCCAACATGGGACCTGATCCCAGCATACTCATTCCGTCTACAAAACGTACCGAGAATGAGAAAGATGTACATGTAGCTGACACATTGACGGCAAGACAACAACGTGAAGTCAGAGACGCATGTACAGAATTCAGCGCATCGTTGACTGATGTACCAAAAGCTACGACTCTAGAAATCTGCAACATCAAGATGACTGATGATCGACCTGTGTACGTGAAACCACGACCCATACCTCATGCGTTAGTGGACGTGGTGGAACGTGAAGTGAAGGAGATGTTGGATTTGAAGGTTATCGAACCAGCCACTTCACCCTACAACGCTCCGATAGTGATCGTGAAGAAAGCACAAGGTAAAGCAGTGCGTTTCTGCAATGATTTCAGGGAAGCAAATAAAGTCATCGAGAACGACGCTGAACCAATCACAGAACAGAAATATGCCACCGTAGAGAAAGAATGCTTAGCGACCGTCTGGGGAATCCAGAAATTTGAGCGTTATCTCTACGGAAGACATTTCATACTGGAGACGGACCATCAACCTCTTCAGTATCTACAGCGGATGAAACCAACCAATGCCAGACTGATGCGCTGGGCATTGCAACTTCAACCGTACGTCTTCACCGTGAAGATCATTCCCGGCAAAGACAACATTGGAGCAGACTACCTCAGCCGTGCTACCATGAACTGAGGGAGACCATGGCAATGGTCGTCACAACTCAGAGATACTACCTGATTGTGAAGGGAATTCTGATCATAGATCCACGGAAACAATTAGTAGAATGTTATACACATATAGTATTAATGTAACTATTATGCATGTTCATAGATTATATAAAATCTTCCTTTCCAAGGGCGTGTGTTACGCATTATAGTAACATTGGATTTTATTTCCATGGGTGACACCCTTAAGTCATTTCCTTGCGAGACGGAACGCCGTAAAGAGAGATGACGTCAAAAGCGTGACGTCAAAAAGGAAGAATGACACAGAGGAAAACACGAGGTTGGAAATGGTTATGATAGATCTCTACGCCTACACCGTAGGAAAGATCATTAGATTTGCAAATTCATACGATGATTTCTATCAATAAAGACTTGAGATATTTGTCTTTTGTACTTCGCGTTAAAAGATGTATGGAAGAGTTGTTTTATTGAATTGTTTTGAGACACGTGCGAAGGCCTATATTCGTAGCGTAGAGTTTTACTTTGAGTCCATTCACCAAGATCAGTTGATTCTCGTTCCATTTTGGAGAACAATTCAAGTTTTTTTTCTCGGGAGTTATATTTCATCACAAACCTGAATTATGCAGGTAAGAAACTGCTAAAGTAGGAAAAAGGGAAGTAATAATATCGTTCTTCATTTCAGAAGTAGAGCGGCACATTTTCATCCCTACGTTCATCTGTTTTGTGTGTTTCAAAGGCGAAGCAGTTGGACGAAATCCAAAATTCCATTGTTTGTAAGTAACGGTCAGAATGATTAGATAGATGTTAGGCTCATAAAGCTGATGATAACATGTTGTTTTCACTTTGATCGACAGGTTTAGATGCTGTTTAGATGCTGTTTAGATGCTGGTTAGACGCTCGTGTAGATGCAAGCTGGAGATGAATCGGACGCCAACTGAGAGAGAGATGGAACCGTGTTAAAGAACTGATATCACCGTTCACCCCATCGCCGAGATATCCAGGGCATCATCATCGTCATTCACCTCATCGTCGAAGACATCAAGGGCATCCTCAACATCGTTCGTCACATCATCAAGGACATCATCATCACCGTTGAACTCATCGTCAAGACATTAAACTTTAAAGACATCATCTTCATCACCGACGCCGTGTATAAACACTCCGAGAGCTTACAGTCGCTCATTTCGGCAAGATCAAACCTCTCACACCTGATCCTTGACCTGTAGTGCCGAGTACGTCGATGCATGAAGATGAGTAACCAAAATTAAAGCCGTTTTTCACTCATTGTAGTTGTGTTCGTCCAGTTGCTTCCAGTGTTTATTCTTTCTGTCGATACTTTTGAGTCTGTCTATCGTTCAATTAAGTTAAAAGAAACCACGCATATCACTAACTATAAAAGCGAACAGCCGCCAAATAATCATACCCTAGACAACATTAACAAAATTCGAGATTCAATCTTGAAAGAGCCGGACACGTGAAAATCCTCCCATCGGATTGTGACATGTGTGTGTGTACTATGTGTGTGTGTGTGTACTATGTGTGTGTGTGTGTGTACTATGTGTGTGTGTGTACTGTGTGTGTGTACTATGTGTGTGTGTGTGTGTGTACTATGTGTGTGTGTGTGTGTGTACTATGTGTGTGTGTGTGTGTACTATGTGTGTGTGTGTGTGTGTGTGTGTACTATGTGTGTGTGTGTGTGTGTGTACTATGTGTGTGTGTGTGTGTGTGTGTACTATGTGTGTGTGTGTGTGTGTGTACTATGTGTGTGTGTGTGTGTGTGTACTAGTGTGTGTGTGTGTGTGTGTGTGTGTGTACTATGTGTGTGTGTGTGTGTACTATGTGTGTGTGTGTGTGTACTATGTGTGTGTGTGTGTGTGTGTGTACTATGTGTGTGGGTGTGTGTGTGTGTGTGTGTGTACTATGTGTGTGTGTGTGTACTATGTGTGTGTGTGTGTGTGTGTACTATGTGTGTGTGTGTTTAGTGTGTGTGTGTGCACGAGTGTGTGTGGTGTGTGTGTGTGTGTACTATGTGTGTGTGTGTGTGTGTGTACTATGTGTGTGTGTGTGTGTGTGTGTACTATGTGTGTGTGTGTGTGTGTGTACTATGTGTGTGTGTGTGTGTGTGTGTGTACTATGTGTGTGTGTGTGTGTACTATGTGTGTGTGTGTGTGTGTGTACTATGTGTGTGTGTGTGTGTGTGTGTACTATGTGTGTGTGTGTGTGTACTATGTGTGTGTGTGTGTGTGTGTACTATGTGTGTGTGTGTGTGTGTGTGTGTACTATGTGTGTGTGTGTGTGTGTGTGTACTATGTGTGTGTGTGTGTGTGTGTGTACTATGTGTGTGTGTGTGTGTGTGTACTATGTGTGTGTGTGTGTGTGTGTGTACTAGTGTGGGTGTGTGTGTACTATGTGTGTGTGTGTGTGTGTGTGTACTATGTGTGTGTGTGTGTGTGTGTGTACTATGTGTGTGTGTGTGTGTGTGTACTATGTGTGTGTGTGTGTGTGTGTGTGTACTATGTGTGTGTGTGTGTGTGTGTGTTACTATGTGTGTGTGTGTGTGTGTGTGTACTATGTGTGTGTGTGTGTGTGTGTGTACTATGTGTGTGTGTGTGTGTACTATGTGTGTGTGTGTGTGTGTGTGTGTACTATGTGTGTGTGTGTGTGTGTGTGTACTATGTGTGTGTGTACTGTGTGTGTGTACTATGTGTGTGTGTGTGTGTGTGTGTACTATGTGTGTGTGTGTGTGTGTGTGTACTATGTGTGTGTGTGTGTGTGTGTACTATGTGTGTGTGTGTGTGTGTGTGTACTATGTGTGTGTGTGTGTGTACTATGTGTGTGTGTGTGTGTGTGTGTACTATGTGTGTGTGTGTGTGTGTGTGTACTATGTGTGTGTGTGTGTGTGTACTATGTGTGTGTGTGTGTGTGTGTGTGTACTATGTGTGTGTGTGTGTGTGTACTATGTGTGTGTGTGTGTGTGTGTGTGTGTGTGTGTGTACTATGTGTGTGTGTGTGTGTGTACTATGTGTGTGTGTGTGTGTGTGTACTATGTGTGTGTGTGTGTGTGTACTATGTGTGTGTGTGTGTGTGTGTGTGTGTGTGTGTACTATGTGTGTGTGTGTGTGTGTGTGTACTATGTGTGTGTGTGTGTGTGTGTGTGTACTATGTGTGTGTGTGTGTGTGTACTATGTGTGTGTGTGTGTGTACTATGTGTGTGTGTGTGTGTGTACTATGTGTGTGTGTGTGTGTGTGTACTGTGTGTGTGTACTATGTGTGTGTGTGTGTGTGTGTACCATGTGTGTGTGTGTGTGTGTGTGTGTGTACTGTGTGTGTGTATGTGTGTGTGTGTGTGTACTATTGTGTGTGTGTGTGTGTGTGTGTACTATGTGTGTGTGTGTGTGTGTGTACTATGTGTGTGTGTGTGTGTGTGTACTATGTGTGTGTGTGTGTGTGTACTATGTGTGTGTGTGTGTGTACTATGTGTGTGTGTGTGTGTGTGTACTATGTGTGTGTGTGTGTGTGTGTACTATGTGTGTGTGTGTGTGTGTGTGTACTATGTGTGTGTGTGTGTACTATGTGTGTGTGTGTGTGTGTGTACTATGTGTGTGTGTGTGTGTGTGTACTATGTGTGTGTGTGTGTGTACTATGTGTGTGTGTGTGTGTGTGTACTATGTGTGTGTGTGTGTGTGTGTGTACTATGTGTGTGTGTGTGTGTGTACTATGTGTGTGTGTGTGTGTACTATGTGTGTGTGTGTGTGTGTGTGTACTATGTGTGTGTGTGTGTGTACTATGTGTGTGTGTGTGTGTGTGTACTATGTGTGTGTGTGTGTGTGTGTGTGTACTATGTGTGTGTGTGTGTGTGTACTATGTGTGTGTGTGTGTGTGTGTACTATGTGTGTGTGTGTGTGTGTACTATGTGTGTGTGTGTGTGTGTGTGTGTGTACTATGTGTGTGTGTGTGTGTACTATGTGTGTGTGTGTGTGTGTGTACTATGTGTGTGTGTGTGTGTGTGTGTGTACTATGTGTGTGTGTGTGTGTGTACTATGTGTGTGTGTGTGTGTGTGTACTATGTGTGTGTGTGTGTGTGTACTATGTGTGTGTGTGTGTGTGTGTGTACTATGTGTGTGTGTGTGTGTGTACTATGTGTGTGTGTGTGTGTGTGTGTACTATGTGTGTGTGTGTGTGTGTACTATGTGTGTGTGTGTGTGTGTACTATGTGTGTGTGTGTGTGTGTACTATGTGTGTGTGTGTGTGTGTACTATGTGTGTGTGTGTGTACTATGTGTGTGTGTGTGTGTGTGTACTATGTGTGTGTGTATGTGTGTGTGTACTATGTGTGTGTGTGTGTGTGTACTATGTGTGTGTGTGTGTGTGTGTGTACTATGTGTGTGTGTGTGTGTGTGTACTATGTGT
>NC_090261.1:61504839-61514839 GCF_037325665.1 Littorina saxatilis
TGTGTGTGTGTGTGTGTGTGTGTGTGTGTGTGTGTGTGTGTGTGTGTGTGTGTGTGTGTGTGTGTGTGTGTGTGCACGCACACAGATTGAACCGAAAAATGATACGAGTAATAAGTACATACTTACACTTTCAGTTTGGATGTATGCACCGGCTTCAGGTAGTTAAATCTGGATCATTATCTCCTTGTGTCTTAAGAACATGTTCAAACTCACAGCATATACACACCGATGTCAACCGCAATCGTTCTTAGCCGTTTAAACAACCAAATCAGCTGGACAAAATATGATCTGCAACTTTTAAAACTCTGTTTTTGTCCTGCACATTTTTATTAAAAAAATGTTGAGGTCCTCAAGCTTCACTCTCCACAACTGTTGACATACACACCAAAAGTGCTAGCGTTAGGTCAGTTTTCGTTCACAAGTTTTTTCTTCACATTTTTACAGAAGGGTCAGTTTTTGTCTACAAGTTGTTTTATTTTTATTTTTTATTCACATTTCACACAAAGATTAGTTTTCGTTCACAATTTGTTTTCTTTTGTTTTTGTTTTTTCCCCAATTTTTTGCACACAGATACATTTTTGTTGAAAAGATTATTTTTTATTTTGTTCACATTTTTACACAATCCAATGTAGTCTGTTAATGTTTAAACAAGCCACAATGCACCACTACGCCACAGCGTTATTTCAGCACGTGCACAACACAACTATCACTGGAAAACGGCCGTTCCACTCCATTGTGGCATGCAGCGAACAGTGATAACAGCGCGCTCGCCTCACGCAAGCTCTGGGCACTGTACTGTGCTGTCTGCGCTGTAAATGGCCTTTCCGGGCTCTTGTAATGAACAGGGGCCAGTTTCACTCCAGCCGACCGACCTCCACTGCCTCATTACTGTTACCAGTTTGTCTGCGTTGACTTCAATTGGGAAAAAGGCGTTTGTTTTTGTGTTTGTTTGTCTGTATTTTTGTGTTTGTTTGTTTGCCTGTTCCACGAGATGTTCGCGTGTTTTTGTGTGTGTGTGTTTTATTTATGTTATCTTCTGTTTTAGTAATGGAACATGTTAACATTTCATTAAAATACATTTTCTGTCTGGCGTGCATCAAGCGAGCGTATGTGTATGTGCCTGCTTGTGTGTGTGTGTGTGTGTGTGTGTGTGTGTGTGTGTGTGTGTGTGTGTGTGTGTGTGTGCGTACGTGCGTGCAAGAGTGCGTGCAAGTGTGCGTGCGTGCGTGCGTTCGTGCATGCCTGCGTGCGTGCGTTCGTGCATGCATGAATGCATGCGTGCGTGAGTGCGCGCCTGCGTCTGTGCCTGCGTCTGTGTGTTTATGTGTGTGATGAAGATCGAGGAAGTTATTGCCCGTGCAGCGTGCAAACCCGGCCAGTGACCGCGATCCTGCATGGCAAATAAAACACTGTCATCATCTTCCTCCTGCTAAATGTGGCGAACCAGCGGAACAAATGAAAGTTTTCAAAACCGTTGGATCTGTAATTAATCAAGTTGTTGCTGTTCTTTCTTTTCTATGACTTTTTTGTAATCAGTTGTTTTGTCTTTGGACGCTTTCTGACCTTTTGGATGTTCTTGTTCCTGTATCTTTCGTATGACCCTTCCTAGTTATAATTCATTTGTATACTCTCTTTATTTTTTTTATTTTTTTTTTATTTACTTTTCCTGCTGTGTTAAAGCAAAGCCATACCGTTCAGGCCGACGAACTGCATCGTTGCAATTCTCAACCTGGATCTCTATGTATTCTTGTGTGTGTTACGATTTACCCATTCCTTCATTCATTTACCAAATCATTCATTCGGCCTAATACTGCGCGCAAATACAGATATATGTCATCAGGTCACTTCGTTCTGCACGACTTTAAGCAAGGGGGGGGGGGGGGGGGGGGGGGGCGGGGGGCGGAAATGAGAATTCAAATCTGCCGAGTTCCAAGATTTTCTTGTCAAGTGCCTTACTTTACAGGGTCGATCGAAAGCTGTGTCAATTGGGCTCAGTTTATTGCCAAAAACCTCTAGAACAAAACTCTTCTGCTGATCTTTCCTAGACTGACATGGAGAAAGCTGGAGCTCATTCCAAACCCGAGTTTTAACAATAAGATAAACACGTATGAGACAAAATGAATACGAGACAGAGTTTTGTGCAAAACAAAATGCCTCAAAGAGCTAATCTGTTCCGCAAAAAGATCGGAGTTTGACATTTGATGAAAACATCCACGCAGATTTTAATGTTGTTTTATTCTACACGTCTGGGCAAAAATAATGTGGATTTAATAGAACGCAGAGGCCAATATATGTCAAGTATTTTCAGAGCGAGAAAAAAGCTTTGTGTGTGCGTGTGTGTGTGTGTGTGTGTGTGTGCGTGTGTGTGTAAGTGTGCCATAGAATGAAATTAAATGAGTTGGATAAAACCCTTGGGATCTCCCCTGACTGTATTCAAACGCAAGGTAAACGGCAGAAGGTCAAGCTGCAGTTAGAACTGTTAGAGCAGCGTAAATCTCGTGCAGCACAGGTGCGTGCAAGAGTTAAATGGATCGAGCAGGGTGAAAGGAACACACCTTTTTTTCTTGGGTAAGAAAAGGCGAGAGCAAACGCAAAAATAATGGAAAGTGTAAAAGATGATAACGGACGAATTGTTACAACGCAAGAAGATATTATTCTTGTCCAAAAAACGTATTTTGCTGATTTGTATAAACGGAAAATTGATGAGGGAAACATGAGCTTAAAAATTGAGACTTTTTTGGATGGAACAAAGGTTTTAAAAATAAATGATCAGCAGAAAGACAGCTGTGAAGGGGAAGTGGTAGAAGGAGAAGTTTTGTCAGCTCTAAAGCGTATGAATAATGGTTCTGCGCCTGGAATTGATGGATTAACAGTTGAGTTTTATAAGTTTTTTTGGAGGAGCCTAAAAAGGTATATACTTGCGTCTTTTAACTCTGCTTTTAAGAATGGAACTCTATCTAATTCACAGTGTAAAGCGGCAATTACACTGATTCATAAAGGGAAGGATTTATCAAGAAATGATTTAAAGAATTGGAGACCTGTTTCACTGACCAATACAGAATATAAGTTATTAGCGAAATGTTTAGATCTTCGGCTCTCTGATGTTGTTGGGAGTGTTGTGAATGAGGATCAAGTTGGGTATATAAAAGGTAGACGTGTCTCAACCTTATTGCGATTAGTTGATGATGTTTTAGAATATGCAGATTTACATAATAAGCCTGGATTGATGGTGTCAATTGACTTTTTTCATGCATTTGATTGCATCTCCAAAGAGTTTATGTTGAAGATGTTTGAAAAATTTGGTTTTGGAACTGATTTTGTGAAATGGGTTGATGTTTTGATGAAAAACGCAAAAAGTTGTGTAAACTATTGTGGTTGGTTATCTGAATTTTTTAATATTGATTCCGGAATAAGGCAAGGGTGTCCTTTTTCCGCACTAGCCTTCGTATTAGCAGTTGAATTGTTAGCAATCAAAATTCGAGAGGCCAAAAATATAAAGGGTATGTCATTATGGAACAACGGAGATATGAATAAAGTTTTGAAAGTATTGTTGTATGCTGATGATGTTACATTGTTTTTGCAAGATGAACATGACATGTTCCAAGCCCTGGCTTTGATTGGTAAATTTTCAGAAATATCAGGTTTGAACATAAATCACCAAAAATCCAAACTAATGTGGTTTGGGTCGCGGAAGAATTGTAGGAATGAGTGTTGCGGTTTTGCATGTACAGACAAAATGAAAATTCTAGGTGTATATTTCTGTAATTATATGCGTGCGTCAAAAGTGAAAGAGAATTGGGAAGAGAGAGTGAATGTTGCAAAAAGGCTCATCTGCGTGTGGGAGAAAAGGAATTTGAGCATTATTGGTAAAGTCTGTGTATTCAAAACGTTTATTCTGCCACATTTTGTCTATATAATGCAGGCGCTGATTGTACCAGACGACGTTCTAACTGAAATTAATAGGTTAATGTTTCGCTTCGTGTGGCGCAAAAAAGACTGCAACAGAAAAGCATTTGAAAAGGTGAAAAGAACTGTTTTATGTAACGAAGTAAAGCAAGGTGGATTAAATATGATTGATTTGCGTCAGATGCAGTGTTCCTTTTTGTTAAGCTGGGTTGTGAACCTAACTCTGTCTAATGAAGACCAGAAATGGTCATGGCTCCCAAAAGCACTGTTTTTCCGTTTTGGGAGTCGCTTTGAGTGTTTTTTTGCGAACATTAATAGCAAACCATTTAAAGGATTGGACAGTATTAAATCGGAATTTTGTCCGCTGTGTTGAAGGCATGGCTTGATAACAATCAAGTCGATAATAATGGTAATTCTGTTTCCGGTTTGTTGTGGAACAACAAAGATATAATTTGTCAAGGAAACCCACTCTTTTTTGCGGATTGGATTAAAAGTGGTATAATGTATGTGAGCGATGTGTGTGAGAATGGACGTTTTTCTACCTATGAAGAAGTGTGTGAAAGAACTGGCTACACTGCAAATAGATTGCTTGAGTACAATGTTGTTCGAATAGCTGTACATCTCCTTTTAAGAAATGTCGATATAAACGATGTAAATTGTTCAGTCTGTGGGAAAAAAGTTAAATCAGTAAAAGAAATTCGAAAGATTCTGGTAGGAAAACAATACAGCCAACCCTGTTCAGAAGGATTTTGGAGAAGAAAATTAGGATTTGAAATTGACGAAAAGAATTGGAACTTAGCAGCCACTGTCACTAGTGAAGTTCGATTACGTGTACTGCATTGGAAAATATTGCAAAACATTTATCCAACTAATATTTTATTGTGTAAAATGAAAGTGAAGGCTGATAAAAACTGTACATATTGTAAGGATGAACTTGAAGTATTGGAGCATTTTTTCTTTGAGTGCCCAACAGTGCTCAGGTTTTGGAAATATATTGAAATGTACATTTTAGTAAACATTGGTGAAAGAATTAGGTTGAATGTTACAGATGTGCTTTTTGGTATAAAAAGTAACAGCAAAAATATGAAGAAGATTAATCACATTATTTTAATCGCAAAGATGTGCGTAAGCATTTTTAAAAAAACCGATTCACGATTAACACTGGAAATTATTTTTGGAAATCATATTGTTTTGAGATTTCGTTAGTCTGAAGTTTTATTAATTGAAAACAAATTATTGTTTATTTTCTTTGATATAATGTAAAGACAGCCATACATTATGATGCGAATATTGTTTTTAAAAAAAGATCAATATATGACATATGATCATTTTGATGCTACACATGTTGACACGTATATTTTTTTCACGTATGACTATTTTTAGTCCTTTTGTTTAATGTACAAGTTTTTCTGAACCGCATGTAAATGAGAGAGTATGTGTGAAAACAGAAAATACAGTTACCATGTTTGTTATCTTGTGTTTTATTAATTGAATAAAAAAAAAATTAAAATAAATAAATAAAAATTAAAATTTTAAAAAAAAAAAGTGTGCCATAGAGGTTCAGCTGCTGCTGCTGCTGTTGATGATGACATACATAAAAGAGTGAGACAGTGAGAGACGGTACATATACAAGAGTGAGAGAGAGAGAGAGAGAGAGAGAGAGAGAGAGAGAGAGAGAGAGAGAGAGAGAGAGAGAGACAGAGAGAGAGAGAGACAGACAGACAGACAGACAGACTAACAGACAGACAGACAGACAGATAGACAGACAGTCAGACTAACAGACAGACAGACAGACAGACAGACGGACAGCTACTCATAAAGGCAAGGAACTCTAGCCATAATGACAGTAAAAATTTTAAAAAATAGATCAAGCATTTTACATAAAGAAAGTGATTCATCACCCTGAAACAGACGAAACAGCAATATACTATTCATTCTCCCTACGGACGGGCAAGGCTCTTATAGATCTGCTCACGCCCATGGGAATTCCATAGACAGTTGGCGATGAGTGATGCAATATTCTACAACGATCTCCATATGCCAGCAAAAAGGTGTATCTGTTTTGGCTCAGACAAAGAGCGGAACGGGCACACACCCCCCCCCCCCCCCCCCGCCCTCCCGGCTTGTCCGAATTGAGAGATCTCCGACAGTCAGTATGCCCCCTACTGTACACTGTGGCCAAATAGAGTCAGTATGGTCATTCGTTGGGAGTGAACTCGCTGGAATATATTTATGCCGGAAAGTAGTCATCGCTTGGGTAGTAACTATCACGTTAGCACAAACGACAAAAGTTTGGCTTCTTCTTTGAGCTCTTTATTCAAGACGATCATATATGGGGTGTCGATGTCCATTGACAACTGCATCAAGTGCGCATGTGCAAAAGTACAATAACTTCCTATCAGATGACATCATTAGATACGTCATCTTATGATCACTATCATCACAGTAACCATGGTTTTGTTTTGCACCACGAATGCAGAAACACAAAACTAGATAGACTGGTAACGTTCCAAAACAAAGAATCAAAAACCAAGAACGGTGAGTTACTGGAACCGTTTCATTTTTAACCAAATGTGACCCTCCACCACGGTATGAGTCGCATGTCACCTTTGCATGATTTTCATATTTTTACATTTTCCTACAGAGGTTTTTATGCTCTATCCAGTGGTGAAAACCGTTTTAGAAAAGAGCGAAAAATGTTTGAGTTATAAGCCTGTGACTAAGGTGACCCTCACACTGTTACCAGACACTCTTCGGACTTATATCAAGCCTAGCGCGAGGTGACATGCGACTCATTTCGTGGTGGAGGGTCACAAATAAGACATTCACAGGTGCATCGACATAGTGGTCTTTATAGTGGACAGACATATCAATAAATTAAGTGTTTGTCTCTGGCAAGATGGTCAGATTCATAAGGAATCAATGTACTTGTGAAAGTGTCTGTAAAATGAGTGAGGGTGCCCAGGTGTCTGACCAACACTGGGGGCTCATTCATTCGACAAAGTCTGGCGGCGGAACGAAGTTGAGGGGTGGATGTTGCAGTGAGTGCTGGGACGGGGCGGCGTGGGAGCATACTGGGAGAAGGTACAAGCGTCGGGACAAGCAAAAAGAGAATGAAACAAACAAAATAAAATAAATACATAAAGAAGAAAAGAAAGAGAAAAGAAAAGAGGAAAGAAAGAGAAAGTGAAGAGGAGAGAGAGAAAGAGAAGAGGAGAAAAGAAAAAGAAGAGGAAGAAGAACGGAAAAAAAGAAGAAAAAAAAGTGATTGTCTCGTTTTGTTAAATATTAAACTTTCCGTTAACCTACAATTATTGTAATGTTTTTATGGTGTCCTTTCCTCCGCCAAAAAACCCCAGTGTATAATCAGCATGCTTTAAATCCGGTACCTAATTATGTTTTGTTTGAAGTGCCCCAGATTTTCGTTTGACAAGTTTACATTTCTCAGGTCTGCTTGCTGCTATTTCAAAACTTAATCTTAGACTCAAAAGATTAAGTTTTGAAATAGCAGCAAGCAGACCTGAGAAATTAATATTATTAGGATTTTCTTGGGAAACCAGATATTTCGAGCCCTCTGGCATGATACTCTGGCTTCTTGGTCTCTTCCATGTACATTAATGAGGATTCTTTGAATCCAGATACTGTAAAGTTTTGACAATTGTCAGACCTTCGTTGTGGTAAATTCAGATTTCTTTCAAATCTGCTCATGGAAAAAATCTGATTTTTTCAACTCTCTTTCGGAGAAATTCAAATTGGTTTCCAAAGCCTTCTTTATGGATAATTTAGACCTCTTTGTTCACATCCCTACTTCTTGTCCCTCTCCAAGGCGTGCAAAAATAGGTTACTACTCAATCATTCCTGAGGAATCTAGAATTCTGCATTGATCGAAATTGTGATTTCTTGTCATCGGTGTGTACAAGGATCATCTATCATTTTGCGGCGTTGTGGGGTGTATTAAGGAGGTCTTACCAAGTTTCTGATACTTTCCATTCGTTCAGCGTTTTTTTTTTAATTTTTTATATGAAGTCTTATATTGCGCGCGTATCTCCAGACTCGGACTCAAGGCGCAGGGATCTATTTATGCCGTGTGAGATGGAATTTTTTACACAATACATCACGCATTCACATCGACCAGCAGATCGCAGCCATTTCGGCGCATATCCTACTTTTCACGGCCTATTATTCCAAGTCACACGGGTATTTTGGTGGACATTTTTTTTATCTATGCCTATACAATTTTGCCAGGAAAGACCCTTTTGACAATCGTGGGATCTTTAACGTGCACACCCCAATGTAGTGTACACGAAGGGACCTCGGTTTTTCGTCCCAACCGAAAGACTAGCACTTGAACCCACCACCTAGGTTAGGAAAGGGGGGGGGGGGAGAAAATTGCTAACGCCCTGACACAGGGTCGAACTCGCAACCTCTCGCTTCCGAGCGCAAGTGCGTTACCACTCGGCCACCCAGTCCTGTTGCAGAGGGCTCGCTCACAGACATACACACGCACGCACGCACGCACATACGCACATACGCACGCACGCACAGACAGACAAAGTTACGATCGCATAGGCTACACTTACGTGAGCCAAATATAACTAACAAATGGAAACGCAAAAAACAAAAACAAAAAAGTCGAAGAAAAAGAAAGACTGCTCTCTCAGGATAAAGATGAAAATGCATTTTTACTGAGAAAATGCACGCCATAAAAACAAAAAACATTTTCAGATTTGAAGAAAAAGACGACGACGATCACGAAGAAGAACAAGAAGAAAAAAAACTAAGAAGGACAAGAACAACATGACCGAAAAAAGAATAAGAACAAGAATAACAAGAAGAAAAGAAGTATTGAACAGCAGAAGACGGGCGGAGTGGTGTGGTGGTAAGACATCGGCCTCCTAATCGGGAGGTCGTGAGTTCGAATCCCGGTCGCTGCCGCCTGGTGGGTTAAGAGTGGTGATATTTCCGATCTCCCAGGTCAACTTATGTGGAGTCCTGCTAGTGACATGACCCCCTTCGTGTGTACACGCAAGCACAAGACCAAGTGCGCACGGAAAAGATCCTGCAATCCATATCCGAGTTCGGTGGGTTATAAAAACACGAAAATACCCAGCAAGCCTCCCTCGAAATCGGCGTATGCTGCCTGAATGGCGGGGTAAAAATCCACTCATGAGTGAACGTGGCAGTCTAAGCCCATGCATGAAGAAGAAGAAGAAGAGAACAGCAGAAAGAAAAGGCCGTGTATTACAGTTTCTTGCTCGTGTAGCCATGCAGTCATCTAGAAGCAACGACAACCAAGCAGGGAGAAATCGGAATAAATAAGAGTTAATCAATCAGAAACATCTAAACGACAACAATGGCAAAGAGAGGAGAATCCAGTGCAATGGGATGATACAGGCACTAACGCGAGACACTTCTGACAACAAGGATCTCAGTGGTACCATCTGACACAGTCAATCAATACTCATGAAAACTAACACCGGATTAGAACAAAAAGGCGAAACAGAGCAGAATAGAAATAGGCCGAAAATAAGAAAGAGGTCGAGAATAACTTGAGAAAGAAAGACAAAAAGAAAGAAAGAAAGAAAGAGGTCGAAGAAAAAAAGCAAGCAAACAAGAAAGATCTACACTGACAGCAAAAGAAAACGAAAGCAACAGGAAGGGGAAGAAAGACGAAGTGGTGATTTCCAAAAAGGAACACTGACAGACGAGAAAATCAGCTTGAAATACGAGGTCACTATCAGGGGCCCGAAAAAGCCCTCTTCATTCCCTCCAAAGCGCTAGACGACTCTTAAGAACCAGGGAGCAATGTTTTATCTGCACCTCCGCGCTCCCAGACTTCTGCATTTGCATTCTTGATCCCCCGAACAGCATTCGACAGACGACTTGCGAATTCTCCGCCATTTGCATTTGTTTCAGATTCGACGTAAAGGAAGACTCTTCAAGCGTGGAGATCGAGAAAATCTCAATCGTTTCCGGTTCCAATTTTTAGCCAAATTGCGTGATATTTTGTGAAGATAAAGGTGGTCCGGGCACCGAAAGGTATCCGAAGGCGTGATGTATTGGTTGCTAAGAGCCAAGATGTTGGAGATAAAAG
>NC_090261.1:61519007-61536507 GCF_037325665.1 Littorina saxatilis
TGTGTGTGTGTGTGTGTGTGTGTGTGTGTGTATATGTGTGTGTGTGTGTGTGTGTGTATATGTGTGTGTGTGTGTGAGTGTGTGTGATTGTCCGCCTGTATGTCTGCATGTCTGTCTGTGACCCTAATGGAAATTCGGGATGCTCTCTCACTGGCCTGCATTACGGGTCGTGGAAAAGCAAGAAATGCCAGGGTTGTTTTGCACAATAGAATCAAAATACTAAGGCGATGTACCCTACAGCTGCTTTTGGTGTCCAGAAAGGCACTCGATCATTATGGCTAATTAATTCAGACACAGATTTATAGGAACACAAGGCAGCTTAGGCCTACGCCTTGCGGTATACGCACGTAGGCACTAACATTAGTCAGCTCAGCACCGAAACTGATCTGACCAAATACCGAGAAATTTGGCTGATCAAAATCAACAGGGGTCGAAGCCGTGTTATGATTAAAGAAGCAGTATACTAAAGGTTACTGCCTTCATGGGGTGTAAACTACCAGTTGAGTCAGCACTGTCAGTAACAAATGTCATTGTTCTTTTTGATGCAATGTACAGACACATGAAATGTCTGAGAAGTCGACACTTTGTTTTTGGGTCGAAAAAAAGGAAACAAAGCATTTTTTCTCTACCAAAAAATCAATTGCTTTATTTCCTTTTTTTTCGAAACGCCAGAGAAAAATAACAAAAAAGAAAACCTGTAGCTAGAAAAATGTCCAAATATTTCATTGGTTCTCTTTTCTCGACATGCTGGTGACATTTTTGTTTGGTAGAAAAGAAAAAAACCCGATTGGTTAATCTTGCTTAAAGCAAAAGAGGGACCTATGAAATATAAAGATCTACAATAATTTTTGTAATAAGTCTTTCTTTAATTAAAAACAAATTACATTATTTTTGTATTCGAGGTACGGACATGGATGGCATTCCATACTGGAGACAAAGGTATAGTGCTCAAGGCCTTTTGGGGAATTCCGAATCAGTGTTCTGGGATATATGGGGATACGAATTTATGCTCGGAATAATCCGGTTTAGATCAAGTAGTTATTATTGATTTATGTAGGAATCGGATTCAGATTTGCATTTTGTTGTCCGCACCAGTTTTTTTTTAGCATCCCCAATACTCTACTCCAGGCAGTTGTCAAAATGACTGTACAAAATGAATTTAATAAAAATGTAGTGAATGTTATTAATGAAACAAATGTATCATCTGATAATTCTTTTGAAAAATGTTACATAAAATATATTGCGTAAGAAAGACAGTGGTAAATGTTGCACATGAAAATTCGATTTATATCCAAACCCATTTTTTTTTTTTACATTATTTTAGTCATAAAACGGGTTTTGTGTTTCAATGACTTGTTAGCTAATTTTTCTATGAACAGTCAGTATTTTCATACGAACATTTGCTTTCTGTGAAACTAGGTCAACCACACCAATCTACATCTAACCACACTAGAAAACAGCACTGAAGACCTATAAAAGCAAAACGGCACAACAAACTCTCCCGACGTGACGACCCTCTCCCCCGAGCCATCGTAAATTAGTCTGTGTCGGTCAGCTCGGAGCAAGCAATAGGGGAGGTGGGCTAAACTGCTGTACCGTCATACCTCCCTTTAACGACCTTCACAAATCTAAGACAATCAAGTCTTAAAAGGGAGGCAAATGTACAGAGGCTATGAACAGAACATCTTAGAAAGGAGTGTCTTTCAAAGGAGTAAGTCTTACAAGTGGACTAAACACAGGAGATTAAACACTGACGGGTGCAGTAACCTAGTGGTAATACCCCAGTCACACAGCGCTAGACAGATATATATATATACACATTTAGTACTGGTTTTGTACCGTTTGTGTATGACGAAAATGCACCAATTTTGGGTGCGGATAGGTTACTGTAGAGATTAATAGTTTCTTCTAGCTTAATGCAATAATTCTCCGTTACCACAGCAACAGATTGCTACCCTACAAGCCGGAGGACATAACAAACAGAAAGTAAATAAATACAGTAACAGATATCATAGGCCTATCAACAGCACGTTGCTATGATTTACTACCAGCATGATCTGTCTTCAACTCTATAAAATTATTCACCGTTGAAGGCCGATCAGCAGCTGTTATGTTATAATTAACTGTTTTTATGATTGCAATCATTTTTCTTCTACTATATATGCAATCATTCACTGTGATAGGCCGATTAGCTGAACATTGTTAACTATGATTTACTGTTTGTAGGCTCTCCTCTCACACACGTAGATATGTTTGGCCCAAGGTAAGTCCACATGGATATTCATGTTCATGCAACGCTCGTCATGTACATCCTCTTCTCTCACACACTTGGATTTTTTTTATTTTTTTTTTGGTGGGGGGGGGGGGAGGGGGTCCAAGGTAAATCCACATGAATATTCATGTTCATGCAACGCTTGTCATGTATTGTGCAGACTTTGTTTTTTTCTCACATCAATTTTCATCTGACTCCGTTACCAGAAGTGTTTTAGCACTAACTACATTTTGCACACCGAACCAGCAATTCAAGAGCAAAAACTTGGCAAATTATGATAACTTACATGTTGCATTTTCTATTTGTTTTACGCGCACAAATCAGAATGTGTGTGTATGTGTGTGTGTGTGTGTGTGTGTGTGTGTGTGTGTGTGTGTGTGTGTGTGTGTGTGTGTGTGTGTGTGTGTGTGTGTGCACGCACACAGATTGAACCGAAAAATGATACGAGTAATAAGTACATACTTACACTTTCAGTTTGGATGTATGCACCGGCTTCAGGTAGTTAAATCTGGATCATTATCTCCTTGTGTCTTAAGAACATGTTCAAACTCACAGCATATACACACCGATGTCAACCGCAATCGTTCTTAGCCGTTTAAACAACCAAATCAGCTGGACAAAATAATTATGATCTGCAACTTTTAAAACTAGGCTGTTTTTGTCCTGCAAATTCTTATGAAAAAAATGTTGAGGTCCTCAAGCTTCACTCTCCACAACTGTTGACATACACACCAAAAGTGCTAGCGTTAGGTCAATTTTCGTTCACAAGTTTTTTCTTCACATTTTTACAGAAGGGTCAGTTTTTGTCTACAAGTTGTTTTATTTTTATTTTTTATTCACATTTCACACAAAGATTAGTTTTCGTTCACAATTTGTTTTCTTTTGTTTTTGTTTTTTCCCCAATTTTTTGCACACAGATACATTTTCGTTGAAAAGATTATTTTTTATTCGCATTTTTACACAATCCAATGTAGTCTATTAATGTTTAAACAAGCCACAATGCACCACTACGCCACAGCGTTATTTCAGCACGTGCACAACACAACTATAACTGGAAAACGGCCGTTCCACTCCATTGTGGCATGCAGTGAACAGTGATAACAGCGCGCTCGCCTCACGCAAGCTCTGGGCACTGTACTGTGCTGTCTGCGCTGTAAATGGCCTTTCCGGGCTCTTGTAATGAACAGGGGCCAGTTTCACTCCAGCCGACCGACCTCCACTGCCTCATTACTGTTACCAGTGTGTCTGCGTTGACTTCATTTGGGAAAAAAGCGTTTGTTTTTGTGTTTGTCTGTATTTTTGTGTTTGTTTGTTTGCCTGTTCCACGAGATGTTCGCGTGGTTTTTTTTGTGTGTGTTTTATTTATGTTATCTTCTGTTTTAGTAATGGAATATGTTAACATTTCATTAAAATACATTTTCTGTCTGGCGTGCATGAAGCGAGCGTATGTGTATGTGCCTGCTTGTGTGTGTGTGTGTGTGTGTGTATGTGCCTGCTTGTGTGTGTGTGTGTGTGCGTGTGTGTACGTGTGTGTGTGTGTGTGTGTGTGTGTGTGTGTGTACGTGTGTGTGCAAGCGTGCCTGCGTGCGTGCGTTCGTGCATGCCTGCGTGCGCGCCTGCGTCTGTGCCTGCGTCTGTGTGTTAATGTGTGTGATGAAGATCGAGGAAGTTATTGCCCGTGCAGCGTGCAAACCCGGCCAGTGACCGCGATCCTGCATGGCAAATAAAACACTGTCATCATCTTCCTCCTGTCTAAATGTGGCGAACCAGCGGAACAAATGAAAGTTTTCAAAACCGTTGGATCTGTAATTACACCCCCGGTATAGGGGTGTGTATAGGTTTCGCTCGATGTGTTTGTTTGGGTGTTTGTGTGTTTGTTTGGGTGTTTGTGTGTTTGTGTTCGCATATAGATCTCAAGAATGAACGGACCGATCGTCACCAAACTTGGTGAACAGGTTCTATACATTCCTGAGACGGTCCTTACAAAAATTGGGACCAGTCAAACACACGGTTAGGGAGTTATTGGTGGATTAAAATTATACAAGGACTTATACAGGGACATCTTCATGGTCAAAGGGAAATAACCATTCTCACTCAGTCACTGCCACCAACTGAGAAGGTTAATTCCCTTTGACGGGGGTGTTTTTCCTACCTCGTAGGAATTTCTTGTTAATCAAGTTGTTGCTGTTCTTTCCTTTCTATGACTTTTTTTGTAATCAGTTGTTTTGTCTTTGGACGCTTTCTGACCTTTTGGATGTTCTTGTTCCTGTATCTTTCGTATGACCCTTCCTAGTTTTGATTCATTTGTATACTCTCTTTATTATTATTTTTATTTTTTTTATTTACTTTTCCTGCTGTGTTAAAGCAAAGCCATACCGTTCAGGCCGACGAACTGCATCGTTGCAATTCTCAACCTGGATCTCTATGTATTCTTGTGTGTGTTACGATTTACCCATTCCTTCATTCATTTACCAAATCATTCATTCGACCTAATACTGCGCGCAAATACAGATATATGTCATCAGGTCACTTTGTTCTGCACGACTTTAAGCAAGGGGGGGGGGGGGGGGGGGGGCGGAAATGAGAATTCAAATCTGCCGAGTACCAAGATTTTCTTGTCAAGTGCCTTACTTTACAGGGTCGATAGAAAGCTGTGTCAATTGGGCTCAGTTTATTGCCAAAAACCTCTAGAACAAAACTCTTCTGCTGATCTTTCCTAGACTGACATGGAGAAAGCTGGAGGTCATTCCAAACCCGAGTTTTAACAATAAGATAAACACGTATGAGACAAAATGAATACGAGACAGAGTTTTGTGCAAAACAAAATGCCTCAAGGAGCTAATCTGTTCCGCAAAAATATCGGAGTTTGACATTTGATGAAAACATCCACGCAGATTTTAATGTTGTTTTATTCTACACGTCTGGGCAAAAATAATGTGGATTTAATAGAACGCAGAGGCCAATATGCTCCACAGGGAGTCTACAGGAATAAGTCAAGTAAGTCAAGAGGCCAATATATGTCAAATATTTTCAGAGCGAGAAAAAAGCTTTGTGTGTGCGTGTGTGTGCGTGTGTGTGTAAGTGTGCCATAGAGGTTCAGCTGCCGCTGCTGCTGTTGATGATGGCATAAATAAAAGAGTGAGACAGTGAGAGACGGTACATATACAAGAGTGAGTGAGAGAGAGAGAGAGAGAGAGAGAGAGACAGACAGACAGACAGACAGATAGACAGACAGTCAGACTAACAGACAGACAGACAGACAGACAGACAGACAGACAGACAGACAGACAGACAGACAGACGGACAGCTACTCATAAAGGCAAGGAACTCTAGCCATAATGACAGTAAAAATTAAAAAAAAATAGATCAAGCATTTTACATAAAGAAAGTGATTCATCACCCTGAAACAGACGAAACAGCAATATACTATTCATTCTCCCTACGGACGGGCAAGGCTCTTATAGATCTGCTCACGCCCATGGGAATTCCATAGACAGTTGGCGATGAGTGATGCAATATTTTACAACGATCTCCATATGCCAGCAAAAAGGTGTATCTGTTTTGGCTCAGACAAAGAGCGGAACGGGCACACACCCCCCCCCCCCCCCCCCGCCCTCCCGGCTTGTCCGAATTGAGAGATCTCCGACAGTCAGTATGCCCCCTACTGTACACTGTGGCCAAATAGAGTCAGTATGGTCATTCGTTGGGAGTGAACTCGCTGGAATATATTTATGCCGGAAAGTAGTCATCGCTTGGGTAGTAACTATCACGTTAGCACAAACGACAAAAGTTTGGCTTCTTCTTTGAGCTCTTTATTCAAGACGATCATACATGGGGTGTCGATGTCCATTGACAACTGCATCAAGTGCGCATGTGCAAAAGTACAATAACTTCCTATCAGATGACATCATTAGATACGTCATCTTATGATCACTATCATCACAGTAACCATGGTTTTGTTTTGCACCACGAATGCAGAAACACAAAACTAGATAGACTGGTAACGTTCCAAAACAAAGAATCAAAAAACAAGAACGGTAAGTTTTTAACCAAATAAGACGGGGCGGGGATGTAGCTCAGTCGGTAGCGCGCTGGATTTGTATCCAGTTGGCCGCTGTCAGCGTGAGTTCGTCCCCACGTTCGGCGAGAGATTTATTTCTCAGAGTCAACTTTGTGTGCAGACTCTATTCGGTGTCCGAACACCCCCGTGTGTACACGCAAGCACAAGACCAAGTGCGCACGAAAAAGATCCTGTAATCCATGTCAGAGTTCGGTGGGTTATAGAAACACGAAAATACCCGGCATGCTTCCTCCGAAAGCGGCGTATGGCTGCCTAAATGGCGGGGTAAAAACGGTCATACACGTAAAAGCCGTTAGAGTTTCAGCCCATGAACGAACAAACAAACCAAATAAGACATTCACAGGTGCATCGACATACTGGTCTTTATAGTGGACAGACATATCAATAAATTAAATGTTTGTCTCTGGCAAGATGGTCAGATTCATAAGGAATCAATGTACTTGTGAAAGTGTCTGTAAAATGACTGAGGGTGCCCAGGTGTCTGACCAACACTGGGGGCTCATTCATTCGACAAAGTCTGGCGGCGGAACGAAGTTCAGGGGTGGATGTTGCAGTGAGTGCTGGGACGGGGCGGCGTGGGAGCATACTGGGAGAAGGAACAAGCGTCGGGACAAGCAGAAAGAGAATGAAACAAACTAACAAAATAAAATAAATACATAAAGAAGAAAAGAAAGAGAGAAGAAAAGAGAAAGAGTGAAAAAAGAAAGAGAAAGTGGAGAGAGAGAAAGAGAAGAGGAGAAAGAAGAGGAAGAAGAACGAAAAAAAAGTGATTGTCTCGTTTTGTTAAATATTAAACTTTCCGGTAACCTACAATTATTGTAATGTTTTTATGGTGTCCTTTCCTCCGCCAAAAAAAACCCAGTGTATAATCAGCATGCTTTAAATCCGGTACCTAATCATGTTTTGTTTGAAGTGCCCCAGATTTTCGTTTGACAAGTTTACATTTCTCAGGTCTGCTTGCTGCTATTTCAAAACTTAATCTTAGACTCAAAAGATTAAGTTTTGAAATAGCAGCAAGCAGACCTGAGAAATTAATATTATTAGGATTTTCTTGGGAAACCAGATATTTCGAGCCCTCTGGCATGATACTCTGGCTTCTTGCTCTCTTCCATGTACATTATAATGAGGATTCTTTGAATCCAGATACTGTAAAGTTTTGACAATTGTCAGACCTTCGTTGTGGTAAATTCAGATTTCTTTCAAATCTGCTCATGGAAAAAATCTGATTTTTCCAACTCTCTTTCGGAGAAATTCAAATTGGTTTCCAAAGCCTTCTTTATGGATAATTTAGACCTCTTTGTTCACATCCCTACTTCTTGTCCCTTTCCAAGGCGTGCAAAAATGTGACCCTCCACCACGGAATGAGTCGCATGTCACCTTTGCATGCTTTTCATATTTGTACATTTTCCTAAAGAGTTTTTTATGCTCTATCCAGTGGTAAAAACCGTTTTAGAAAAGAGCAAAAACTGTTTGAGTTATAAGCCTGTGACTAAGGTGACCCTCACACTGTTACCAGACACTCCCCGGACTTATATTAAGCCTAGCGCAGAACCGCTCGAGGTGACATGCGACTCATTTCGTGGTGGAGGGTCACAAATAGGTTACTACTCAATCATTCCTGAGGAATCTAGAATTCTGCATTGATCGAAATTGTGCTTTCTTGTCATCGGTGTGTACAAGGATCATCTATCATTTTGCGGCGTTGTGGGGTGTATTAAGGAGGTCTTACCAAGTTTCTGATACTTTCCATTCGTTCAGCGTGGTTTTTTTTTTATATGAAGTCTAATATTGCGCGCGTATCTCCAGACTCGGACTCAAGGCGCAGGGATCTATTTATGCCGTGTGAGATGGAATTGTTTACACAATACATCACGCATTCACATCGACCAGCAGATCGCAGCCATTTCGGCGCATATCCTACTTTTCACGGCCTATTATTCCAAGTCACACGGGTATTTTGGTGGACATTTTTTTTTATCTATGCCTATACAATTTTGCCAGGAAAGACCCTTTTGTCAATCGTGGGATCTTTAACGTGCAATGTAGTGTACACGAAGGGACCTAGGTTTTTCGTCCCAACCGAAAGACTAGCACTTGAACCCACCACCTAGGTTAGGAAAGGGGGGAGAAAATTGCTAACGCCCTGACCCAGGGTCGAACTCGCAACCTCTCGCTTCCGAGCGCAAGTGCGTTACCACTCGGCCACCCAGTCCTGTTGCAGAGGGCTCGCGTGTAATCGATCATTGTGTTGGCTGAAATCAGAGCCTCTCCGATAATATTCCTCTTACTCGCAATCCTATATCTAAAAATATAACTAACAAATGGAAACGCAAAAAACAAAAACAAAAAAGACGAAGAAAAAGAAAGACTGCTCTCTCAGGATAAAGATGAAAATGCATTTTTACTGAGAAAATGCACGCCATAAAAACAAAAAACATTTTCAGATTTGAAGAAAAAGACGACGACGATCACGAAGAAGAACAAGAAGAAAAAAAACTAAGAAGGACAAGAACAACATGACCGAAAAAAAGAATAAGAACAAGAATAACAAGAAGAAAAGAAGTATTGAACAGCAGAAGACGGGCGGAGTGGTGTGGTGGTAAGACATCGGCCTCCTAATCGGGAGGTCGTGAGTTCGAATCCCGGTCGCTGCCGCCTGGTGGGTTAAGAGTGGTGATTTTTCTGATCTCCCAGGTCAACTTATGTGGAGTCCTGCTAGTGACTTGACCCCCTTCGTGTGTACACGCAAGCACAAGACCAAGTGCGCACGGAAAAGATCCTGCAATCCATATCCGAGTTCGGTGGGTTATAAAAACACGAAAATACCCAGCAAGCCTCCCTCGAAATCGGCGTATGCTGCCTGAATGGCGAGGTAAAAATCCACTCGTGCTAAAAACATGAGTGAACGTGGCAGTCTAAGCCCATGCATGAACAAAGAAGAAGAAGAAGAGAACAGCAGAAAGAAAAGGCCGTGTATTACAGTTTCTTGCTCGTGTAGCCATGCAGTCATCTAGAAGCAACGACAACCAAGCAGGGAGAAATCGGAATAAATAAGAGTTAATCAATCAGAAACATCTAAACGACAACAATGGCAAAGAGAGGAGAATCCAGTGCAATGGGATGATACAGGCACTAACGCGAGACACTTCTGACAACAAGGATCTCAGTGGTACCATCTGACACAGTCAATCAATACTCATGAAAACTAACACCGGATTAGAACAAAAAGGCGAAACAGAGCTGAATAGAAATAGGCCGAAAATAAGAAAGAGGTCGAGAATAACTTGAGAAAGAAAGACAAAAAGAAAGAAAGAAAGAAAGAGGTCGAAGAAAAAAAAAAGCAAGCAAACAAGAAAGATCTACACTGACAGCAAAAGAAAACGAAAGCAACAGGAAGGGGAAGAAAGACGAAGTGGTGATTTCCAAAAAGGAACACTGACAGACGAGAAAATCAGCTTGAAATACGAGGTCACCACCAGGGACCCGAAAAACCCCTCTTCATTCCCTCCAAAGCGCTAGACGACTCTTAAGAACCAGGGATCAATGTTTTATCTGCACCTCCGCGCTCCCAGACTTCTGCATTTGCATTCTTGATCCCCCGAACAGCATTCGACAGACGACTTGCGAATTCTCCGCCATTTGCATTTGTTTCAGATTCGACGTAAAGGAAGACTCTTCAAGCGTGGAGATCGAGAAAATCTCAATCGTTTCCGGTTCCAATTTTTAGCCAAATTGCGTGATATTTTGTGAAGATAAAGGTGGTCCGGGCACCGAAAGGTATACGAAGGCGTGATGTATTGGTTGCTAAGAGCCAAGATGTTGGAGATAAAAGTGATGTATTGCTGGCTTGATGTCTTAACGTATGTGCTAAAACTGCGTAAGCTGGCTTAGCACTTGGATGTAAGATGAATACTTGTTTTCTTTGCTTAATGTCCAGGTGGTCATAAAATACCTTAAGGCCCACACAAAGGAGCAGTCACAACATTCCATCTACATAAGGCCAAAAAAAAAAAATAGTCTGTTTACGGTAACATGGGAGAAAAAAATAGGGTCGGTAGGTCGGGATTTTTTTTTTCAAAAAACCATATTTTTAAGTTATTTTGCCAAAAAACAAAGACTTTTTATTTTCTTTTTTTTCCCAAATGCCAAAAAAAAGTCTAGGGTCGCGCGAAAAAATAGGGTCGGTCGGGATACCGTAAACAGACTATTTTTTGTGTGTGGCCTAAATGCAACATTCAAACGCAGAAGAAGAAAGAAAGTAAGAAACAGAAATAGGGTGAATAAGAATAGAATAAGAATACTTTATTATCTCATAGAGAAATTCAGGGGTGGTACATAACAATAATACAAACAAGACATTGATTTTACATAAAACATATAGCACTATATAACATGGACATCTTTAAAGCACTGCGCTTACATATTCTCGCACACCTACGCGTATAACGAACTATGGCTAAACATCATTGCAAAATATCATAACATACAATATATCGCAGGAATAAAACCAATACATACATGTACATTACTACTGATTGCACTGGCAGAAGAGGGGCTGG
Organism: Littorina saxatilis; assembly: GCF_037325665.1. Classification (NCBI taxonomy): domain Eukaryota; kingdom Metazoa; phylum Mollusca; class Gastropoda; order Littorinimorpha; family Littorinidae; genus Littorina; species Littorina saxatilis. The sequence continues at coordinate 61,529,920 of NC_090261.1, forward strand.
GTCGGGTATGTGGATGTGTTTACATGTTGCTAAGGGTGATGGATTTGGGGATGAAGCTGTTTTGCAGCCTGAGTGTCCTAGCTTTGTGCGTGCGAAGTCTACGGCCAGAGGGAAGGAGTTCATAGAGGTGGGCTAGGACATGGGACCTATCTGAAGCTATCCGGTGCGCATTTAGATGGGGATGGGCTAAAAGAAAGAAATTGATGCATAAATAATATTCCTTACAACGGAAATATGAGATTATTATATATATCTTATAGGAAGACGAGGTCCTGGGTTAATCTGGCATCGATCCTTAAATTGTTCCATCTTGTAAGGATTATGAACCGCCTGCCAGCAACGCTAAGTCCCTGACCCTTTTCTCTTGAATTGCTCTAAAAATCAACAAACATTTCAAGAATCTAAAACAGAAAAAGGCGTGTTTCACAAACATTTATCTGGTGTTCTCAAGTCCCCACACATGCCTCAAGCGCAAATGTCAGTCTATAGAATCTCTCAGCCTTTTCTGCTCAGAAGTCTAATTAATTACTTCCCGAAGTCCTTCGTCTTTTTGTACACGAGCTGTCGTGTTGGTAATGAGCTTTTAAAGTGGCCCCTTAACATCTTGCTGAGATGGAGAGAGACAACTTTCATTTCGCTTCACACTTTGCAACGTCTAAAACTTTCTTTCTTACGGGGTGGATTGTTATGGAGGTATCTTTAATTATTTTTGTTAACATAATCATTTATCTCTTTTTGATGTTGATGATTATTCAGTCAAATAAAACCTGTTGGTATCTGAATGCTGTTTTGTATTTTAAATGCCCAAGAACGTGATTACAACTTTTTAAAACAAAAAACTTGATTTGGAGATTGGGGGCACCGTTCTTCTGAACAAACGAACGAACACATACTGACCTTGTTTGGATGAACGAAAACATTTTTCTTATAAAGTTTTATATTTCGGAATGCCCATGAAACCTTATACCGTTTATTGCAATGTAAATGATGCGCACTTTCCATAACATGTTTAAACACATAGATAGACCGTTCATCCTGACAATTCCATAACATGTTTAAACACATAGATAGACCGTTCATCCTGACAATTCCAAAATATTGTTTATCTCGAAGAAGTTAAAGCTTAAACTATTTCAGATTTTTTTTTCATTGCATTTGCTCAATTACATACAAAAATAACACAACTGATAAAAGTATCATGTATATGCGGAATACCTAGTTTTATGAGCGTCAAATTTGTGTGTGTGACATATTGCATTACGTGAGTAAATCAAAGATCTTCTGGAATAGCGTGCACATGACAGGTTGTGTCGAAAATACCTGTGTTTTTTTAGTTTCTTTCGAGCAGTACATTGGCAGCTGTGTGTGTGTGTGTGTGTGTGTGTGTGTGTGTGAGAGAGAGAGAGAGAGCGAGAGAGAGAGAGGGAGAGAGAGAGAGAGAGAGAGAGAGAGAGAGAGAGAGAGAGAGAGAGAGAGAGAGAGAGAGAGAGAGAGAGAGAGAACACTGAACACTGAATTGTTTATTGCACTAAGGCCACATACCCATATACAAACCAGGGAGGGGGGGGGGGGGATCCAAAACATGAGAGGGAAAATTACATAACTGATTGTATTCAAAAATCAAGATTAACATATATTTATGAGAGAGAGAGAGAGAGAGAGAGAGAGAGAGAGAGAGAGAGAGAGAGAGAGAGAGAGAGAGAGAGAGACTGTACAAGCGCGCGCGCGTGTGAGTGTCTGTGGGTATCATTCTTGTGCGTGTGCGTGTGTGAGTATGTGTGTGTGTGTGTGTGTGTGTCTGTGTGTGTGTCTGTGTGTGTGTGTGCGTGCGCGCGCATGTTTGTAAGTGTGTGTGTGATTGTGTGTGTGTGTGTGTGCGTGTGCGTGTGCGTGCGTGTGTGTGTGTGTGTGTGTGCCTGCGCGCGCATCTGTGTAAGTGTGTGTGTGTGTGTAAGTGTATGTATGTGTGTGTGTGTGTATGTGTGTGTGTGTGTGTGTGTGTGTGTGTGTGTGTGTGTGTTGGTGGGGATTATACGTGCGTGCGCACGCTTAGCTGCAAGTGCATATATATGTGTATGTAGTCTACCTGTTCTTTCATACATGTGCATAAGACATTTCCTAGAATCAACATTAATTAAGCATTGTTTTAAATAAAGCAAATCTCAAAAAAACCTTTACCACAACCATCAACAACCGCAGAACCACCATCAACACAAATAAAAACTTGCTCTTTCCTCTTCCATCTTTTCGAAGGATCCCTGAGCCCAAAAACCCTATGTTCCTGACACGTCAGTGAAGTAGACTGAAACAACATTCTCCGCACAAAAACACCCACAAAACAAGGAACCTAAAAGTAAGTTAAGAAGGAAGCTAAAACAGGTCAAACACAAAAATAAGGGTGAAAAAATAAATAAAAGAAGAGAGTTCGTCGCGGGGTTTTGATTTCAGGATGGAGGTTTCCGGGCCAGTAGTATTAATGTCTGTTGAATCGTTCACTTACGCATTACAGTTTTCGATACGAACATTTGATGAGCTCTGGAAGAACCATACAAACAGCTCATTTTAACAAGTCGGCGCCGGGATAAAGTTATTTCCTTGCAACTGTTTCTAGAAAACATTCCTTCACGAAAACAATGGAAGGGAAAAGAAAATGAAAAAACCCACAAAAACATCAGCATATGGAACAAAAACGTTAGACAGAAAGGTAGACGGGCAGAAAAAAGGGTGACTTGGAAAGAGACAGATAGACAGACAGGCAGATACACACACCCACACCCACACCCACACACACACACACCCACACACACACGCGCGTACGCAAACACACACACACACACACACACCTGTACACACACACACACACACACACACACACACACACACACACACACACACACACACTTTTCAAACCGATCACCCCCAAAATACCCACAATTAAAAATATTGAATTAATAGTCCGCAAACACCGGCACGACACAGGATGGACACCAACCTCAAAACAACAGTCCTCAGTTTTACTAGCTCGTTTTTCAGAGAGGACGTTAACCCCCCCCCCCCCCCCCCCCTTTATCTTATCTTACTAGCTCAAGGGAAAATGTTTTTCAGTATTATCTTCACATGGGAAAACCCTGTAGATGCTTGAAATGGAGAATGACTATAGTCTAGATCTATCTCGGAATCTCTGACTTTGTAAGTGTCTATATCAGTTACAAACCTATACTTGCAGAGAGGCACACTGTATGGACCAACGTACAACAGCATTTACGGGAGCTCTCGAAATACATGTATAAAATTCGTGTGCGGCGCAGAAGATACTTTGGCATTATTTTACTTTTTTATTTTTCATCACATATTGTAAACTAGAATGAATACCCGCTTCGCCGGGTAGCCGGCTTCGCCGGGAAGAAGTACTTAGAGCCGTACGCCGGCTTCGCCGGGTCCGAACTATGGACCCGCCAAGCTTAGGTCCCTCCCAGATTCGTGGAATGGGAACAGCACGAAAATGATTCAGTGGCCATAATGCCATTCCTGACCATATCGAGTCCCATCCTTGTCGACGAATGTAACCGTGTTAATCACCTTTGGAGGCGAACTCCACTCAAACAGGACTGAGCAAGTTATGGCTTCTCAAAGGAAGGCCAGTACATAAAATTACGTTAAAATTAATATTAAAAGTCCTACGGTTTTGAGCCATTAAGGACTTGAGTGTTTGTCCGCTTTCAAAAAGAGGAAAGAAAGAAACAAAAAATAAGGAGAGGAGGGCAGGGGGTGGGGTTGAGTTGATAATGCTCTGTGGAATTTGTTAAAATGAAAAGTAGTTAAGATGTTTCTTGGTAAGAATTATAAGTCTGTATTCTATATCTTGAATAACGGGCTTGTAATATTATTTTTTTTAATTTCAAATCGAGTTAAAAAGTGGAACCTTTCAGGATCACCAATAAAACCAAATAGATGAGCAAGTAAGAGGAACACGAACAATAAATCTCAAAACTTTTTACAAATAAAAGGATTAAGATATAAGCCACGAAGGCCGTGGTAATAAAAACAATATGTACAGTTTGGCGACTAGTGGGCCTTGGGTGAGGATATGTTGTCTAGAAGGTAGTCGCTGGAATCAGGAGGGATGGCGGGAGCCACTCGACCTCAAACTGAAACACGCTGATGTGATAATCTGGGCTTAGTTATACCCACAGCCCCATGTCCGAGTCCCTGACCAGTCGGCACAGCAGCAAGCTGTGTGACCAGCCTAGAGAACTGCTACTGCGCAGATAATCCTGGGGACTCAGACCATGGAGCTGCATATGGTCATATAAGGTTTTAAAGGTAATTCTATTTGTAGCGCATGGAGCGAAAATGTGTTGAAATGAATAGGGTTCTCCACAATGGCAGGACTTGTTAAAGATATGGAAGCGGCAGCCGCCGGCACGGAGGCGTCTGAAGATAGTGAGGAGGTTTGTTGGGAGATCGGGGTGTAGATCGTTCATATCAATGGGTTGATAGGACAGAGATGTTACGTACTGACTTCGAATGAGTTTACGGATTTTACTGTAGAACTCGGTTACTGAGTAGCCGATGTTAGTGTTAGCTGGGCTAGATTCTGCCGCTTCTTTGGCAGCGACATCCGCCAGTTCATTTCCCCGGACCCCTACGTGAGAGGGGACCCAGAGAAATGATACGGATGTGCCGGATGAGATTAACTGGTGACATATAAAGAGGATTTCTCTTTGTAGCTCTGCCCGATTTGATGTGTTTCGATGCAGAGCTTGTAATGAAGAGCGCGAGTCAGAGCAGAAAACTACCGCACGCGGTGTGACTGGGAGGTCATTTATAAAAGTGCATGCCATGAGCAAGGCAAATAGCTCGGCTGAGAATATGGAGATGTCTTTATTAAGAGTATATTTCCTTGAGATTTTGAGATCTGGGATCACAAAGGCGCAGCCAACGCTGCCGTCTGCAAATTTGGATCCGTCAGTAAAGACTTTTAAATGCTCCGAGAATTTGTAGTTTAGGGTTTCTTTTGTAACAGTAGCTAGGTAGACGGGGTTATCTTTTTTGGTAGTATTATCTTCACTGTCGTATATGATAGTAGGGGTTTCCTCAAGCCAAGGCGGGTAGGAGGGCGGGGGGACCCTGGCCAGCTCACTGACCTTCACCCCGGTATCGGCTAGAATGCGGTTTACTGTGTCGGATAAGGGTAGCGTTTTGGCCAAGAGTTGAGTGCTATGTTTGGTGTTGGCCTCATAATTTTGGTGCTGAGGAAAAAAGTCAGTCAGGACCTCGCAGGCAGAGTTCTCTACCGCGTGGGCTCTGACAGCATACTGAGCTGAACGGAGTTTTATCTCATCCACAAGGGGCAGCCACCCACACTCGCTGTAGACTCGACTCTTACTCGCTTGTTGGGAGAGTCCCAGAGCTATTTTGAGCGCCCTGCACTCTATAATAGCCAGTTTTTTCATGAGCGCCGGGCGCGTCGCGAAATAAGCTTCGCACCCGTAAAGGAGGCGGGAGCGAATTAATGCCCGCACTACCTCTGTGACACACTTACGCCCTCTGGCCCAGGATTGGGACGCCAGGTAGCGTATGATATAAAGATCCTTGTTGGCCTTATTGATCAGATGTTCGATATGACTGGTCCAGTTAAGTCGGGTATCGATGATAACGCCGAGGAACTTAACTTCTGAGCTCGGTTTGATAATATCACAACCTATCTTTATACTGCAGTTCCTGTACAGTTGTCTACGGGAGACAACAAGAAAGACTGTTTTATTTGAGGCTAGTTGGAAGCCGTTGGTGTACATATATTGACAGAGGTTGTCGATTTTAGTTTGGTAAGAAGATAAGTCAACAGTGTTGGTAACTCTGTTATGGCGTGGTCTATTAGTGTCTATTAAGGCGAGGTCGTCCGCATACAGAAGTACACTGGCACCGTCAACCTTAACAGAAGTAATGTCATAGAGCATGATGCTGAATAAGTTTGGCGCGATGATACTGCCCTGGGGAACCCCCATGTCCAGCGCATGGGTTTCGGACACCGAAGAGCCCACCCGGACAGACATCTTGCGATTGCTGATGAAGTTTTTGATGAATTGGTACATGTGGCCAGAGACACCGATTCTGCCGAGTTTTAGGAGTAGACGAGCATGCCAGACGCTGTCGTACGCAGATTTAATATCAAAGAAGGTTCCAAGAAGAGAATTATTACTATGTGCCAAGGTCTTTTTGATTTTTTCAGTGACGTGCACAATGTGGTCCGCACACGAACGACCTTGCCTAAAACCTGCCTGGCATGTAGGAATGATATTGTGTTTATTGAGGTGGAACTCCAGCCTCTGGTTCACCACACGCTCAAAGATCTTGCTGAGGTGGGGGGTTAGTGATATGGGGCGGTAACTGCCAGGTAGATTGCCCGGTTTTCCGCTCTTCAATACTGCTACTACTTGTGAGTCTGACCACGCTGCGGGGATAGTATCCTTTAACCAGCATAGGTTGAAAAACTGAGTGAGCAACTTAACAAAGTTAGGTGGTAGATGTTTTATCATGTGATATGATATTGGGTCTAAACCTGTGGATTTTTTTGGGTCTTTCACA
>NC_090261.1:61541507-61601507 GCF_037325665.1 Littorina saxatilis
ATTATTACATGGTGTTTGGTCGGAGTTCGATTCAACTGAGTGATTCCGGCCTCCATTTTGTTTTACACAAACTCATGATGATGTCTGACATAGTTTGCTAGTGACGTGTCTTTTAGTGCATGATGTGGTGATCTACCTGATCTAAATTTAGATCAAAAAATAGGTCAAGACCAGCCGGGTCCGAGTACGAAATTAGTTCGCAAACAAAATCGCAGTTCTTGACTCTTTGGGTGCAAGTCAATGAAACTTGGTAGTTCTTCTAACAGACAGCTGCCTGAGGTATGACTAAGAGCCCCAGGGGCTCCGTGCAACTGAATTTGACAAGTTCAGTACCTTTAAGCTTTGTAACAACAGTTAGGTTTAGTAAACCAAGATAACATTTTATATGATAAAAGCAGCATGCGACATCCTCTTTGTTGTTGCTGTATGTTGTTGTTGATATTTTTTTGTTCATTGTGGTGGATTGGGATGAGTGTTTTAAAAGAGGCTAACCTGAGGTTCTGCATTTATGTGCTTGGGACCTTAATTCACAAAAATACTTTCTTAGAACTGCCAAAGAAAATAAATTTGATGTTGTGGTGAGAGAGGTTGTTGTTTATTTTGTCATCCATTTTCCTTCAAATATCATACATATATATACATGTATCACCACTCTGCCACTATGAGTATGATTTGATGGTTTTGTGTTTACCCGACACCAAAAATGTGAGTAACCTGTACTTTTGTTTTGAAAACCACAATTGCCTTTCATATGACAACACATTGCCTGTGTCTGCTACAGTGGAACACCCTCTTTAGACTTTATTTTGGAAAATAAGATCATAGAATTTCTCAGGGCATATACATGTTCAGACATTGTCGACAAGGAAATCTGAACAAAGCAAGGGCTGAAATGGGATTAGGAAAGGGGGGAGGGGGGGTGTCTGTAATAGGAAGGGGGCTGGAGGGGGAGGGGGGTCTAAAAGGGGTTCCACTGTAAATAGACGAGATTTCATACACGAGACAATGATTACAAATGCCAACAACTATTCCAGAATGGGAAGTTAAAAATAGTATCTTGGTAAGTTTGAATCCACTTGCCACAAATTCCTCGACATTATTCATCGTATTGTAACCGAAGCAACCATATCGATATCCGGCGGACATATTGACTTATTGTCGGAATTTGGGGCGAGACTTTTGATTCAAAACGAACACAATGAGATTAGGTTTAAAAACATTCCTATAAAATAAACTCCATTAAATAGAGGAGCAATACTTGTGAGGCATAAACAGTGTCCAGAACGCTTTCCTTGGACCCGTAAGTTGTCCTCACTGTAAAAGTGCAAAGGTCGAATCAATTTATAGCCACGCGAAAAATACACTGTCATCTATCTCTATATATTTATACATATAGATATATATATATATGTATAATGCAACTAAACATGTGCTGAATGGTTCATCAATTTATTTAAAATGTATGTGCATATTAAACTTAATATAATAATATGCAGATCTAAATTCAGTTATGTTCAAAATTGACACTTTTTATCATTGAAAATTGTACATAAAATGTAGTATGACAATTTATTTTCAAATTTGTATTTGTATATAGACTTACAATTACAATGTGTTAAGTTTGCTGTGATCGTTGTTTGGTTATATTGTTTTCTGTTCCTGTTGACCCTATTTTAAAGGCACGGTGCTAAGCCTCCTGTAAACCATCACAGATACTGCCAGGCTTTTACACACAGTACAAACACCCTTTCATTTAAACACTCATCGCTTGAGAACAATCCTAGGTGCCCTCCGTAAAGAGCGAGACATTTTCAAAGAATTTATTTTTGCGTGGTTTATCTTACCCCTGAGCCATCGTGAACCCGTGTGATCCAGTTTCCCTTTTTCACAATGTAGTCGTCAGTTAGTAATTTGAATGCGACTGGATGTGAGCTTATCTGCAAAAGCACGTTATTATGTACCTCTGATTATGCACGAAACAAACGGCTGTGGTTCACAAGAACTCTAGCGATGGCTTTTGACTGTTCAAATGAACTGGTGATAGGCATAAACCGTCGTCTGCTACGAGAACCACGACCTTACGTGACCCTGCTTCCGGGCTTTTCTTTTTTCAAACTTTAAAAACTTCGAATTGTACTGATCTTGTCTTGATGAAAAAAAAGAATTATTTTATGATTTAAGATTGTTTGTGTAACAAGCTGTCAATTTATTATTTAGATTTTAAAAGTTAGGTCTAGCGCAAAAACGCACCACGGTCCTCTGGGACAATCCGCAAAATTAATTCTTTAAAAATTGCTCGCTCTTTACAAAGGGCACCTAGGATGTTCCCGTATAGTGAGCGTTCAAATGGAAGGGTGTTTGTACTGTGTGTAAAAGCCTGACAGTATCTGTGATGGTTTACGATAGGCTTACTGTGCCTTTAAGGCAAGGGCTGGATGTAAAAAAGCATATATTCTTGCTTATCTATTACCCTCGATAATAAAGATTGTGTCTTCTCTCTCTCTCTCTCTCTCTCTCTCTCTCTCTCTCTCTCTCTCTCTCTCTCTCTCTCTCTCTCTAGAGCTCTCTCTCTCTCTCTCTAGAGCTCTCTCTCTCTCTAGAGCTCTCTCTCTCTCTAGAGCTCTCTCTCTCTCTCTCTAGAGCTCTCTCTCTCCCACTCCCCAGAGAAAGAGAGAAAGAGAGAGAGAGAGAGAGAGAGAGAGTGTCAACAAAGAAACAATGTACAGTGTTTGGTGTCAACAATCTACGACACGACTGCCAATTAGTCTCGGCCCGCTCAAAAAACAATGACCGAGACTTTCAGTAATTACTTCGCGTGACGTCTAACCCTCTTACGCCATAATGTGACGTCTTCAAATGACGAAATGTTAAAGTTTCTACCACAGACATACACACGCACAAACACACGCACAAACGCACAGACAGACAAAGTTACGATCGCATAGGCTACACTTCGTGAGCCAAAAATGGAAAATTGTCCTGATGGACGCCACGCTGTTGGTCGAATGATAAAGCTGGCAGTTCGCAGCTGACAACAAGGTGCACGCAGCGAGAGACAAAACCATCTAAGTGTTTTGCTTTCTGTTGCACTTTGCTTGCTGATGTATCTGGGGACAATGGTAAACGAGAGAAGAATGGAGGTTGTTGGGTATTGGTTGATAATTAGCTTTTGGGAAACAGCAGGCTATATAATCACAGAACAATTAACAACAACTTAAAATATAGTGGTGTGTGACTGAACAAACGTTTCTCTCTCTCTCTCTCTGTGCACCTGTGACAAAATAATAACAATAACAGCACTACATAAAAAAGGAAAATTGTCCTGATGGACGCCACGCTGTTAGTCGAATGATAAAGCTGGCAGTTCGCAGCTGACAACAAGGTGCACGCAGCGAGAGACAAAACCATCTAATGGCCCTGTCACACGACCGCTTTAAAGCCTGCGTATGCCGACGTATGGGACATTTGAATAAGTGCACTCATAGTGTGAGTGGAGCGTCTTCGGATATTCCCGGCGTTCTGTTACTGTTACTATTTTTAGAAGGTCAACGCAGTGTCCAGAACGTAAATTGGACCCGTAAATTATCCTCACTGTAAAAGTGCAAAGGTCGAATCAATTTATAGCCACGCGAAAAATACACTGTCATCTATCTCTCTATAGATACGGCTTCTCTGTGTTTGTGTGTGTGTGTGTGTGTGTGTGTGTCTCTCTCTCTATGTGAGCAACACCTGTGCATTGTTCAGTTCTGTTTGTGATGTGGTCTGGCGGCTTTTGTATAATTTTATGTACTGGCCTTCCTTTGAGAAGCCATAACTTGCTCAGTCCTGTTTGAGTGGAGTTCGCCTCCAAAGGTGATTAACACGGTTACATTCGTCGACAAGGATGGGACTCGATATGGTCAGGAATGGCATTATGGCCACTAAATCATTTTCGTGCTGTTCCCATTCCACGAATCTGGGAGGGACCTAAGCTTGGCGGGTCCATTGTTCGGACCCGGCGAAGCCGGCGTACGGCTCTAAGTACTTCTTCCCGGCGAAGCCGGCTACCCGGCGAAGCGGGTATTCATTCTAGTATATATATATATATATATATATATATATATATACTAGAATGAATACCCGCTTCGCCGGGTAGCCGGCTTCGCCGGGAAGAAGTACTTAGAGCCGTACGCCGGCTTCGCCGGGTCCGAACAATGGATCCGCCAAGCTTAGGTCCCTCCCAGATTCGTGGAATGGGAACAGCACGAAAATGATTCGGTGGCCATAATGCCATTCCTGACCATATCGAGTCCCATCCTTGTCGACGAATGTAACCGTGTTAATCACCTTTGGAGGCGAACTCCACTCAAACAGGACTGAGCAAGTTATGGCTTCTCAAAGGAAGGCCAGTACATAAAATTACATGATGATGATAAAATCGTTTATTTAACGTCACTCTGTAAAAACATTGGCGACATTTGTCTTAGATTAAGAACACACACATGCACGCACACAAACTTTCCCTTTATGTACAGTGGTTCACCACCCTCCCGCCCCCCGCACACTCTCGCTCATCTAATTAAAAATGGTGTTAAGAGATACTTGGATATAAAATGGTATTTTTAAAAGTTCTGATAAAAATATATAGTAGCTGTATGAGAAGCAATGGCGTCAGCCGCAGCAACGTCTCTTCATATCCAGGGACCAAGTGGGTGCGTGTGCATAAGTCCAGCGATAAGTTTGGGACCTTGCCACCCAAGGTCTTTATTAAAACTTAAAAGATAGCTTAATTTTTCCTTTGAGGTATTTGGCAGAATATTTCTATTTGAGTTTATAAACTGAGTCAGGGGTTGAAAGTGGCATGAGTTCAAATCACACTCCAAAGTCAAATGAGCTATGGTGAGGTCGGATTGACAGGTGCATTTAAGCTCTAGAAATTGGTAATTCCCAGCTTCTGCCCTTAGGCGGTTAATCCTTTTTATTACACGTGGGCATGAGTTATAGGTGTTCATCTGTTTTGATGGGGCTTCCAGAATGAGCCAGCCAGAGCTTATAGCCTTGTGCATATATTTGTTCCTCCATTCTCTCCAGAGAAGAGAGTCTGTAAGGCTACTGATCTCAGAAGCAGACAATGGCAGGTCTACCTCGGAGGCGCCTATGCCTTGGGCAGCTTCTTTAGCGGCTTTGTCCGCTTTCTCGTTGCCAGGCACGTTCACGTGTGCTGGACACCAGACCAGGTTAATCTCGCTTCCTTTTTTTATAATTTTATTTGCCAGCTCCTTTATGGCAATGACAAGATCATGTCTTTTTGATCTTTTGTTAGATCTTAATGCTTCAATGGCTGCTTTGGAGTCAGAGAATATAGCTATCTTTTGAGGAGGAGTGTTCTTGAGATTGAGATGAACAAGCGACATGCAGATGGCAAGGAGCTCAGCTGAGAAGATCGAGTTTCTGTTGCACAGTTTAAATTTCCCAGTCATGTCATCGCTGGGGATTACAAAAGCTGCGCCAGCCTTCTTGTCATCCAACACTGACCCGTCTGTGTAAACATGAACATGGCCTTTGTATACAGTATCAATGTGCTCAAGGGCTTGTATCCTGAGTAATAACTGATCATCCTTTGTAGCTGTGCAATATTCTGTGTCAAAATTCATTTCTTTCATTGTCCATGAGGGATCACGAGATATGGGGTTTTGGGCCACATCATTTGGGTCGACACTGATTTCACTAAAGAGTGAAGCGTTGAATTGAGCCAGTGAGGAGAAAGTAGTGCCAAAGTGGGCCTTTTTGTTTTGGACATGATTGTAATGCGGTTGTAGCTCCTCTTTTGTTGAGTTTTGCACTGTGATGGCTCGAACATTGTAATCTGCGCAGCACTTACGCCGCCACATGTCAAGAGGGAGGAATCCTGCTTGGTGGTATACAATGGCCTGCTTTGAATGCCTTGGGTGTCCGAGGGCAAGCCGAAGGGCACGACATTCCGCTGACTGTAGCTTATCAAGCCATTTTCGAGCCGACGAGAAGTAGGCCTCCTGTCCATATGATAGTCTTGATCTTATAAGAGCTCTGGTGATGTTTGTTAGAATAACTGGGCACTTTGCCCATGGTTGGGCAGCCAGTATTTTAAGAAGGTTGATGGTCTTATTTGCTTTGCTTAAAAGATGCTTTAAGTGAGCAGTCCATAGTCCATTTGAGGTGAAAAGTACGCCCAGATATTTCACCTGCTGACTGGGTGAGACAACAGATTTATCTAGTGAGAACTGTATCTTTTCTCGATCTTCCAGTTTTCGGTTTGTAAAGACAACGAATACAGTTTTCTCAGCAGAGAGAGTGAAGCCATTCTCCCGCATATAGTTCGCAATGTTATCTATAGCTGTTTGCCACTCTTTAGAGAATTTGTGTTCTGTTTTATAGGTTTTGTTTTGATACTCTTTGCATAGAGCAATATCATCCGCATAAAGCGTCAGTTCGGCTCCATGTGTTTTAATTGTCGATATGTCATGCAGCATAATGCTAAAAAGCAGTGGTGCTATTACTGAGCCCTGTGGCACTCCCATGTCAACTTTGCGAGTGGATGATTTGGCACCTTTATAATCAGTTTGAAAGGATCTGTTCAGTAGAAAGCTTTTTATGTATTGAAACATATTACCACTGATGCCTAATTGCTTCAATTTGAACAACAATCGTTGGTGCCATACCGTATCGTAGGCTTTTTTGATGTCAAAAAAGACAGCAAAGAGAGACTTCTTGCGTGAGAGAGCTTTCTTAATTTTGGAGGACAGTTTTACAATGTGATCCGAGACACCCCTGCCTCGACGGAAACCGGCTTGGCACAGGGGTATTACCTTTTTTCTTTCCATTTCATCTTCTAGTCTGGATTTTAGTATTCTTTCATATATTTTGCTCAGATGGGAGGTCAGAGATATAGGGCGCCAGTTGGAAGGGTCAGCTCTTGGTTTTCCAGGCTTTAAAATGGGGATCACAACAGCCTCTTTCCAAGCTGAGGGAATCAGGCCAGATTTCCAGCATGTTGAATAAAAATCCAGTAAAAGATTTAATCCTTGGTTTGGTAAATGTTGTATGACCTGATAGTTTATTGGATCAGAACCACAGGCGGATCGGACTTTTGTCACCGATGCTATAGCCGTTTTCAGTTCTTGAATGGATAAGGGAGCATTTATTTTTAAGGAAGGGTTGAGTTCTGGGTCGTTTAAGTCCTGTTTATCCTCCCACTTCTTACGGAAGAGTTCCTGCTCACATAACAGTTTATCTGTTTGGCTTGCTGCTGCAAAAATATCTGCAAACAGTTCTGCTTTTTCAGGAAGGCTTTCATATTTTTTTCCTTCGTGCATAAGAGGACGTTCAGCCTGCTTGTGTCTGCATTTGAATTTCCTTATTTTGGTCCAAATTTTTCCAGCATCTCTGTAATCGCTCACTTTGCTGGACATGTTTTCAAAATATTCTTTTTTTGCTTTGTCTATAATTTTGTCACATTGTTCTTCAGTTGATTTCATATTGTTGTGGTTTTGTGCAGACCTGAAGCGATCATACTTCTCTTTTGCAGTTCTTTTTAACCTGATGGCTGTTCTGCATTCTTCTGTCCACCATGGGCTCTGATCAGTTCTACTGGGTCCGATAAAAGGTTTTGTTTTGGGGATTGACAATTCCATTGCATTCAGCAGGTTTGATCTTAGCTGTTTATATTTGTTGTCGATACTTTCTTGGGACTCTGGATTGCCATCCAAGAGGGTATGTGCATCGGCAGACTTAGTGACAGCGTCCTTGAAAACTGCCCAGTCCGCCTTTTTATAATTGTATTTTAAGGTTTTTGGACCTGGCTCTGTGTGTGGTGATTTCCCAATAATGGATATCATGATTGGTAAGTGGTCACTTTTTAATTTATCTGACACAACGCACCAGTCCGTTGTTAATCCGAGAGTGGGACTAACCAAGGTTATGTCAATGGCGGAGGGGTGTTGGTTTGAGATATCGGGTATTCTGGTTGCTGATCCGTCATTTAGTAAGTACACATTTGATTGCGTTATATAGGTGGCAAGGCTCTTTCCCACGGCACATGTCTGATCGGGGAAGTTGGCATCCCACAGGGGGTTTCGGCCATTAACATCTCCTCCGATCACCCAGGTGCGTCTTCCGTCGAGCTCTGGGAGCCAGCTGAAAATCGGGCCTTTGGTAATGTTTCTGTTATATATGTTTAATAAGAAGATGGATGGGCCATCATTCAGCAGAAGTTCAACTAGGTTTGAATGTATTTTTGTGTCGGCCGGAACAGGGGTTGGGTGAACATTGTACTTCAGATTGTCTCTGACATAGGTTACTGTGTACTTGATAGTTTGTGCTCCGCTCGTATCATCAACCTGATAATCTGTGACGGGTGGGTAAAAGAAACCAGATATGAAGGGGAGTTTTCCCGCATGACAGAGTGGGGACTGTATCAATAATACATTGAACATGTTGTTTTGGTTAAGATAATTAATAAGGTACGGTAGAGCAGTGTTAAGGGAACGACAGTTCCACTGCAGTATATTTATTCTTGAATCCATTTCAATCACAGAAGACCTAAAGTCTGTTGTGACCGTTTGATCTGCCCCTCAACTCTCTATGTCATTGTGTTGTCAAGGGGTTGAGACTCTGTTACAGATCTGCCTCCCTGAATGCCGAGAAGAGCGCATTGGTTTGGTTTGGTTGGTTTGGTTTTTGGGGTTTAATGTCTCTTCAGCAGATGCTAGCTGCTATTCGAGACCGATGCAGTTATTTTCTTTTCCCTTCATATGGCAAGTTCTACGTTTCAGACTATTTACATTCAAATCTATCACTGTAAAAGAAGGTTCTAAAAATTAATAATTTTCACTTCTGGTACTTTAAATCTTGTAAAAAATCTTAATCTCTTTTAAAAAGTTAAAAATCTTGTCCGGGGGAACATCCCGGAATAAAACCTTCAGTGTTTCCGCATTGTAGTGTTTGTCTCGAAATTCTTGAACGTCTACACATTTTGTGAGAACATGTTCTAATGTCCATGGTTCGTCACATCCAAAACAGTATGGTGGATCTTCACCTTTCAGCAGATACGAATGTGTAATGTGACTGTGCCCAATGTGTAAGCGACAGAGAACTGTCTCTTCTTTCCTGTTGAGGCGACATTGGGGTAGGCTGTCCGACAGCTGGGGAACGATCTTATGAAGTTTATTTTCTTCACATTCGTCCCATTCACTCTGCCATAGGTACTTTATGTACATGTTGGTGCGAGTTCTGAAATCTGAATGCTTTGTGTGTTTGTCAGTGATGAGTCTTTCTCTGGCTTCTTTAGCAGCTTGATCAGCTGCAGAGTTGCCTCTAATTCCAACATGGGATGGCACCCATGCAAACACAATCCTTTTGCCTTCTTCAATCAGAGATGCATGTAGCTCTTGGATTTCGACCAACAGTGGGTGATCTAGCTGAATTCTCTTCACGGCGGTAAGAGCCGATAGGGAATCCGACAGAATCAGGAAGTCTTTCTTTTTTGACTGATATACCTGTTTCAGAGCTAGCTGTAAAGCTTTCAACTCTGCAGAAAATACAGAACTGTCATCCGGAAGACGGGCCGAAAAGGCCCTATCGAGATTAGGACCTGTGACAGAAGCTGATGCCACTTTACTTTCAGCTTTGGACCCATCAGTGTATATTCGTTGATGGGAAGGAAACTCGGTACAGAACTGGCTAAAACACTGTTTAAAAATCAAATCATTTGTCTCTGACTTCTTTAACCTTGTCAGATCGAGTCGAACAACTGGATCTGGCAATGTCCATGGTGGTGTTTCTGTCCATCGATTTTCACTAACATGATCGAGTTTTATCTTTGATTCGGCCAGATGTGACTGAATCCGAGAAGACAGAGGTGCTCGATCATTTGGGTGACTTTCAAAAAATTCAGAGCATTGTGGTTGAAATACGCATTGGTAGGCTGGATTTGTAGGCATAGCTTTCAGTTTCAACACATAATTTAGGGTGAGTTTCAGGCGTCGCAGCCTCAGAGAGGGTTCTTTGGCCTCAAAATATAAGGACTGTACTGGAGACGTCCTGAAAGCTCCCAGACAAAGACGTATACCCTGGTGGTGTATTGTGTCTAATAGCCTTAGGTTGGATTTTGCGGCTCCACCATAGACGACACAACCATAGTCCAACTTGGATCGGATTAAAGCACGGTAAAGTCTGAGTAGGATTGTGCGGTCAGCACCCCAGTCCGTATGAGAAACCACTTTCAATACATCCAGAGCTTTCAGACATGATGTTCTTAGATACTGGATATGTTTAAGGAATGTTAATCGACGGTCAAAGGTCAGTCCTAGGAATTTAAATTCTTCAACAACCTTGACAGGATTACCATTCAGGACCAGAGAGGGTTCTGGCATGGCTCCCCTTTGTTTGCAAAGATGCATACAGACAGTTTTACTGGTGGAAAATTTGAAACCGTTCTCCGTTACCCATTTTTGCACCTTGTCTATACATAACTGAAGCTGCCTTTCCACTCTATGTAGGGATTTGCCACGCACACAAAGTGCAAAGTCATCAACAAACAAGGATGACTCGGATCCTTTCAGTACTGCCTTTACTATGTTATTGATTTTGATGTTGAACAACATGGGTGATAGAATGCTTCCTTGAGGAACACCCATCTCTTGTTGACAGAACTCTGATAGGTTGGGACCAACCCGTACTGTAAACAATCGATTACTTAGAAATCCTTCCACAAAAACAGGGAGACGTCCACGAAAACCCATTTCATGCAAATCAGCTAAAATACCGTGTTTCCAGGTCGTGTCGTAAGCCTTCTCGAGGTCAAAAAATATAGCTAGTACATGTTCAGATCTCGCAAAGGCCTCTCGAACGAAGGTCTCAAAACGTACCAAATGATCAGTGGTGCTGTGTCCCTTTCGGAAGCCACATTGCACATCACTTAAGAGGTTTTGTTTTTCTAGGTACCACACCATCCTAGCGTTGACCAATCTCTCCATGGTTTTACACAGACAGCTGGTCAAGGCTATCGGACGGTAGTTGCTGGGGTTTGTATGATCTTTACCTGGTTTTGGAATGGGGACAATCATCGCTTCTTGCCATGAAGGTGGAAAGGATCCACTCTCCCATATGTGGTTAAAAACCTTCAGCAAGACCAGAAGACAACTTTCTGGTAGGTGTGTGAGGAACTGATAATGTATTCCGTCCAGCCCCATTGCTGAGTTGTTGCATTTTTGTAAGGCTTGTTTGAGTTCAGTTATACTGAACAACTTGTTGTAGTTCTCCTCATTCTGAGATGAGAAGTTTATGGGTTTACGTTCTTGGGTGGCTTTGATTTTTTGAAAATCTGTGCAGTAATTTTCTATTGATGAGTTTTTTTCCATTGTTGAAGCCAGAACGTTTGCTACTTCATTCTTCTGGGTTATAAGGGATCCATTTACCACAAGGTGGTTAATTGATGCAGATCCTTTTTTCCCTTTGATTTTACGAATAGCATTCCAAACTTTACTTGATGATACCTTAGAGTTTAAGTTTGAGCAAAAAGACCTCCAGGATGTTCTTTTAGAATGTTTTATGACAGTGCGACTCTTAGCGCGAAATCTGAAGAAAGTCAACTTCTTGCTAAGGGTCGGGCATCTGTAGAACCTGTGTAGACTTCTCTTTCGCTCAGATCGGGCTTCTTGGCATTCTTGATTAAACCATGGCACTTTAATGCGGTTGTTTGAAGATGTTTTTGGGATGTACTCAGTGGCAATGTCTTGTAGAGTGTTTGTAAAAATAGATGATGGGTCGTCACTTCCATCAAAGACAGTGTCTTCTGTGAGTTGGACAGAACATTCGGCAGTAAAAGACAGCCAGTTTGCCTTGTTCAGGTTCCATCTCTGGGGGGAAGCTTCTTCCAATCCATCTATTTGAGACATCAAGATAGGGAAATGATCGCTACCACATGTGTCATCATAGACTTTAAATTCAAAGTCTAGAACAAGAGAGGTGTCGCAAATAACAAGATCTAGTATGGACTTGCATCCTGTTGCTGGATGGAGATATGTTGGTACTCCATCGTTTAAAACGCATAGATTACGATTGTCTAAAAAATCTTCTAGAATTCGTCCTCTCGTACTTAGAGAGTTGCTGCCCCATAAAGGGGAATGAGCGTTAAAATCTCCCATTAAAACAAAGGGAGCTGGAAGCTGATCAATAAGATTTTCAAGATCGTGCTTCGTGTAACATTTGGATGGTGACAGATATACACTGCAGAGAGTGATGGTTTTATCTAATGTCACTCGTGCTGCGACGGCTTGAATGTTTGTACATAGGTTGATCTCACTACAAAGTACACTTTTCTTAATCAAAAGAGCAACTCCCCCAGACGTGTTATTGTCTGAATGGTTTCTAAAAACATTGTATCCAGATACATTAAAATCTTTGTTTGGTTTCAGCATTGTTTCCTGTAATGCTGTAGCAACAGGATGAAATTTGTGTAAAAGTAGACATAATTCTTCATAGTTAGCTTGGACCCCTCTACAATTCCATTGAATAAAATTGGCTATGTTTGTTTAGTTTTAAGAAATTTCTGCCTCCATACCCTCTTCGTCGGATAAACTCCCAAAATGATTGTATAGTGTGATGGGATTTTTCTCCATTTTTGGGGTGCGAGGCGATCTTTGGGGCAGAGTACCTTTTCCCTTGTCCGGAGGTGTTCGTGGTGTGGATTGAGTAAGGTCCACTACCTCCACTACCTCGACGGCCCCCTTCCTGTGAGTTGCCCTGTGAACGGGCTTCTGGGTTGGGGTGGTGAAGCGAACCTCACCAGGAGACCCCATAGGGTCCTCAATTGGGGTGGTGAAGCGAACCTCACCAGGAGCCCCCACAGGGTCTCCAGTTGGGGCGGTGAAGCAAACCTCACCAGGAGACCCCATAGAGTCTCCAGTGGGGATAGCCCCACCTGTGCTTTCATCTGTCTGTGTACAAATACTTTTGTTTCTTGTGGGCTCTGTCCTTTTCAACATGGACGGGCCTGCCTGGACACCCACAGACCTATATGAAATACTGGTCTGGGTGGGTGTTGACTTTGTTGCAGGTCTTTGACTGACTGCTGCCGCAAAACTTTTCTGGAAGGAAAAAACATTCGTTTTTTCAACCTCCTTCCTGGCGTCTGAGAAAGACATCTTTTTCTCCGTTTTTGTTTTTTGAATGGCCTGTTCAAACTTGTATTTTGGACATTCTCTGGAGGACGGGGAATGGTTTCCCTTACAGTTTGTGCAGGTGGGTGGTGATGTGCAGGGACCTTCGTGAGGATCTCCGCCACACCTCTCGCACACTGCCTTCTGTTTACATCCAGCCTTTGAATGTCCAAATCTTTGGCATTGGAAACATCTCATTGGTGATGGAATATACAGAGTCACTCTTATTTGAACAAATCCCACTTTGATTTTCTCAGGGATGGTTGGGGTACAAAAAGTGACGAAAAGGGTGTTGGTGGGTACTCTGATATCGCCCTTCCTGATCAACACCCGGTACACATCAATGACACCTTGATCCTTTAGACCTTCTTTTATTTCAGCCTCACTGAGGCCCTCCAGCTCTCGGCATCGGATGACTCCTTTGCTGGTGTTCAGGCCTCTGTGAGGACTGACCTTGACCGGTCTATCAACAAATTTCTGACCATTCAGACGGAGAAGACCATCTGATGCCTTTTTTGAAGGACATTCAATCAGTAGAGAACCATTACGAAGTCTCTTAATGTTGTCTATCGTTGATGATACTCCTGCAATAACCTTCTGTATCGCAAAAGGCGAAAGTTTGGAGATGGGCTGTGCCTCATCTGCTGTCTCAACAACAATGAAACGGGGCCAGGCCTCGCTGATGTTGTTCTTTGTTGCTCTGACTCGGACTTCATCGTCAGAGTCAGAGTCAACGCAGTATCTTCGTTTGTTTCCGTTTCGGGTGCTTGAAAAAAAAGAAGAAAAAGAAGAGGTGGCCATGTTTGGGGCCTTTATCTTCGTCGCATCTGATCCCCACCCACCACGGAGCCCAACAAGGGGACGCTTAGGTGGAGCGGTTATCCAACTCCAGAGCGCCAAGGATACAGATGGATATACGCAGCGATAAGAGGAAACATATGGTATCAATCTGTAATAGGAGATTTAACTCTTTCCAAGCGGAAACGGGTTAGGTAACAACTTGGCATAATGTTCGTCAACTCTTTCCAAGCGGAAACGGGTTAGGTAACAACTTGGCATAGTGTTTGTCCCGACTACCGCCGCCCCCTCCTACCGCCGCTTGCTCCTTTAGCCAAAGGTCCGATGCAATATGCTCAAGACATATACCCAGACTTGACCAGCCGATTGATTGAAGCGGGTAAGCCTTTTTCAACCTCCTGTCTTAGATAAAGACTGGGCCAAAATGATGTGTTGGCGCTACAAAGTCGCAACTAAGTAAACCCCTCAATCATCAGGTCACCAGCCCAAACCGGTACAGGTCGCAGCGCACGGCAAACACGCTGGGTCTTAAGAAGACCACAGAGAAATAAGGATGTGGAAAAGAAGACTTTTGGGAAGTGAAATAAAGGTGACGGATCCAGTCAGGTAGAAATAAGACAAGAAAGGAATCAGAAAACTGCAGGGAATAGTAGGGAGAGTTTTTTGGAGGGAAATATAGGTGAAAGGACTGGTAAGGCAGAAATAAGACAAAAGAAGAGAAGTAAAGGGGTGGGGTAGCTTAGTGGAAACACTCCCGCCGCGTGAAGGCGACCCCATGGGAGCGAGAAGAGCGCATTGAGTGGTAAGTATCTTATTTAAGACTGGTGGAGTTGGATTTTCCTTTGGCTTAAATATTTCAGTATATAGCCCTGTCAGAAGTGTCAGAACATTTTCGGGGCTTTCATTCGTTTTTGCTTCAATAAGTGCAGCTAGGATGCCAGTGACGAATTTGAACACCTCACCGCAGTTCTCGGCGCTCATCATCTTCATCTTTGCATAGCTTTCTTTTAAAATATGTTGTCTGAGGCAGTCTTCGGACTGTGGCTTTGGTGTGTTTTGTGTTTCATCTTCCTCAACAATCATCAACTTTGGTTCATCCATGAACAAGTCATCATAATCGTGTGTGGGGGAAGTTTGAGATTCTGCATCAGCAACCTTTTTCTCATTGTTTGTTGTTGGCTGTTTGTTTGTCTTTGTTTTGTCTGCTGCTTTTGTGGGGGCCTTTTTTACATTGTGTGTTGATTTTAGTTTCTGGGCAACAGTAGACTCATTATTAATAGGGTTTATGTCAGTTCTTTGTCCAGGTCTCTGGAGGGCGATATTTTGCTCTGAAATGGGGTTTTCACTACGAGGGTTGCTTGGTCCGCCTTGATTTCCTGTGCGTATGCGGCTTGTTGTTGGTTCTGGCCAGATAGTGCTATAATCCTGTTTTTCAGTCTCAGCCACGAAAGCTGGGGAGGTAGCCAGGTTTCTCTTTGCTTTGCTGGCACCGCGAGGAGCACTTTTCCCCCCTGCCATTTTCAGCACCCAGCACTCATCGACTTCTGAATCAGAGTCATTAGATGTATCTGGGTCTTTCTTTTGTTTTTTCATTATTTCAAACTTTGCTCTTCTTATTGCTTCTGCATATGGGATGTATTTGGCTGCTCGGATTTTGTTTGCTGTTCTTCGGAGCACTAGCTCAGGACAGCCTAAGTAAGCTGCCGAGTGGGGACCGCCACAGTTTAGGCAGTGTTTGTCATTTGGACAGTTGTCAACTGGGTGGTCTTTCTTTTGACCGCATCTTGGGCATTTGTCTTGTCTGGCTTTACATTGTTTGGAGCCATGTCCCAATCTCTGGCACTTAGTACACCTTCTGACTGGGGCCACATAGGGTTCGACAGCAAAGAAGGTTTTCACTATCTTCACTGTATCTGGTAGCGTTTTCTTTAAAAAAGTGATTTTGACAGCTTGAGTAAGTTCCCCCTTCTGGTTTTTTAACCGCTGAAGAGATTTTACTTTCTCAAGAGATTGTTGAAGTTTATCAAGGTCTTCAGAGAGTGGGATGGGTCTGATGACACCTTCCGTTGTTGCCTCTGGTATAGTGCATCTTATTTGCACTTGAGCGAGACTGGTGAGATTGGCAAGTTTATGTTGTTGTTTTTCATTGCAGCAGGCGATCAAGAATTTGCCCGAGGGCAGAGGTCGTACACCTTCTATCTGACCGACCGCGTCAACCAAAACACGACACTGGAGTGATGGCCCAAGTTTCGAGAACATAGCTGGACCTGTAGCCGCGTTGGTGAGAATGACTGGGTATTGTGCAAAGGTTGGAGGAAGACTTGGTGTCACCTTTTTTGACTTTGTGTGTCTAGGGGGCCCAGTTTTGACTGGTTGTGAGACTTTTGACTGTGGCTGAGGCAGAGCCTGTTCGGCATCACTGTTAGCAATGTGTGCTTTTTTCTTTCGCTGACGGCGGCGTTGAGTTTTAAAAATGTCATCGCCTTCTGTGCTTTGGGAAGGTGAAATGTTCCCGTCTTCTGAGGGCACTGCAGCGTTGTGGTTATTGACACTGGCGTCAGCGTCAGAGTGGTTGTTTGAGCTCTCTTTTGTCTTTTTTGAGCTTGTTGGAGAGAAGCTGTCGGAATCTCTTAACCTTTTTCGGGGTGTGCAACACAATGTGCTGTCCATAGATTCAGCAGGGGTAGAGGTAGCCAAAGGTGGTTTGTCGCTTATGACAAAGGTGGCAGTGGCCATTGTGAGGGCCTTTTGGTGTTCAAATGCAGTGAGGAGTACTCAGAGAGCAATGTGTTTGTGTGTAGTTGTGAGCGACCTTGGTAGAGGACCCTCTAAAAGCGAAATGACTAGAAAATGAGCTTTGGTATGAGCAGGCGTCTCGCACTGTTAAAAGAAAAAAGAAGGGATGACAAAAGCGTCCCTTGACAAAGAGTGAGCTGAAGCTCACCCTCTAGTGACTTTCACTTCTCTCCCGAGAATCACGAGGACTCCTGCAGGGCGAGTGGAAAAGCCACCAAGGGCAGTTAAAAAAGCCCTCTCTGGGTCTATGCCAAGAGAGCTGTGTCGTGTGTTAAAACACACACAAAATGTGATTGTCCCCCTTTACCATCAGGAATTCGGGAAGAAATCGTATTTTGAGCACTGACTTGGCTATGTAAGCTCGAGGTACGTTAAAGCAGTCGCTATGTAATCAGCATGTCTGCTTGTGAAAGACGCACTCTACGGGCCAGCAACTGCAGTGAATTACTCGTGCTGAGTCTGAGGACAAAAATGACCCGATAAAATTACACAAAAGCCGCCAGACCACATCACAAACAGAACTGAACAATGCACAGGTGTTGCTTACATAAGAGACACACACACTCACACACACACACACAAAAACACAGAGAAGCCGTATCTATAGAGAGATAGATGACAGTGTATTTTTCGCGTGGCTATAAATTGATTCGACCTTTGCACTTTTACAGTGAGGATAATTTACGGGTCCAATTTACGTTCTGTACACTGCGTTGACCTTCTAAAAATAGTACCAGTAACAGAACGCCGGGAATATCCGAAGACGCTCAGCGCAGTGGACAGCGCAGTGTAGTTTACAACTGAACGGGAAAGCCATACGAAGGAAGGGAGATAAACGCCAAACACTGGAGAAGATAAGGAAGAGTTACTTATAATGGTGAAATGAACACAAAAACGAAAATGAGTTCAGCGCTGCGCGCTGAGAGCACGTGTTGAAATATCTCATCGATGATATTGTGTCCGGGGTGTAGCTGAATACGGTGTCCAAATTTGAAAAAGATCCACCGAGAACTTTGGCGTTGTGATGTGGTGTAGCGGCTATGGTGTGTCGGTATGGGGGCCCGGGTAGCTGAGGTGGAACCAAAATAGCTGAGGTGGAACCAAAATCGGTTCCGCGCTGCGCGCTGAGAGCACGTGTTGAAATATCGACCAGGTTGTGTCGTGTCCCGGGTCTACCTGAATATGCCCACCAAATTTGAAGCAGATCCATCGAGAACTTTGGCCGTGCATCGCGCACAGACAGATACACAGACAGATACACAGACAGATACACAGACAGACACACAGACACTAGTCGTATATATATATAGATGCAACTAAACATGTGCTGAATGGTTCATCAATTTATTTAAAATGTATGTGCATATTAAACTTAATATAATAATATGCAGATCTAAATTCAGTTATGTTCAAAATTGACACTTTTTATCATTGAAAATTGTACATAAAATGTAATATCCCATGACCTCCCTTCTTTGTCTCTGTTACTTCAGTATGGGTATATATGTTGTATTTTTATAGCTCAATAAATACATCATGGACTCAAAAAAATATATGATAGTGCAGATTCCGATTTGGGCGAAGAACTACTTTGCTCCCGACCTTTGACCTCGCGCCGAACAATGTGACACATTTGTATGAAGTTCCAAAATCGTATTGCACGGCTCAGAAAACCATATCAGTTGCACGCAAAAATGAATCTCAGAACTGATCTGATGTATGAGATGCAATAAGCAAACGTTTCTTTCATTATGAAAGCAATGCAGGTGGGAAAAAACGAACATTCAACTTACAAGATAACCAGATGCTAGCGAACCAAAACAAAAACACGAGTACCCTCCCCTTGCTTCGTTAGCAGACGACTTTTGAGAATCTGTCAGACCGTCCTTACCTGGCACGGTTGGGCTTCGCTATCATCAGCTGTTTCACGTGTTTTGCGAGCAAGTCTACTCTTTTGCCTGGCTCTGCAGTAAGTCCACATTGGCGATGAAGGTATCTAAGAACTTAACATGTGTGTATTTTTCCGTAATCCAGTCATATTCTTTCAAAATGCAATCAAGCGGCGGTGACAGACTTGGGTCCTGTTTTCATCGCATCAATACCAGTTTAGGTTCATGCAAACACACTCGCAAAACAGTTTATCATGTAGATACATTTCAAATAGGGAGCAAATGGTTAAATCTACATATGTGTTCCCTAAAATTTGCTTCTCTGTCAATAAGACTAATTGTATAATAATGCGTTCGAAAAAAACAACGTGGAATCGATTCTGAATCGAGTCGAGTAAGCCAAATGGGGGCCAAACCGGTTTCCCCGTTCCGCCGACCTGAAACGCAAAAGAATTGTGCGCTTCAACTAAATGGATTTCTATACGACTTCATTACTTTCTTGCAACTTATGAACCTTTACTTAACGCTTTTAAACGGTCTGAAAGTAGTGTTACCGCGTACTTATAGATGCACTCATTCGTTTTATTTTTTCAGCGACGGTCACTTAGTTTAAGGTTGCAAAAAGGCCATGTCTCGCTGAAAACACTGTTTCACACTCCACAGATCGCAAAAGTGCCGCTAGTAGTCTACACTTTGTGTTTGATGGTAGAATGGGATATACAGATTACAACACTCGTGGTTTTTTATATGGCTTGTATTTCAGTCAAGACCCAGCGGGAATATCAATCGAGAGCCACTCGCCAAAGGCTCGTGTCTCCCGATGATATTCATCCGCTGGGTCTTGACTGAAATACAAGCCATATAAAAAACCACTCGTGTTGTAACCTATACGTATGACAATTTATTTTCAAATTCGTATTTGTATATAGACTTACAATTACAATGTGTTAAGTTTGCTGTGATCGTTGTTTGGTTATATTGTTTTCTGTTCCTGTTGACCCTATTTTAAAGGCACGGTGCTAAGCCTCCTGTAAACCATCACAGATACTGCCAGGCTTTTACACACAGTACAAACACCCTTTCATTTAAACACTCATCGCTTGAGAACAATCCTAGGTGCCCTCCGTAAAGAGCGAGACATTTTCAAAGAATTTATTTTTGCGTGGTTTATCTTACCCCTGAGCCATCGTGAACCCGTGTGATCCAGTTTCCCTTTTTCACAATGTAGTCGTCAGTTAGTAATTTGAATGCGACTGGATGTGAGCTTATCTGCAAAAGCACGTTATTATGTACCTCTGATTATGCACGAAACAAACGGCTGTGGTTCACAAGAACTCTAGCGATGGCTTTTGACTGTTCAAATGAACTGGTGATAGGCATAAACCGTCGTCTGCTACGAGAACCACGACCTTACGTGACCCTGCTTCCGGGCTTTTCTTTTTTCAAACTTTAAAAACTTCGAATTGTACTGATCTTGTCTTGATGAAAAAAAAGAATTATTTTATGATTTAAGATTGTTTGTGTAACAAGCTGTCAATTTATTATTTAGATTTTAAAAGTTAGGTCTAGCGCAAAAACGCACCACGGTCCTCTGGGACAATCCGCAAAATTAATTCTTTAAAAATTGCTCGCTCTTTACAAAGGGCACCTAGGATGTTCCCGTATGGTGAGCGTTCAAATGGAAGGGTGTTTGTACTGTGTGTAAAAGCCTGACAGTATCTGTGATGGTTTACGATAGGCTTACTGTGCCTTTAAGGCAAGGGCTGGATGTAAAAAAGCATATATTCTTGCTTATCTATTACCCTCGATAATAAAGATTGTGTCTTCTCTCTCTCTCTCTCTCTCTCTCTCTCTCTCTCTCTCTCTCTCTCTCTCTCTCTCTCTCTCTCTCTCTCTAGAGCTCTCTCTCTCTCTAGAGCTCTCTCTCTCTCTCTCTAGAGCTCTCTCTCTCTCTAGAGCTCTCTCTCTCTCTAGAGCTCTCTCTCTCTCTAGAGCTCTCTCTCTCTCTCTCTCTAGAGCTCTCTCTCTCCCACTCCCCAGAGAAAGAGAGAAAGAGAGAGAGAGAGAGAGAGAGAGAGAGAGAGTGTCAACAAAGAAACTATGTACAGTGTTTGGTGTCAACAATCTACGACACGACTGCCAATTAGTCTCGGCCCGCTCAAAAAACAATGACCGAGACTTTCAGTAATTACTTCGCGTGACGTCTAACCCTCTTACGCCATAATGTGACGTCTTCAAATGACGAAATGTTAAAGTTTCTACCACAGACATACACACGCACAAACACACGCACAAACGCACAGACAGACAAAGTTACGATCGCATAGGCTACACTTCGTGAGCCAAAAATGGAAAATTGTCCTGATGGACGCCACGCTGTTGGTCGAATGATAAAGCTGGCAGTTCGCAGCTGACAACAAGGTGCACGC
Organism: Littorina saxatilis; assembly: GCF_037325665.1. Taxonomy (NCBI): domain Eukaryota; kingdom Metazoa; phylum Mollusca; class Gastropoda; order Littorinimorpha; family Littorinidae; genus Littorina; species Littorina saxatilis. The sequence goes on from NC_090261.1 coordinate 61,562,595, forward strand.
AGCGAGAGACAAAACCATCTAAGTGTTTTGCTTTCTGTTGCACTTTGCTTGCTGATGTATCTGGGGACAATGGTAAACGAGAGAAGAATGGAGGTTGTTGGGTATTGGTTGATAATTAGCTTTTGGGAAACAGCAGGCTATATAATCACAGAACAATTAACAACAACTTAAAATATAGTGGTGTGTGACTGAACAAACGTTTCTCTCTCTCTCTCTCTGTGCACCTGTGACAAAATAATAACAATAACAGCACTACATAAAAAAGGAAAATTGTCCTGATGGACGCCACGCTGTTAGTCGAATGATAAAGCTGGCAGTTCGCAGCTGACAACAAGGTGCACGCAGCGAGAGACAAAACCATCTAATGGCCCTGTCACACGACCGCTTTAAAGCCTGCGTATGCCGACGTATGGGACATTTGAATAAGTACGCTGGCGTACGTCGAATACGTTATGGGTACTTTATGGGTACGTTTTGTATACGTTAAGAGGACGCTGAAGCACGCTGGCATACGTCGTAGTACGCTGAGCACGCAGCAAAGTTTTGTGCATGCCTTCGGCCTTGGTCAATAAATATGAAACAAAAGACGATATGCTCCCCCTCGGACCGACAAAAAAGCTGGTCTGTCAACAACCCATCAAACATCTTATAATATACAATGTTTGTGGTGGTGGTAATGTTATATAAACACTTTTGAAACTGTGAAAAAAAAAGAAGAAACAAAGTTGCCTGTTGACTACCCAGTAAACATTTTGGGTGCGCCGCGCATGCGCCGCGCATGCACCATACACCTGCGCCGTGCATGCGCCTCATGGAACTTTGGTGCATGCGCCTCAGTCAATACTATGATCGTCCACTAGTCGACGCGGCGCATGCGTATATGGTGCGCCTGACCATCGCGTGACCATGCCTGGAGCAGGTGACATGCATGCTAGAAGTCGATGCGGCGCATCCCAAGTAATTCGAAGTAAAACAAAATTCGAGTTACTATGACTATGCATGTACGCAATCTAACTGGACACACTGTTGAAAGACATATTGTAATATCATACATGGCATCAAGCAATAATCAAGGACACAAATGGAAAACGTGTAAAGAACATGGCAAGTAATTAACACCGTTACCTACTATACAATTGATGATATATATATACCACTCACTTGCTATTCGCCTAAATGCTTGCGGTGTGCTGTGACACATGTAAGAAACCCAAAGAAACAAGAGGCGAAGCCTTCAAGGCTCACGTAAGAAATAGACAAACAGTAACACAAACTCAATCACTCCGTCACACATACACACACACACACACACACACAGTAAGCATAGGTGACACTGTGCAAGAAAGCGAGACATTTGATCTAGATCTGTCTGTCTGCATGTAGCCTACTTACAGGGACACGACTAAGAGTAATACCTAATATTCTGGACTCGCAACGAAATATACAAACAAATGACAATGAACAACGCTTCGACCTAATGGTCTTCAACAGGTTAAAAAAAAAAAATGAAAACAACAATACAAATATCAAAACGACTTATCAGAGAAGATGATGTCCTCCAAGCGCAAAAGAAGGGGGAAAGGGAGATAAATCAAAAAGAAAAATGAGCAATGAAAAATGAAACCAAAACGAAACAAACCAGAATAATAACGCTTGAAGAGCCTGAAGTTAAAAGAGAGAGAGAGAGAGAGAGAGAGAGAGAGAGAGAGAGAGAGAGAGAGAGAGAGAGAGAGAGAGAGAGAGAGAGAGAGAGAGAGAGAGAACGAACGAACGAACGAACGAACCAACTTTATTTTTCGAGGGTAATGGAGTAGATACAGCAAAGATCTTTTTTCATCCAGCCCTCGCCGAGAGAGAGAGAGAGAGAGAGAGAGAGAGAGAGAGAGAGAGAGAGAGAGAGAGAGAGAGAGAGAGAGAGAGAGAGAGAGAGAGAGAGAGAGAGAGAGAGAGAGAGAGAGAGAGAGTGTCAACAATCTACGACACACTGCCAACTAGTCTCGGCCCGCTCAAAAAACAATGACCGAGACTTTCAGTAACTCCTTCGCGTGACGTCTAACCCTCTTACGCCATAATGTGACGACGTCTTCAAATGACGAAATGTTAAAGTTTTTACCACAGACATACACAAACACACGCACAAACGCACAGACAGACAAAGTTACGATCGCATAGGCTACACTTCGTGAGCCAAAAAGGACTTTACTTTGGCGAAAAGAGCATATGCTGCTTATTTTTGTACATAACTGCTATAACTGTATTTTTTACGAACACTTACATGTAAAAAACATAGAGATATATATCTTACCATTTCACTAAGACAGCCAAAATAACGGTCAAATTATTGACGATGAATAACGCATAATAAGGGGAGATCATGATGACGTACATGTCTATGGTTGCACAGTTGCCGCCCTTGGTTCGAAAACCCGGGGAACAGAATCAGGAATATTTAGTCGCTGGAACCTATAAGGTTATACGGCGACTTATCAGATGATAATGTTTCGAACTTATCTTTTAAAAATTAAGTAAACAAATCTATGGAATATTTTGGAGTTCCATTGTGATTGGTTAAACAGATCTATCTATCTTCTTATTATTTTATCTACTGTGTTTTCATTTGAAAACAGATCCCACTAAATTCATTTAAAAAAGAAACAAGACCTATAGGCTCTCGAAAATTTGATTTTCATAAGCACATCCCCCCCCCCCCCCCCCCCCTCTTCGTTCACAAAAAATCCGCAGGCGCTAGCTCTTACGGTTAGGACGTCGCTCTCGTGAAACGTTTTGGGGAAATCAAGCTGCTTGCCGTCAGGGGCCAGATATTGTTTTGCCAATTGTTTTTTAGTGTACCCCTTCAATAGCATGATACTGTCTTAAAAGGATTTTGAAATCGCTTGAGCCGTTTCGCCGCCGAATTAAATTAAAGAAATAGCTATTTGGACTTTTTCACATTTTAAAGCTGGTTTTTTTTCTACCGTCTACACGACCAACACACAATCCGATGTACCTTTCGGCTCTACGTAAAAACAAAATTAACAAACAAACAAACCAACAACAACAAAAACCAAGCAAAACAAATACACCCGCATTTCGGAACTGCGCGGCGTCGGTATGGCGCATTGACAGTGGCGATGGTGAAACCTAGAATTTAAATGCACCGGCGCGTAGTCTCCGCGGCGTATGTCCGCGCAGGTGGGATCGCCCAAGCGACGGTGCAACACTTTATTCAGGAGAGTTGTGGGTATATATAATGCACTGATTCTTTTGAACCTGGCTGTTTCCAACTTGACACAAGTCAGTCTGCTTGATATTTCGTTATTCACATAGCCGGGGTGTCAGACTAAGACCCTTGGACCTAGAACCTTGGTAAGCAACACTGTTTTTTTTATTGATTGTGTAATCTATTCCTTGGCTTAAATTACTGTTACATCAGCAGCTTGTGTATACTATATATCTTAAATGTAACTATTACAATGTTGTTTTATTGTTTTGTTGGGCAGGTGGGCCAGTGCAAAATGAATCAAATAGTTCAAAACGTTGTGTTTTTTTTCAGATTATGGTTCCATAACATACCTATAATGCATGTGTGGCAGTGTTTTAGTCAAAAGTGTCATATTTATGTGTCAATAAAGACAATATTTGAATAGTTCTATCTCCAACGTCGGTTTTCTCATGTCAGCCATTTTTGCGGCAGTTGCATCTTGGTGGTTGCGATTTCTCTGGCTGTAATTAAGCTAGAGCAATCATTTTGTGTGCAGTTTGTGCAAAATATGATATTCTAGGAGATTACAAAAGTATTTTGTTGCAATTGTATTACAGTCATAACCAGATTATTTCAAAAAATAATTTTGCAGGGGTTACCCTAAAGATCGACGGTTGTAGCAAAGAAGTGTCCCTAACTCCAGATATGAATATGATAATCTAAATCTGCTTCGTAATCCCCTAGAGCATACCCAGAAAAATAAAATAAAACAATAGTTGGAAGTGTGACAGTCATATCTGCTAAATCATCTTATCCTCCCTGTACTCCACTTTTGTCCGTATAGTTTGACTGTTTTCGTCGCGTAATACAAAAACTACAAACCCAAAATACAAAAAGTGACTATTATTTGTCATTGTTTATTCATTTCTTTCATAAAATAACATTCAAACAAAATTAAACATTCAAGTAAAAAAAAACCATAGTGCACTGACCCACCTGCCCATAAACAATGTTCTAGTTGCTGTTTAGGCCATATCTGTTTCCATCAACAGTATGCGTATACATGCAGGGGCGGACGAGGGGGGGGGTTCTGGAGTTTCCGGAAACCCACCCCCCCCAGCCAAAAAATAACATATTTTTGTGTGTGTTTTTTTAGTTGTTAATCAGTGACAAAATCTGCTGCCTGAAACTGGTAATGATCATTCTCAGAATGCATCAGATTGCACCATTTTGCATCCTTTTTTTCAAAACCCCCCTAGCAAGCAAGGCGCTTCGCGCCGTCGGCTCGGCGCTTCGCGCTTTCACACCCATATATTCTCAATATACTTTTGGAAACCCCCCCCCCCCCATAAAATGACTGATCCGCCCCTGACATGTATAAGACCTTGGATGATCCTGTGTCAAAAGTCCGTCCCCTAAAAGTGTCCGAAAGGCCTACACATATAACACTTATTCAATCTATATTAATGAAAGCTGATCTTTCAGAGTATTGTAAAACATTTCAGAGAAAATAGCTGAGCGTCTGGTTTACATGTAATTATCCGTAATGTCACCAATCTGAACCCATACCGACGTAATGCGTGGACGAAAATTAATAAGTTCACTGTTTTGCTCGTATGATACATTCTGATAAAAGTGATTTTTGGAGTTATCATGTCAGTATTCAGTACACTTGCTTCGGAGTAATCTGAAGATCGGCATAGGTTTATAGATGTACATTAAAAATAATCATGACTCGCATGCATACAGCCAAAGGGTTGAAATACATACTTCCAAAGTTTCATTCAAGTATGACCACCAGTGTAAAATTGATACATGTAATCCTTTAAACACGATTACATTTTTGGAATGATTAGGGTGCTTTAGGGGTACCCATGCAGTCATGCGGGACCGCAGCGTGTTTTGAGAGGCACTCAGCGATACCCACTGTCACAGAAAACAGCCTGAACGTTCCATTATTTCCTAATACGTTTACATCACCAGCAAATGTCCGCTATGTAAATAAAACAGTGGCAATAATTGTAACAATCATCTGTCTGCATGCATGTAACAGAAATCTTTGATCCGAAAAGTGTGACAGATAGCCAAGTTAAAGGACCGCAACAGGCTATTTTTGGTGTCAAAAACGCGTTTATTTGCGTTTTGGCGTGACTTAGGTTAACCAGACATATGCATGCCGTAGGAAATTGTTTTCTCGCCTTTCCTCACAGGGTTTAGTTTATTTCGGAATCGTTTAGGCCATAATCTGACGAATTTCGTGGCTGAAGCGAAGCGTTTTCGCGTTCCGATCTGGCGGCCATTGTATCTCGAACGTCCGCGAGAGTACGGAAGTGGTGAATTCTGGGTAACATTTTTGATGACGTCAGAAGGGGTATTCATAGAAGCAACTTTAGCTGCTGAACCTTACAGTTTTGAGCCTGGGAGTTAAAATCAAGGGTCTGCGCGCCCCGTGATTTGTAATCATTTTTTTTTTTTTACAAATCACGTTAATGTTCCCGATATCTTCTTGTCATCCCAATAGTCATTCAAGGCACACAAACAAAATCCTTTGAGTTTTGGGGTAGCGCGACTCCGTTGATTTTGTTTTCTTTCTCCATATCATTACTAGATTGCCCCGTCGCTGGGAAATTCGGATCACTTCCTCCCAGTGGAAAGCTAGCAGCAACAGAGTCGCGATACCCCAAAGTCAAGGGAGATCTTTGGGATTTGTCTTCCTTTTTATATTTAGTCAAGTTTTGACTAAATATTTTAACATCGAGGGGGAATCGAAACGAGGGTCGTGGTGTATGTGCGTGTGTGTGTGTGTGTGTGTGTCTGTGTGTGTGTGTGTGTGTGTAGAGCGATTCAGACTAAACTACTGGACCGATCTTTATGAAATTTGACATGAGAGTTCCTGGGTATGAAATCCCCGAACGTTTTTTTCATTTTTTTGATAAATGTCTTTGATGACGTCATATCCGGCTTTTCGTGAAAGTTGAGGCGGCACTGTCACGCCCTCATTTTTCAACCAAATTGGTTGAAATTTTGGTCAAGTACTCTTCGACAAAGCCCGGGGTTCGGTATTGCATTTCAGCTTGGTGGCTTAAAAATTAATTAATGACTTTGGTCATTAAAAATCTGAAAATTGTAAAAAAAAATAAAAATTTATAAAACGATCCAAATTTACGTTTATCTTATTCTCCATCATTTGCTGATTCCAAAAACATATAAATATATTATATTCGGATTAAAAACAAGCTCTGAAAATTAAATATATAAAAATTATTATCAAAATTTTTTTTTCGAAATCAATTTAAAAACACTTTCATCTTATTCCTTGTCGGTTCCTGATTCCAAAAATATATAGATATGATATGTTTGGATTAAAAACACGCTCAGAAAGTTAAAACGAAGAGAGGTACAGAAAAGCGTGCTATGCAGCATAGCGTAACCACTACCCCGCTCTTCTTGTCAATTTCACTGCCAATGCTGTGAGCGGTGGACCACGAGTATACGGTCTTGCTGCGTTGCATTGCGTTCAGTTTCATTCTGTGAGTTCGACAGCTACTTGACTAAATATTGTATTTTCGCCTTACGCGACTTGTTTATATTTAGTCAAGTTTTGACTAAATATTTTAACATCGAGGGGGAATCGAAACGAGGGTCGTGGTGTATGTGCGTGTGTCTGTGTGTCTGTGTGTCTGTGTGTGTGTGTGTGTAGAGCGATTCAGACTAAACTACCGGACCGATCTTTATGAAATTTGACATGAGAGTTCCTGGGTATGAAATCCCCGAACATATTTTTCATTTTTTTGATAAATGTCTTTGATGACGTCATATCCGGCTTTTCGTGAAAGTTGAGGCGGCACTGTCACGCCCTCATTTTTCAACCAAATTGGTTGAAATTTTGGTCAAGTAATCTTCGACGAAGCCCGGACTTCGGTATTGCATTTCAGCTTGGTGGCTTAAAAATTAATTAATGACTTTGGTCATTAAAAATCTGAAAATTGTAAAAAAAAATAAAAATTTATAAAACGATCCAAATTTACGTTTATCTTATTCTCCATCATTTGCTGATTCCAAAAACATATAAATATGTTATATTCGGATTAAAAACAAGCTCTGTAAATGTGAATGCCCCTGCTAAGGAGCCTTCTGTGTATTTAGATTCTTTTTGTTTTGCTTGTGTTTTTTAGTCTTGCTTCTAGCTTGACTCGCATGCGACTTTCCGTGGTGGTGGCTTCCCCTTTTTCTGATCTCCTTCTCACCTCTTTTCTTTCACTTTTCTCACTTTTGCCCCTATTTGTTCCCTTTTTGCAACCACCTCTGTAGGTTCGCGTGCGGGTCTAGCCCTCTCTTTATCTTTTATTTTTCTTTATTAAGTATGAGCGTCCTGGTACGACCTTTGTTTTTGTTGTACTGACTTTAAATATTGTAACGAACAAATTCATAAACGAGAGTGTGGCCGGCGTTTTTCTGATATTAATTTCATGTGCCTGTATGGCTCACGCTGGGCATCATGCGAGCCTATGGAGTTTTTCCCCGGAGAGCACGGGACGCATGTTTTGCAACAGTAATATTGTAGTAACGCGCAGTAATTTTTAGTTCACCTCTGTGGTGGATAGCCTGTATTCGTCGTCACTTACTGGGAAGCCGTTCACGGAACAAGATGTTTTAGTATAGATATATTTTTTTTGCTCTGTTCCGGGGCCCAGTTTCTTCTGCCAGCCTCCAGTTTTGTTTTAAGTTATTTTGTAGTTCAGGTTCAGTTGCTCGCCTTGAGTCTGTTTTAGATTATAGATGCTGTCAAAGGCGAGTATCATTTTCTGCCTCCATTCTGTTCTTTTATTTACCGAATTCGTGTAATTTTCGTTTCGAATCTTTGTTTGTTATGACTTCTTTCCGTCTCTGTGTCTTCTGTCCGTTTCTTTGTCTTACGTTTTTATTTATGCAAGGTAAGAGCTGAGACTGTTCTGTTTATTATGATTTGACTTTAAGCCAGTTTTTGTTTGCTAACTTTCTGTAAGATTTTGGTTCATGTTCTCGAGTCGTATTTGTATTTCTCCGTCCTGTAATGTTGATCAGCTTTCTTTTCACTGCGTGTTGTTTCTTGTTTAGTTAGCCTAGTGTGTCCTACGTTTTTTCTATGTAGGGTTTTCTAACATATTTTGTCTTGGTGATTTTTTATTGATCGGCCGCCATCTTGTTTCGGCCGCCATTTTGACGTCCATCTTTGATGTTTATGTTTTTAGGACACCTTTGATGTTTAGTTTGATGTTTCGAATTCTAAGTTTAGTTTTTTCTTTCTATCAGTTTCCACCGCTCCGCGCTTCTCGCTCCATGCTCCACGCTTCACACTCTACTGTTCTGCACTCTCACTCAAGCTAGTCCGTTGTACTTTACATTTTAGCTTTAATTCACTTTCTAAACTTAGATTAGTTTTTCCGCCACGCTCCGATATAGGTTACTTAGCCTCTCCATAGATTTATGTTTAGCCTTTTATATATTGATATTATGAGCTGATTCCGAATTACTATGACATCGACAAGTATTCACAATAAACTTTAATTAATTTTCCAATTCTAGTGTTCGTTTTGTTTTGTGAGCGCGTCGGTTCTTTATAGCACCAAAATTACATTCTCCAAAATTTATATAAGCCATCTCAAAACCTAACAGCTACTCAAGGGCAAGCACAGTAAATTAAATATATAAAAATTATTACCAAATGTTTTTTTTCGAAATCAATTTAAAAAACACTTTCATCTTATTCCTTGTTGGTTCCTGATTCCAAAAACATATAGATATGATATGTTTGGATTAAAAACACGCTCAGAAAGTTAAAACGAAGAGAGGTACAGAAAAGCGTGCTATCCTTCTCAGCGCAACGAATACCCCGCTCTTCTTGTCAATTCCACAGGCACTGCCTTTGCCACGGGCGGTGGAGTGACGATGCTACGAGTATACGGTCTTGCTGCGTTGCGTTGCGTTCAGTTTCATTCTGTGAGTTCGACAGCTACTTGACTAAATATTTTATTTTCGCCTTACGCGACTTGTTATATTTAGTCAAGTTTTGATCTTTATTGTCCCATCGCTGGGAAATTTGGGTCGCTTCCTTCGAGTGAAAAGCTAGAAACAACAGAGTCGCGCTACCCGAAAGTCAGTGAGTCTATTAGATTGTTTTTCTCCATTTCTTTATTGTCCCATCACATTCCACAACTTGGACACATACCAAAACTTGGACACATGACGATATTACCACTTCTTTTACACATACCACAACTTGGTCACATACCACAACTTGGACACATACCACATCTTGGATACATACCACAACTTGGACACAAACCACATCTTATACGCATACCACAACTTGGACACATACCATAACTTGGACACATACCACATCTTGGACACATACCACAACTTGGACACATACCACAACTTGGACACATACCACATATTGAACACATACCATAACTTGGACACATTACCACATCTTGGACACATACCACAACTTGGACATATACCACATCTTGGACACATACCACAACTTGGACACATACCACATCTTGTACACATTCCACATCTTGGACACATACCACATCTTGAACACATTCCACATCTTGGACACATACCACAACTTGGACACATACCACAACTTGGACACATACCACAACTTGGACACATACCACATCTTGAACACATTCCACATCTTGGACATATACCACAACATTGCACATATTGGACACATACCACAACTTGGACACATACCACAACTTGGACACATTCCACAACTTAGAAATTTCCACAACTTGGACCACAAACGCGACTCTGTTGCTGCTAACTTTTCACTGGGAGGAAGCGATCCGAATTCGCCAGCGATGGAGGAAAATAACGAAATTGAAAAAGAAAGAAAAACAAATCTAATGGATTCCTTGACTTTGGGGTAGCGCGACTTTGTTGCTGCTAGCTTTCCACTGGGAGGAAGCGATCCGAATTTCCCAGTGATCGGACAATAGGCTGAACAGAGATTTTTTTTAATTTTTTTTAATTTTTGTTTTACAAATTGCGGATTTAGGTTCGACGTAATTTGTACAATATTTTTACATTTTTACAAACCACGGGTTAACAGCTCAGTTGGAGGTTTAATTGGTGCCAGTGTGTAGACATACAGGCTGGGGGAGTGGCTTAGGAGCGAGCAGATAGCTGTATCGTTATCAGCGTCTGTTACTGGAGATCGTTCTTACAGCGGCGTCCGAGTTGAGACGGAAGTGTCCCACCTATTTGGGTTGATAATCGGGGATTAATGTAGAATTGTATCCTCTTGGTCAGGTTTGAGGCACAAAGTGTACGAGGAAAAAAACATTCTCTCTCAAGGGGGGAAGTAAAATGTCTGCCAGACTCAGCAAATAGATTAGGCAGCCAATGATCACTGTTGTGAGTGTAGTTGAAGTTCTATCGAATTTGTTGTTGGCTATGTTGTTGAAGACGTATAATTATGTTCTCGAATTTAAGTTGATGTTGTTGTTGTCGTCGTCGTAGATGAAATCAAGGTTGTAACGTGTCAAATCATTCGTGTTCCACCTACAGTTTATCAGTGTAAAGCTGTTGTTGTTGACATTGTAGTTGTTCTTGGTTTTCGAGTTGTTGTCAGTGTTATTGTCGTCGTTGTAGTTGTTACCCAGTCGGATAGAAACAAATAAAAACTCAAGCCTGAGTCTTTTTTTTGCAACTCCGAACATTCGGCAGCAGCACACTCTCTCGGCATGATGTCGGGAGCACGCGCGCATCCACAGCTGCAGCAAAGACGCACACCGAGCGTTGCTACTTTCGCTTCTGGCTCCCCCTTGTGACGTCACAGCCAAGGGCTTGCCGCCGCGAGAAATTTGAAGTCTCGCGTAGCAGACGAATTTGGTCGCTTTTTGAGCATGCATTTTGTGTAAAATTAGACTGATGCAACACAAAACCTGAGATTTACTGATCGGTTTTTGCATCTGTAGATGCTTACCTATATCATTAAATCAACCCCAACTGCTTTATCTGACCTTAAAAAGAGCCTGTTATGGTCCTTTAAGTGCCTATAAAGGTGTAGACAGTTTATTATTATGATGAAGAGCTTATATAGCGCGAACCACAATTAACTGTGCTCTCCGCGCTTTACATATTAATTTCTGCCGTTTGAAATGGAATTTTTTATAGACAGACAGACAAACAGACATTTTTTACACACAATATATAACGCATTCACATCGACCAGCAAACCTCAAGCCTGTTAGGCGAGCCTTCACCATTTCACGGCCTATTATTCCAAGTCAAACGGGTATTTGGTGGACATGTTTACCTATGCCCATACAATTTTGCCAGGAAAGACCCTTGTCAATCGTGGGATCTTTAACGTGCACACCCCAATGTAGTGAACACGAAGGGACCTCGGTTTTTCGTCTCATCCGAAAGACTAGCACTTGAACCCACCACCTAGGTTAGGAAAGGGGGGAGAAAATTGCGGCCTGACCCAGGATCGAACACGCAACCTCTCGCTTCCGAGCGCAAGTGCCACTCGGCCACCCAGTTCCGAATGAATGCTTTGATTATGGTACACACATGGGTGCAATACATTCTTTGCCGAGTGCATGTAAAGTATTGAATACTACGCTTTTTGTGTGCTAATTTTGCTGTTTTGGATGGTTATTGCGGTATTGTGGTGAACATGAACAGGCGTGAGTTAAAAAAAAGATAGGTTGAAGCAGCCTGCATGCAACTGAGCCCCCCTCCCCTCCCACACAAAAAAACCCACAAAAAAACAGGCATGAGTTAGAATGATGCGAGTCAGGTGTGTGTATGTTTGATCTGCATGAAAAGAAGCGAACTCCCCTATAGCTTATCTCTTGTGCGGAAAATCTCATTCGTCTGGCTTTTGTGCAAATCGGATATTGACAACAACAGCTGCAGGATATACCTTGAAAACGTGTCCTCAAAACTTAGTAATATAATTATTTAGTGACGGGTCCTGGGTGTCCGAAAATTTCCGCTTTGTATGTGAGAGCTTTTCAGTTTCATTCCAGAAACGGACACATCATTATGTCTGGGCTGAAGAGCGAGGTCAAGAGGTTCGCCGAGACACACTGTGAAGAAGATGTCTCGGCTTTCAAGGCTTGTTACAACGTGGGTCGCCCGGGCATGTTGCCCAACGAATCTACGCAACAGTATCATAGCTGGAGCTCAGAGTACGAACAGGTACATTACATTTGTAGTCTTTTTTTTTTAACAAAACTAGATTTAAACAAACTTGCGAGGGTCTGAAAAAAATCTTGCAGTGCCTCTTCAAAACTGCAAGAGTACGAACAGGTCAATAACATGTGTACAGTCTGGGTTTTTTTTTAAACAAAACTAGATTCAAACAAACCTGCGAGGGTCTGAAAAAAATCTTCCAGTGCATCTTCAAAACTGCAAAGGTACGAAAACTGAACTGCACCTGTACCGTTGACACGCAGCGTTGGTAACTAGATTAAAAACAAGTCGCGTAAGGCGAAAATACAACATTTAGTCAAGTAGTTGTCGAACTCACAGAATGACACTGAACGCAACGCAACGGAGCAAGACCGTATACTCGTAGCATCGTCACTCCACCGCCCGTGGCAAAGGCAGTGCCAGTGAAATTGACAAGAAGAGCGGGGTATTCGTTGCGCTGAGAAGGATAGCACGTTTTTCTGTACCTCTCTTCGTTTTAACTTTCTGAGCGTGTTTTTAATCCTAACATATCATATTTATATGTTTTTGAAATCAGGAACCGACAAGGAATAAGATGAAAGTGTTTTTAAATTGATTTCGAAAAAAAAAAATTTGATAATAATTTTTATATATTTAATTTTCAAAGCTTGTTTTTAATCCAAATATAACATATTTATATGTTTTTGGAATCAGCAAATGATGGAAAATAAGATGAACGTAAATTTGGATCGTTTTATAAAAAAAATGTTTTTTTTACAATTTTCCGATTTTTAATGACCAAAGTCATTAATTAATTTTTAAGCCACCAAGCTGAAATGCAATACCGAAGTCCGGGCTTCGTCGAAGATTACTTGACCAAAATTTCAACCAATTTGGTTGAAAAATGAGGGCGTGACAGTGCTGCCTCAACTTTCACGAAAAGCCAGATATGACGTCATCAAAGACATTTATCAAATAAATGAAAACAACGTGTGAGGATATCATACCCAGGAACTCTCATGTCAAATTTCATAAAGATCGGTCCAGTAGTTTAGTCTGAATCGCTCTACACACACACACAGACACACACACACACACACACACACACACACACACACACACGCACATACACCACGACCCTCGTCTCGATTCCCCCCTCTACGTTAAAACATTTAGTCAAAACTTGACTAAATGTAAAAAGAAGAGGCATACACTATAAACTATACACTGTAAACAATAAATTAAACCCTATAAACGCGTAAATGTGAGAAAGTTTCTGAACAATTCGTCTTCAAAGCTGACAAAATGTGTAATTACCCTTCAACTATAAACGAGTATACATGTTTCGTCCGATTTTGCTTATTTGTGTGACATACTGTTATCATTTTGCAGTAAAGTCAGAACTTGATTTACCTGAAGCATACGATATGGAGACAGTGCATTTTAACAGAGTATGGGTTGTGTGCGGCCACAGCATACGTTTAGTCTGTTTGACACAGACATAGACATTTAAACTGAACTGCCACTGTTCCTCGAAAACCCTGTACTCTTTCTGCTGCGTTAAATGATATTTGTATCAATCCACTAATGGAAAATGGCTTTGTACTCGAAACTCAAATCAGGGAATAGTTTCCAGCAAATTCTAAGCCATAATGTTACAATAACTAATTACTTTCATACCATCATGACGAAGGCAGTTTATCTGCTGAAATATTGAGAGAAAAAAACATCTAACCGGGTTACTGATGTGTCCACGTTTAAATCCACTCGTGTTGTAACCTATACATTATATGTATATACGGTGACTGATAGACGGTAAACTGCATGTCTATAGGTGAATCATTGAGTAGTTATATACTCTGAACATTTTTAGTAAACATTGATATTTTATGATTATACAAAGGTACGTCAGACGAGAAAGAGATTGCTACAGTTTTGTTGGTAATAGTTAAAACTTCTATATCGATCTTTGACGTGTTTGAAGGAAAGTATGACTGTGTCAGCCATTTTGACACAAAGAAAGTAGTATTGTGAGTTGAAAGAATCGTACGCAAAGAACGTAGTATTGTGAGTTGAAAGAATCGTACGCAAAGAAAGTAGTATTGTGAGTTGAAAGAATCGTACGCAAAGAAAGCAGTATTGTGAGTTGAAAGAATCGTACGCAAAGAAAGCAGTATTGTGAGTTGAAAGAATCGTACGCAAAGAACGTAGTATTGTGAGTTGAAAGAATCGTACGCAAAGAACGTAGTATTGTGAGTTGAAAGAATCGTACGCAAAGAAAGTAGTATTGTGAGTAGAAAGAATCGTACGCAAAGAAAGCAATATTGTGAGTTGAAAGAATCGTACGCAAAGAAAGTAGTATTGTGAGTTGAAAGAATCGTACACAAAGAAAGTGGTATTGTGCGTTGAAAGAATCGTACGCAAAGAAAGCAATATTGTGAGTTGAAAGAATCGTACGCAAAGAAAGCAGTATTGTGAGTTGAAAGAATCGTACGCAAAGAAAGTAGTATTGTGAGTTGAAAGAACGTGGTATTGTGAGTTGAAAGAATCGTACGCAAAGAAAGTAGTATTGTGAGTTGAAAGAATCGTACGCAAAGAAAGTAGTATTGTGAGTTGAAAGAATCGTACGCAAAGAAAGTAGTATTGTGCGTTGAAAGAATCGTACGCAAAGAAAGCATTATTGTGAGTTGAAAGAATCGTACGCAAAGAAAGTTGTATTGTGAGTTGAAAGAATCGTACGCAAAGAAAGCAATATTGTGAGTTGAACGATTTCTACGCAAAGAAAGTAATATAGTGTGTTGACATTTATTTTTACACAACACTCGTTAAATGATGACAAGACTGAATTTCTTCTTTTCTCTGGAGCTTCCTCTTCGACCACTTCCTTTCCAGCCTCCATCACAGTAGGTTCTAGTGACATTTCTCTCCCTGATAGTGCTAGGAATCTTGGGTTCATCATGGACTCCCACCTCTCAATGAAACAACACATCAAAAAAGTCTGTCAGACATGTTACTTTGAGATCAGAAGAATAGGTTCCATAAGAAAATTTCTCACTGTTGATGCCACTAAAACTCTCGTTACATCCTGCATTCGGTCCAGATTAGATTACTGCAACTCCCTTCTCATAGGCTGCCCTGACTCCACTCTCCAACCCTTGCAAAAAGTACTACACTCTGCTGCACGTCTCATTTTCAGAGCACAGCATCGACAGCCCTGCACTCCTCTCATGAAAGAACTTCACTGGCTTCCTGTATCTGAACGTATTAG
The DNA here is from genome assembly GCF_037325665.1 of Littorina saxatilis. Lineage (NCBI taxonomy): Eukaryota > Metazoa > Mollusca > Gastropoda > Littorinimorpha > Littorinidae > Littorina > Littorina saxatilis. The sequence goes on from NC_090261.1 coordinate 61,578,251, forward strand.
GTATAAAGCTGCCTGCTTCTGCTACAATATCATCTCTGAATCGGCACCTGCCTATCTTTCTGAACTGGTCTCCCTCTACACTCCCTCTCGCACCCTTCGTTCTTCTGATGATGCTCGACTTCTCCGTCAAGGTCGCTTTAAACGCAAGGCTCATGGCTTCCGCACGTTTTCGTATTATGGACCTCAGTTATGGAATTCACCCCCCTTTCAATTACGTCACTCTCCATCCGTTTCATCTTTTAAGTCCAATTTGAAAACTCACTTGTTCCAACAACACTACGGATAGTTCCTTAGTATAGAGTCTGGGGATGTGAGATGTGCATGATGTGTTGTTTGAATATGACAGTGATTGTATGATTTTTGTATACATGTATTGTTGTCACGCGCTTTGAACTTCTGATAAGGCGCTTTATATTTATAATTATTTATTATTATTATTATTTAAGTTATTGAGACATCCCAGTGCACTAAGGGATTTATAGAGCAAATCGAGAAAATTCATTATTGAACGAAGCGCATAGCGCTGAGTTCAATAATTATTTTCGAGATTTGCTCTATAAATCCCTTAGTGCACTGGGATTGTTTCAATAACGATATTGTCAGTACCGCCAGAGAAAAAAGAAGATTCAAAACGCACATTTTGCAACGCGCATTTGGATAGGCGTAACTGTGTGGTCAGGTTTGTGTCACTGGATCTACTTTTGTGTGGGCTGTCTCAAGTGTGTCGTGCTTTCGTCACACGCAAACTCTTGTTTTAATTTCTGTTGGTAAATTCCAGTGAAGCGTTAAGCTAAAAAGTGATGACCTTTCACAGAGACCTCATTTAAACTCGGAGAAAGGACTGTACCCTTAATTATTTGCGATTCGAAACCTTCATCGAGCTTCGACAGATTGACTGTGCAGAGTGTTGCCCCTTGAATTGACTCCGGCCAAGGCCACGGTTAGCAGACTCTGATTTTCAAAGTAAATGTGGTATGTTTCTTCTGTTGTATCTTCACTTTTCGGGGAGACTGGTACTATTATATATGAACCGTAAGAATGCTGTGAACTCTACACGTAGTATGTCCCCATCGTTTGCTTGTTCACATTTGCCCAACATGTTAATTTGCTGCGAGGTTTATGTCGTCTGCTAGGGCGGCAAGGGCAAGCGAACCACGGCACTGCACTGCAGTCTCATTTCAAAAACAACAATTGCTCGTCTGCATGCATAAGGCAGGCTGGTAATAAGTTTTATACATGGTAAGAACGTTCTTAACCCTACACGTTTTCGATTCCGATTGTTGTTGCCTTGAAATAATAATTCGGAAACCATTCATTTACTGAACTGATGCAGTCGTAAATTTCAGTGTAATCTAGTCTGCTACGTATATATTTCAAATGCTGATCTAGTTCAGTGGTACGTTATCGGAATAACACTTGTGTTTTCTGTTAGCTGCTGGGAATTGTATACTAACTCATCATTTGGTAATGTGGATAATAAGCTACGGCATAATTATGAGAAGATTCTTCGCAAGTCGAAACTGAAAAATAGACACAGCGGGTTCTATTTTTAGATAGTGGCAACTGTGGCACAGGCACATGCAATCTGTCAGAAAAAACACTTCTGCTTTAATTAAGAAGCAGGAATTTATAGTATTTTGGTATTGTGGAGAATATAAGCTACATGTCATTAATTAATTCTGAGGCTGAGAGCACAGTCTCGCTTAGGCAAAGGGCGGAAGAATACGCTCTATGGAAAAGTTAGCGCACTCCAAGAGTGCGCTAACAGTTTTAGCGCATCGCCATTAGCCAATCAACTGGTTCACATCAGTCATGTGACACCAGTACTTACTGACAATTATTATTATTATTTAAGTTATTGACACATCCCAGTGCACTAAGCAGGCATGAAAATTCTCCGTATTTTCCGTATTTTTTTAAAAAATAAACCGTATTTTTTTTTATTTTCCGTATTTTTCCTTTTTTTTCCTCCCTAGTCATAGTTATAGTAAAATAGTTTTGGGGCCATGTTTGAATCCGATTTTAAGGCTCAGATAGCCCCAGGTTGCACCAAATTGCACCCTTGAAAAATAAATTTCCAATCCGGGGGAGTATGCCCCCGGACCCCCCAAGAAGTCTTGGCGCTACGCGCCCGCGAAACTAAGCGCTACGCGCCTTCGAATTTTGTTTTCAGTATTTTTTTGGCTTTCAGTTTTCATGCCTGACTAAGGGATTTATAGAGCAAATCGAGAAAATTCATTATTGAACGAAGCGCATAGCGCTGAGTTCAATAATTATTTTCGAGATTTGCTCTATAAATCCCTTAGTGCACTGGGATTGTTTCAATAACGATATTGTCAGTACCGCCATAGAAAAAAGAAGATTCTAAACGCACATTTTGCTACACGCATTTGAATAGGCATAACTGTGTGGTCAGGTCGTGTACAGTAAGATCTACTTTTGTGTGGGCCGGTGTCTCAAGTGTGTCGTGCTTTCGTCTCACGCATCTTAATTTCTGTTGGTAAATTCCAGTGTAGCGTTAAGCTGAACAAGGATGATCTTTCAGAGATACCTCATTTGAACTCGGAGAAAGGACTGTGCTCTTCATTATTTGCAATTCGAAACCTTCAGTCGAGCTTCGATGGATTGACTGTGCGGAGTGACTCCCCTTGAATTGACTACCCCACGAAGGACTCGACGGTTCGCACATTTTCAAAATAAATGTGGCATATTTCTCGTGTTGTATCTTCACTCATCGGGGAGTCTGATACTAACTATGAACGGTAAGAATGTTCTGAACCCTACACGTATTATATCCCCATCGTTTTTTCGTTCACATTTGCCCAACATGTTAATTTGCTGAGCGGGGTTTATGTCGTCTGCTAGGCAAGAACAATCGAACCACTGCAGTCTGCACTGTCACTGAGTCTGCACGAATGAGCCAGGTAGGCTGGTAATAAGTCTTATAATTATATGGTAAGAACGTTCTGAACCCTACACGTTTTCGATTACGATTGTTCTTGCCTTGAAATAATAATTCGGAAACCATTCATTTACTGAACTGATGCAGTCGTATTTCAGTGTAGTCTGCTACGTATGATAGAGTCGATCGAATCAGTCTTCCAAATGCTGTGTACGTTATCGGAATAACACTTGTGTTTTCTGTTAGCCGCTGGGAATTGTATGCTAACTCATCATTTGGAAATGTGGATGATAAGCTACATGCCACTAACACGGCATGTGAGAAGAATCTATACAAGTCGGCGAAAATGAGATGAAACACAGCGGCTTCTATTTTTAGATCAGTGGCAGCCGCACTGTGACACAGGCACATGCAATCTGTCAGAAAAAACCCACTTCTGCTTTGATTGAGAAGCAGGGAATTTATGGTCATTTGGTATTGTGGAGAATATAAGCTACATGTCATTAATTAATTCTGAGGATGAGAGTACAGTCTCGCTTTGGCAAAGGGCGTAAGAATACGCTCTGTGGAAAAGTTAGCGCACTCCAAGAGTGCGCTAACAGATTTAGGCGCATCGCCATTAGCCCATCAACTGGTTCACATCAGTCATGTGACACCAGTACTTACTGACAATTATTATTATTATTATTATTATTATTATTATTATTATTTAAGTTATTGAGACATCCCAGTGCACTAAGGGATTTATAGAGCAAATCGAGAAAATTCATTATTGAACGAAGCGCATAGCGCTGAGTTCAATAATTATTTTCGAGATTTGCTCTATAAATCCCTTAGTGCACTGGGATTCTTTCAATAACGATATTGTCAGTACCGCCATAGAAAAAAGAAGATTCCAAACGCACACTTTGCTACGCGCATTTGAATAGGCATAACTGTGTGGTCAGGTCGTGACGTACAGTAAGATCTACTTTTGTGTGGGCCGGTGTCTCAAGTGTGTCGTGCTTTCGTCACACGCATTTTAATTTCTGTTGGTAGATTCCAGTGTAGCGTTAAAGCTAAACAGTGATGATCTTTCAGAGAGACCTCATTTGAACTCGGAGAAAGGACTGTGCTCTTCATTATTTGCGATTCGAAACCTTCAGTCGAGCGTCGATGGATTGACTGTGCGGAGTGACTCCCCTTGAATTGACTACCCCACGAAGGGCTCGACGGTTCGCACATTTTCAAAATAAATGTGGCATATATCTCGTGTTGTATCTTCACTCATCGGGGAGTCTGATACTAAATATGAACGGTAAGAATGCTCTGAACCCTACACGTATTATATCCCCATCGTTTTTTCGTTCACATTTGCCCAACATGTTAATTGCTGAGCGGGGTTTATGTCGTCTGCTACTGCTAGGCTAGAACAATCGAACCACTGCAGTCTGCACTGTCACTGAGTCTGCACGAATAAGCCATAAGGCAGGCTGGTAGATCTAATAAGTCTTATAATTGTATGGTAAGAACGTTCTGAACCCTACACGTTTTCGATTACGATTGTTCTTGCCTTGAAATAATAATTCGGAAACCATTCATTTACTGAACTGATGCAGTCGTATTTCAGTGTAGTCTGCTAGAGTCGATCGAATCAGTCTTCCAAATGCTGTGTACGTTATCGGAATAACACTTGTGTTTTAAGTTAGCCGCTGGGAATTGTATACTAACTCATCATTTGGTAATGTGGATGATAAGCTACATGCCACTAACACGGCATATTATGAGAAGAATCTATGCAAGTCGGCGGAAATGAGATGAAACACAGCCGCTTCTATTTTTAGATCAGTGCCACTGTGGCACAGGCACATGCAATCTGTCAGAAAAAAAACCCCACTTCTGCTTTAATTGAGAAGCAGGGAATTTATGGTCATTTGGTATTGTGGAGAATATAAGCTACATGTCATTAATTAATTCTGAGGATGAGAGTACAGTCTCGCTTTGGCAAAGGGCGTAAGAATACGCTCTGTGGAAAAGTTAGCGCACTCCAAGAGTGCGCTAACAGATTTAAGCGCATCGCCATTAGCCAATCAACTGGTTCACATCAGTCATGTGACACCAGTACTTACTGACAATTATTATTATTATTATTATTATTATTATTATTATTATTATTATTATTATTATTATTATCATTATTATGTGAACCGGACGATCGAATGCACACTGCTCGAAACTGACAAATTGACAAAAATGTGATGTCGGAGGTTGATAATCAACCTGATGATACTTTGTCAGTTGAACAAACTTAATTATGCACATTCAGTATAAGAAACCTGTTAATACACATTCAGTATTAAAACAAGAGGCGAAGCCATCAAGGCTCACGTAAGAAATCGACAAACAGTAACACAAACTCAATCACTCCGTCACGCATACACACACACACACACACACACACACACACACACACACACACACACACACACACACACACACACACACACACACACACAGAGAAAGAGCAGATCTATAGGTGAAACTGTGCAAGAAAGCGAGACACTAGATCTAGATCTGTCTGTCTGCATGTAGCCTACTTACAGGGACACGACTGCCAACAGAGTCTCGGCCCGCTCAAAATAATAATGACCGAGACTTTCAGTACTTCCTTCGCGTGACGTCTAACCCTCTTACGTCATAATGTGACGTCAATGTAATGTGACGTCTTCAAATGTTAGAGTTTCTACCACAGACATACACACGCACAAACACACGCACACACACACACACACACACACACACACGCACAGACAGACAAAGTTACGATCGCATAGGCTACACTTACGTGAGCCAAAAACCACCAGGTAATGCGAATTTAGTACACGAAATCTGATAATACACATTCCGCATAAGGAACCTGATATTACACATTCAGCATAAGGAACCTGATATTACACATTCATTACAAGAAACCTGATAAATACACATTCCGCATATAAGGAACCTGATATTACACATTCAGCATAAGGAACCTGATAATCCCTGCGCCTTGAATATGTGCGCGATATAAATTGCATAAAATTAAAAATTAAAAAAAATAAATCCCTGCGCTTAGAACTGTACCCACGGAATACGCTTGATATAAGCCTCATATTGATTGATTGATTGATTGATTACAAGAAACCTGATACATACAAATTCCGCATAAGGAACCTGATATTACACATTCAGTGTAACATACCTGACTATTTACGTTCAATGTATCACACCTAATTACACACATAAAGTATAAGAGGCGTGATTTTTCACGTTCAATCTAATACACCTGTACCTCTGCCTGCAGGATTTGAACCCGGAGAGGTACAGAGGGCCGGTCATCGCTGCAGAGTCTGTGGCCGCGTTCTACCCAACACACAGAGACAAGGTGCTCATTCTCGACGTGGCTTGCGGCACTGGCTTCGTCGGACAAGAGGTATGGTATAATGCTAGCCTTTAAAACGCAACATCTTCGTCGGACAAGAGGTGTGTTAAAGTGCTAGCCTTTAAAACGCAACATCTTTGTCGGACAAAAGCTATGGTATAATGCTAGCCTTTAAAACAAAATATCTGAGTCGGACAAGAGGTACTGTATGGTTCAATCCTTTAAAACACAACATCTTTGTCTGACAAGAGGTATATAGTATAGTTCTAGTCTGTAAAACACAACATCTTTGTCGTACAAGAAGTACATAATATAGTTCTAGTCTGTAAAACACAACATCTTTGTCGTACAAGAGGTACATAGTATAGTTCTAGTCTGTAAAACACAACATCTTTGTCTGACAAGAGGTATATAGTATAGTTCTAGTCTGTAAAACACAACATCTTTGTCGTACAAGAAGTACATAATATAGTTCTAGTCTGTAAAACACAACATCTTTGTCGTACAAGAGGTACATAGTATAGTTCTAGTCTGTAAAACGCAACATCTTTGTCGTACAAGAGGTACATAGTATAGTTCTAGTCTGTAAAACAAAACATCTTTGTCGTACAAGAGGTACATAGTATAGTTCTAGTCTGTAAAACGCAACATCTTTGTCGTGAGTTGTTCTTCAGTACTGGTGACAGAAAGGGGGAAAAGTGGTCAAAATTCAAATCTCTAGTTTTGTTTTTGAAATATTGCTTTTCATAAAGCAGAAATACTGTAGTATCTGTTGTACATAAGAAAAAATCACTGGTTCACATGGTTCCCACATAATCTAACTTTTAAAGCTGGTTCTTGTGTGTCTGTGTGTATGTTTGTATGATGACGATAGGACCCGAAACGGCTGCACGGACTGAGACAGGAATTGCAGAGAATGTTCTTTGCCACTCGAGTCGTGTCATAAGGTACTTTTGGAATAGCAAATTTGAAAGGATTCTTCAAAAAACGGCGGAAAACATTATATACCCTGTGAGCTATCGAGGATCCTCCCCGTCTGGGCTGTCGAAACATGGTCTTGTTAAAAGACGTTTTCAAATGCGGTTAACGGAGAGATACACTCGAAGCACATTTAGCGAAGTTATGTTGCCAAATCATCAAAGATCAACATTTCACTACACGGATCGATGCACACAGTCGAAATAGATGTGACTTTCACACGACCGAAGACTATACTTACTAGCAGACTAGCAGACGACAAGATCTAAATATTTAGATCAGTGAGAGCAATCCGCGTTGAAGAACAGTTACTCCGCTTATTCGTCTTCAGTTAAGCTTATTTCCCCTGCCAAAAGTTTCCTTGCAGATCTGCAGTCGCGTAGTGAAATGAACTAGTGTCATCGGAAGATTCTTCTCAGTCAATGATCAAAGCACAGTAAGTTCTATGCTGACAAAAGTCACTTTCGAACAACACCACGATTGACTTAATTTATGAGCCCAAAGGTAACAATATCGACAAGAATGTACGCATTTGACATTAAATGAAACATTCATAGACAGTTTCCAACTCACCAGATCTGCCAAAGAGCCGTCATTCGTGAAAAAACGATGATTTTAATCAGACAGGTATCGGAAACAGGCCTTGGTCACCTGCGTTATTCCTTCCAAGGCGACGTGACGGCGCCACATTTGTTTGTTTATGGCTGTTTATCGCGAAACAACACAGTTGAAATTTGTGTGTAAAATACCACAAATTTGTGGTGAATCAGTTCGTCATCTGCGTTTCGATTGTAATTAAGTCAGATTGGAGTTACTTTGAATCGAAGGCGAGGGTAACCTGCGTTATTTGTGGGACATCGTGAACAAATTTGATTGCAATATTTTATACAGAAAGTAAATTTCAATGATTCTGGCTCAGACTTGTAGATCTGTTATGCAGTGTGTTGGTAGTGTATCTGCTTTTCTGCTATGAAGCTCATTTGGAGTGATACGCTGATCGAAGTGGGGTACCCTATGTGGGACATCAGCCGTATGCAGATTACGCCTCAGAACACTCTCGCATTTCACAAAGACAACAATAATTTGCAACATTTCAAGAACTGCATCAGTTTTATTAGATACTATTTCAACAACAACAGCACAAACACGACTATTATCAACAACACAGAACGGGAGGTAAGTCTTCAAAGACGCACCAAGTGTGCGTTCCCGTTTTTGGACGCCATTTTTGCTGGCATTTTCACAGTAAATCTTAATATTTCCATATCTACTGAATGATTTTGGTATTTCCTTTGATTGTGCCGATTCTCCTATCTCTCTGGCATGTACTGGGTGCTTTGTGACCAGTTTCTCCCCTAGACTGTATTGAAAAATGCGTCCGTGTGAGCTGACCCCCACTTGTGACCAGTAGCAAAGAACAACTCTCGTACAAGAGGTACATAGTATAGTTCTAGTCTGTAAAACGCAACATCTTTGTCGTACAATAGGTACATAGTATAGTTCTAGTCTGTAAAACACAACATCTTTGTCGTACAATAGGTACATAGTATAGTGTTCTAGTCTGTAAAACACAACATCTTTGTTGTACAAGAGGTATATAGTATAGTTCTAGTCCGTAAAAGGCAACATCTTTGTCGTACAAGAGGTACATAGTATAGTTCTAGTCTGTTAAACGAAACATCTTTGTCGTACAAGAGGTACATATTATAGTTCTAGTCTGTAAAACGCAACATCTTTGTCGTACAATTGGTACATAGTATAGTTCTAGTCTGTAAAACACAACATCTTTGTCGTATAATAGGTACATAGTATAGTTCTAGTCTGTAAAACACAACATCTTTGTCGTACAAGAGGTACATAGTATAGTTCTAGTCTGTAAAACACAACATCTTTGTCGTACAATAGGTACATAGTATAGTTCTAGTCTGTAAAACACAACATCTTTGTCTGACAAGAGGTATATAGTATAGTTCTAGTCTGTAAAACACATCTTTGTCGTACAAGAGGTACATAGTATAGTTCTAGTCTGTAAAACGCAACATCTTTGTTGTACAAGAGGTACATGGTATAGTTCTAGTCTGTAAAACACAACATCTTTGTCGTACAAGAGGTGTATAGTATAGTTCTAGTCTGTAAAACGCAACATCTTTGTCGTACAAGAGGTACATAGTATAGTTCTAGTCTGTAAAACACAACATCTTTGTCGTACAAGAGGTATATAGTATAGTTCTAGTCTGTAAAACACAACATCTTTGTCGTACAAGAGGTATATAGTATAGTTCTAGTCTGTAAAACACAACATCTTTGTCTGACAAGAGGAAACTTCCCAAACTAATCCTGAGAATGATTTGTTTTAACTTTAGCAAGAATGTTTAAGATATTCTGTTAGATGTTTTATTCCACAGGCTAAGCTCTAAGGAAAGCAAATAAAGTGATAGAAATGTCGACTTTGTGGGTACAACATTTATGAAACCTGGAACATGTTTATCTCTTTAAAATAAAATACTAAAGCTTAGTCCGCAACAAAACCCATCTATCAGCATGTTTAAAACATTTCTACAAAAGTTTAAATAATTCTGATTAATAGTTTTAAAATGATCTTGTCATCCGTGAACATGTTTTAATACAATGCTTTGCTAATTTTTGGCTCACGTAAGTGTAGCCTATGCGATCGTAACTTTGTCTGTCTGTGCGTTTGTGCGTGTGTGTGTGTGCGTGTGTGTGTGTGTGTTTGTGCGTGTGTATGTCTGTGGTAGAAACTTTAACATTTCGTCATTTGAAGACGTCACATTATGGCGTAAAGCGGGGACCACATTTGGACGCCGTTTTACGCTCTATGCGCCGCAGGCCGTTTTGTGCGTCGCGCGGGAATTGCCGAGTGGCCACACATCGACGATTTTTTTCACAACGCGGTATCACAGTGGAGCGGGTCTCCTGACAAGAAAGTTCAGTTGCATTCGACTGCCGCGCCGCGAGCAGCTGACGTCATCGCTCTGGTTTGCTCTGATTGGTCAAATTTCCGTCGTTCTATGTCTGTGTCATAGAAATTAGAACACGCGCTATTCTTCTGCAAATAACGCTTCGCGATCATAGCACGCTACGGCGTTCCCACGTGGGCCGTTTTGAGCATAAGTCAAATGTGGACAGGGTCGGACGGGAGTGTATGGATTGGCCTTAAGAGGGTTAGACGTCACGCGAAGGAATTACTGAAAGTCTCGGTTTTGAGCGGGCCGAGACTAGTTGGAAGGCAAGAGTTATCTTTTTCTTTTCATGTCTTGGCGTCTCAAATCTTATTAGTCAGAAAGCGCATGCACGTAGTCTCGACCAGCGCGTGGTGTGCTTCTTTCTGAGTACTTTACGTCACAAATTGGACTTAACGTACTTGATGAAGACGTAAGTTAATTGTATGTGTTCTATTTCGTTGACTGAGCACGGCCGGGACCAGTTGGCGTGAGCGCTGGGGTTTCGAGTTTCATTCGACATGTCAATGCATCGCAGTATGAAATAATACAGGCAGGAGGTTAGTTCTTGTACTTTGGGTCAACCAAAGTCGATAAATGCATTCTTCACTATGGTATTGAATCCGATTTCGTCGTCCATCTTGAATCGAAAAGCACTCTTCTTTAAAAAAAAAACCAACTTCGTTGCGAGCTACGGCGAAGCTTCGCATGTCAAAACTTGAGAAGCGATGTTGGGGTCAAAGTACCACGCCGTAGCTGCGGGTTTTTGGTATTAAGACGTTGCGAAGCTTCGTGTAGTGAGTTTGTGTTACTGTTTGTCTATTTCTTACGTGAGCCTTGAAGGCTTCGCCTCTTGTTCATTTAATAATTGTTACTAAGGTCAATCGAAAAGCAATGTTTTGGGCGACCATAATCATACTATCATTTTGCATACTTTAAAAGTAAATGCACCCGAAATGTTAACACAAATAGTTCTGGTTCATGAATGTTGTGGTCAAATGACTTGAAGAGAAAAACGGTGTATTTTAAGGAAGCTCCGACCTTTAAGTCTGCTCGAGTTTTCACCTCTTGTTCTTCTTTTTTTTCAAAGGGTAAAAAAAATCTCCAATCGGGAAGAATAATTTAGGTTGGTCGGGTAACCTTGCACACTAGCTGGGGTGGGTTTTTTGGCGTTACATTTGTAAAATGACATTTAATAAAACAAAACTTTCAAACGACTAAAGGCGCAAAAGCAGAGTTTATTTTGGTTACCTTTATTTAAAGCTTAGTTTTGTTTTTCTCTCTCTAGAATCGACATAAAAATTGTGAAATAAATTGCGGGTTTTTCTTTGTTTTTGTTCTATCTCTCATCCCTTTCTTATTTTATGTAGTTGTGCGTTTGTTCGTCTTTTTGTTGATTAACCAATACTACTTTGTAATCTAATCTGCCTTCCTGATTGCTAGTCTGTCTGTCTGTCTGTCTGTCCGTCTGTCGGTCGGTCGGTCGGTCGGTCGGTCGGTCGGTCTATCTATGTATGGTATGTATATGTATGTATCTATCTATCTATCTACCTATCTATCTATCTATCTATCTATCTATCTATCTATCTATCTATATGATTATTCCATTTAGTCTTGTGTAAAGTTTGTTCATTGTGTAACAATTTAAACAGCTGTGGAAACGAGGCTTTAGACAAATTGATGGCCTTGACCCCTGTTCAAGCATGCTGGAAAGAGCTCGCGCAAAGAAGGTCTACAGAAAAGAGTTCTGCTGCTACCTCAACGAAAAACCACTCCCTATAGCAGACAGTGAGTCCTGACTTAACCATTCTTAGCGTTACTATTGTGAGATGATAGAAAGGGCTCGTGCCAAAAATGTCTACAAAAAAGAGTTATGCTGTTACCTCAACGAGAAACTTCCTCCTGCAGCAGACCGCGAGTACTTACTTAACCATTGTTAGCGTTACTATTAGGACATCTTGTCACGTGACTGTATATATACCCCAACACCGTGGCCTAGTGGTAAGGCGTCCGCCCAGTGAGCGGGAGGTCGTGGGTTCGAACCCCGGCCGGGTCATACCTAAGACTTTAAATTGGCAATCCAGTGGCTGCTCCGCCTGGCGTCTGGCATTATGGGGTTAGTGCTAGGGCGGGTTGGTCCGGTGTCAGAATAATGTGACTGGGTGAGACATGAAGTCTGTGCTGCGACTTCTGTCTTGTGTGTGGCGCACGTTAAATGTCAAAGCAGCACCGCCCTGATATGGCTCTTCGTGAGCGAGTGGGCGTTTAAGCAAACAAACAAACAAACAAACGTGACTGTATAGTAGAGCTGCAGCAGCATTTTCTTAAAAAAACAAAAACCGGTCAAACCGGTTTGAAGAAAAGTAAACTTGTTCGTATTCGGTTTGAAGCGGAATTCTTCGTGTAGGTCTGTAGCATATTATATATTGATTATATGCAGAGGAAGTAAATATAATTATTAGCAAAATATTCAACATGGCCGCCATTTGTATTTCATATTGTCCAAAATATGACTGTCTGATCATCGTTCAGATTACAGTGACTCTCTGTCTCTGTGTTTCAGATGTCTATGACTGTCTGATAATCGTTCTGATTGCAGTGTCTCTCTGTCCCTGTGTTCCAGATGCCTATGACTGCGCGGTGATGGCGGGAGGTATGATAGAGGGACACGTACCATGTTCTGGTCTCTACCAACTGGCCAGAGTGGTCAAGCCAGGTATACAAAACAGAAGCAACTAAGGGAAGCAACTAACGGAGTTCTGTTTAAAGGATGTGGAATAATAGTGCTCTCCCTTGTGGGTTTTTTCCCTTGCTTTTCACTGGAAACAAACAGTCAACCTTCACGTGGCATTGTAGACCAATGACTAGTGAACGGCGGATTTCTGCGCGCGGCGACGATCCATGCCCGTGAAAGCATGCGAATGACAGACATCACAGCCAGGATTAACTCCGACCTGTGTTTTCAGCACAGTTCGGTCAACGTAACTGTCTTTTTGTTCAAAAGTACGCACATCCGAGCCCACAATCGACGTTGTGGACGTCATAGTGTCAGAAATGAGGTCACCAAAGTGTCTGAGTACACATGTTTTGTATCGGTCAGCCCAAAATTAATTTGGTCAAACAAATTATGATTTTTGTAAAAATAAATATCTTTTTTTCAAAATGTAGAGGGTGTTAAATATGAGGATAGTGATGGTGGTGGGAAGGGGCTCGGACTGCTGCACGTTTGTGTGTGTGGGATATTCTAAGGGTTTGATAACTGAATGGATTGATGCAGGTGACTATACCATCAATGTTGTGTCAATTATTCAGAAATGAATGTTGTTCTCTCGAACGTTTTTTTGTGAAGCTGGAGCAGCGCTTTTTTTCTTTATTTTGTATTAGGGGGGTGGGGGTGTAAGATACACTGGAATGCTCCTTTTAAGACTTATAATGTCTTGAAAAAGGAGTCTTAAAATGGGGGTAAACTTTCAGAAACCCTGGTCTTGAAAGGGCGAAATGTCGGAGGGATGGGGGTCTTATTGGGTCAGGATAGTTTGGGGCAAGGGGGAGGGGTAGAAGAGAGGGAGACTTCTATCGGGTGGGCAGGGGGGAGGTATTAAAGGGGAGGGAGTACTGTAATGGGAAATGACGAAGGGGAGTCGTGTAAGCAATATCTTTTCTTATTTGTCGTGCATGTGTCGGTATCGTATATGTTTAATCGTTCCAGGGGGCCTGGTTTGCCTGGTGATGCGCGAGGAGTTCCTGGGTCATGTTGAAGAGTACAGAGCCAACCTGGACACTGTCATCACAGACATGGAGTCACGTGCAATATGGCGTCTCGCTTCCAGAACAGTCGTGCCAAATTATTTCATTGACAAAAACGGTGTCGTTTTCAACTTTGTCAAATGCTAAATAAGACATAAATCAAATTAAGGAAATAAAGTTATAGTTATTGTCTTGTTCCTTTGTATGTCTGTCATGTCTGGATGCGGATGTGAGCGTGAACAAGCAATGGATTCGTACAACGATATTGAGACCACACCGGTTCCATGTTGGGCAGAAGTAGAAGTGTATTTATTCTTCTCTATTCCACAAGAGTTCCGCAAGGGCAACAATCAAACATGGTAATTAACACAGATAAGGAGTTGTCTCCCATAGACCATTAGCTTATCGTTACAGTTATAGACAATCGAACACACACACACACACACACACACACACACACACACACACACACACACACACACACACACACACACACACACACATAAACAGCATACGCACAAACACACACCGAAATATACACACACCCACAGAGGCACACCGACACGCTTATAAAAGTGTGCTTCGTGTCTTTTTAATCTGACAAGTTTACATAAAGAAGTAACATCAACATAATATAATAAAGTCAAGTTGAAAGTGTGTGTGAGTGTATATGCGTTAGTGGTTGTGTATGTGTGTCTGTGTTGCATTGAGCAAGGTGTATATATCAATCAATCAATCAATGAGGCTTATATCGCGCATATTCCGTGGGTACAGTTCTAGGCGCTCAGCAGTGATGCCGTGTGAGATGAAATTGTATACGGCCAGTAATTGCAGCCATTTCGGCGCATATTTACCTTTCACGGCCTATTATCCCAAGTCACACGGGTATAGGTAGACAATTATTAACTGTGCCAAAGCAATTTTGCCAGGAAAGACCCTTTTGTCAATCGTGGGATCTTTAACGTGCACACCCAGTGTAGTGTACACGGGGGGGAGTTCGGACACCGAAGAGAGTCTGCACACAAAGTTGACTCTGAAATAAATTTCCGCCGAACCTGGGATCGAACTCACGCTGACAGCGGCCAACTGAATACAAATCCAGCGCGCTACCAACTGAGCTATATCCCCGCCCCTATATATTATTACAAGTGGGAGTAGTGCATGGGACCCTCTGGGATTGACACACGGGTCGGGCCTTCACAGTGGCCGGGTAGTATTCAAAACTTTGCAAGGATGGATGTTGGGAGTTAAGACGTTTGCAGTTTATCAATGGGTTCCTGCAAAAGAAGGGAAACAAATATAAACAAGAAACTAAGTCCATCTCACGATGAACACGAGCCGAAATCATATGCACTCGACTTATGAAATAGAAAGAAATCAAATACGACGAAGAGAAGAAAAGTTTGAAAGTACCATTGAACTTCCATGTCGGCGTGTGGCTGAGCTTAAAATAGAAATGTTGTTGCAATCTGTTATTTTTGAAAATTGTGGTAGTTGTTATGTATTATTTTAAGAGCAAAGGAATGATGGGAAAGAAGAAAAAAACACACAAATTGAGTAGTTTTTCCGTCCAAATCAGTTACGGTATTGGGCAATGCAGAAGATATCTGTTCAACATCAGTTGTATGTGTATGCATTGACGAAAAATGAACTGGGGTAAAATCAGTCAGGTTCACAAATGCAGTAGTTTTTCTGTCCAAATCAGTCAAGGTTTTGGGTGATTCAGAAGACATCTGCTCAACGTCAGTTGTATGTGTATGCATTGATGAACAAGTCACGTAAGGCGAAATTACTACATTTAGTCAAGCTGTCGAACTCACGGGATGAAACTGAACCACTGTATTTTTTTTACCATGACAGTACAGCTTCGTCAATCCCCGCGTGAAGGAAATCGCTCACCTTCCACGTGCAAAACGTAGTGATATTGACACGCCAGATTAGCGCGGTGGCGTATTGTGCTAAGCAGGAAAGCGCGCTTTTCTGCATTCTTGTTAACTTTCTGAGCTTGTTTTTAAATACAACCTATCATATCTATATGTTTTTGGAATCAGGAAATGATCACGAATAAGATGACATCATTTTTGGATCGATTTCTTAAATTTTAATCGTAAGACTAATTAATCTATTTTCGTTAATTGTGATCACATTTTAAGAGTAAACATGACATATGTATATATGTTTAGATTCAGAATGTAATGAAGAATACGATGGAATCAATTTTAAATCTGTTTGCGAAAAATCGATTTTAATGACAACTTTAATGAGCAAACTCATCAATTAAATTTTAAGCCTTCAAGCTGAAATGCAATACCAAAGTCCGCGCTTTGTCGAAGATTACTTGACCAAAATTTCAACCAATTTGGTTGAAAAAATGAGAGCGTGACAGTGCCGCCTCAACTTTCACGAAAAGCCGGATATGACGTCATCAAAGACATTTATCAAAAAAATGAAAAAATATCTAAGGATATCATACCCAGGAACTCTCATGTAAAATTTCATAAAGATCGGTCCAGTAGTTTACTCTGAATCGCTCTACACGCACGCACACACACACACACACACACCACACCCTCGTCTCGATTCCCCCCCCCCCCCCCCCCCCTACGTTAAAACATTTAGTCAAAACTTGACTAAATGTAAAAATGAACTGGGGTCAATTCATACAAACAGTTGTATTGATTTGTCAAAAAAGAAAGCTAATCTGCATAACTATCAAACACCATCATTACTGCTGCTCCATCTGAAGTAATCGCACCAGCAGAATTTCTTTCATGAGAGTCAAAAATGTAGAGAGTTTGAGAATTCAGATCACCATAGATACCCACACTTGACTCGTGAAACGTTGCAAGAACAAAATGTGACAATGCAAGAGCTTGCTGCAATCCCTCCGACAACGGCATTGTGGAAAAAGCATTGTCCAATACTACAGTCGAATTTGTGTGTCCTGAAAACGCATCGACCACATATTCAATGTGCACTGGATGACCGGCAACAGATGAGGGCAAGTGTTCATGTCCCAAATATCCGTCAATACCGAGAAAGCAAAGTAATTCCTGTAAGCCTGCCACTTATTTATAAAAAGAAACGTTTGATACTTTTACCAAACAGTAAGTATAATGCACGCTCTACCTGTATTCGTCTTTAAATTCTGCAAGACTGAAGCGAAAGAGGTCTGTCTCAGTTTTGTGGTCAGTTTGTTGTGTACATTTACACACGCACAACGAACAACACATGCACAGGCCCGGGGGAAGCTCTCCTTTCTTATGTCCGACCATAGACGTATACATGTAGTTTACATGTTTATTAGTCATTAATTTGATTGATTACGTGTATGATATGACGGAGAGTCGCATCGGTTTGATGCCGTGAACCCAACCGTGGCTGTGGCTGTCGTTTGAAGTAGCCTACTTCTTTATAAAGATTCATTTACATTCTACTTCTGACCAAGGCATGTTTGGTACCTACTGAATCCTTGTTGCGTGTAGTTTTACGTGGCACGTTGCCCAAAGTTGTATTCTTGAGGAGCATAAAATAAAACGTGTTACAAAGTTATCTCAAAACTCTGCAGTGACTGCTCGTGCAGCGGGTCAGCTATTTATAGCACGCAGCCTCCACAGACAGCTTTCGAGCCGAGACAATATGACTCGCCGCTCCTGCGGCTCGTCAATAAGGGGAAACAAGTCGCGTAAGGCGAAAATTCAACATTTAGTCAAGTAGCTGTCGAACTCACACATAGTATGTCTCTGATGAAACTGAACGCAATGCAACGCAGCAAGACCGTATACTCGTAGCATCGTCAGTCCACCGCTCACGGCATAGGCAGTGAAATTGACAAGAAGAGCGGGGTAGTAGTTGCGCTGGGAAGGATAGCACGCTTTTCTGTACCTCTCTTCGTTTTAACTTTCTGAGCGTGTTTTTAATCCAAACATATCATATCTATATGTTTTTGGAATCAGGAACCGACAAGGAATAAGATGAAAGTGTTTTTAAATTGATTTGGAAAATTTAATTTTGATAATAATTTTTATATATTTAATTTTCAGAGCTTGTTTTTAATTCAAATATAACATATTTATATGTTTTTTGAATCAGCAAATGATGGAGAATAAGATAAACGTAAATTTGGATCGTTTTATAAAAAACATATTTTTTTTACAATTTTTAGATTTTTAATGACCAAAGTCATCAATTAATTTTTAAGCCACCACGCTGAAATGCAATACCGAAGTCCGCGCTTCGTCGAACATTACTTGACCAAAATTTGAACCAATTTGGTTTAAAAATGAGGGCGTGACAGTGCCGCCTCAACTTTCACGAAAAGCCGGATATGACGTCATCAAAGACATTTATCAAAAAAATGAAAAAGAAATTTCGGGGATATCATACCCAGGAACTCTCATGTCAAATTTCATAAAGATCGGTCCAGTAGTTTAGTCTGAATCGCTCTACACACACACACACACACAGACACACACACACACGCACGCACATACACCTCGTCTCGACTCCCCCCTAACAAAACAAAACAAGTCGCGTAAGGCGAAAATACAATATTTAGTCAAGTAGCTGTCGAACTCACAGAATGAAAGTGAACGCAATGCCATTTTTCAGCAAGACCGTATACTCGTAGCATCGTCAGTCCACCGCTCATGGCAAAGGCAGTGAAATTGACAAGAAGAGCGGGGTAGTAGTTGCGCTAAGAAGGATAGCACGCTTTTCTGTACCTCTCTTTGTTTTAACTTTCTGAGCGTGTTTTTAATCCAAACATATCATATCTATATGTTTTTGGAATCAGGAACCGACAAGGAATAAGATGAAAGTGTTTTTAAATTGATTTGGACAATTTAATTTTGATAATAATTTTTATATATTTAATTTTCAGAGCTTGTTTTTAATCCGAATATAACATATTTATATGTTTTTGGAATCAGCAAATGATGGAGAATAAGATAAACGTAAATTTGGATCGTTTTATAAATTTTTATTTTTTTTTACAATTTTCAGATTTTTAATGACCAAAGTCATTCATTAATTTTTAAGCCACCAAGCTGAAATGCAATACCGAAGTCCGGGCTTCGTCGAAGATTACTTGACCAAAATTTCAACCAATTTGGTTAAAAAATGAGGGCGTGACAGTGCCGCCTCAACTTTCACGAAAAGCCGGATATGACGTCATCAAAGACATTTATCAAAAAAATGAAAAAAACATTCGGGGATTTCATACCCAGGAACTCTCATGTCAAATTTCATAAAGATCGGTCCAGTAGTTTAGTCTGAATCGCTCTACACACACACACACACACACACAGACAGACAGACAGACACACACACGCACGCACATACACCACGACCCTCGTCTCGACTCCCCCCTAACAAAACAAAAATACATGAATACGAACAAAAAGAAAAACAGACAGAATGAAAGAAAGAAATGAATGCGGAAAAAAACGATTTATAAATAAATTTGGATAACAATATTTTTTCTTTTAAAATGTAAGTAAATCACTTTTCAAATGAAATTGCTACTGTGAAAGTCTTATATATATGCGTTACTATGTCCCAAAGTTTCCTCCAAAACTTGTCAAACGAGAGTAAAATTAATGCTAAATCATTTACACAAGAGTATATGGTCTGAACCAAGTTTTATTCTATACTCGACTATCTCTCCCTCCATCAAACCTCGAAGAAAACGGACAAATAACAAAATAAATCAAGCAGTGTCTTAAAAAACCACTTTGCTTGTTTTTTTCTAAAGCCACAACTAATTTTTATCTGCCAATTAATGTCAAGGTTTAAACGTGCGAGTTCAAATCGTAATGCCTGTCTTACACTGTGCCGAATATCCTTTCAAATACACGTATGAACATGTTGTATTCGGCAAAAAAAGAGACGAATGGACAGGAAAAAAATATTGAACATGTGTGTGTGTGTGTATGTTTGTGTGTGTATGAGTGTGTATGTGTGTTTGTTTGTAAAGGTGTGTGTGTCCGTCTGCCTATGTGCGTAGGAGAGTGTGTTTTGTGTGTATGAGATTTGTGTGAGTCACTGTGTGTGTGTGTGCCAGTGTGTGTGTGTGTGTGTGTGTGTGTGTGTGTGTGTGTGTGAGCCTGTGTGTGTGTGCGTGCGTGCATGCGTGCGTATGTAAATGTGTGTGTGTGTGTCTGTTTGTAAGAAAGAGAGAGAGAGGAAGAGAGAGTGTGTGTATGTGTGTGTGCATGAGTGTGTGTGTTTGTTTATGTGTGTATTAGTGTGTATGTGTGTGTGTGTGTGTATGTGTGTATGTGTGCATGTTTGTGTGTGTGTTTGCGCGCGCACGCTCTGTGTGTGTGTGTCTGTGTGTGTGTGTGTGTGTTCGCGCGCGCGTGGCGTTCTTGTGTTGGATTTGACCTTTGCATATTTGTGTCTTTTTGAAGGTCAAAAATAATTCTCTATCGCAGTTTTCTGCACAAAAAAGGCGTACTTTTATTCGCAGACAAATAACACAACAAAACAACACAACACAATGGAAACAAAAACAAAACAAAGCATAAAAACAAACAAAACACATCATCACCACACACAAAAAACACACACACTCAAACAAACAAGCAAACAAAACGCACACAAAAAAAAGCAATTCACACCAAACAAATAAACGTTTGGTATCGTGGGAATTTGACCCGTTCTTCTTCTTCTTCTTCTTCTTCTTCTTCTTCTTCTTCTTCTTCTTCTTCTTCTTCTGCGTTCGTGGGCTGAAACTCCCACGTTCACTCGTGGTTTTTTTTTTGCACGAGTGGAATTTTACGTGTTTGACCGTTTTTTACCCCGCCATTTAGGCAGCCATACGCCGTTTTCGGAGGAAGCATGCTGGGTATTTCGTGTTTCTATAACTCACCGAACTCTGACATGGATTACAGGATCTTTTTCGTGCGCACTTGGTCTTGTGCTTGCGTGTACACACGGGGGTGTTCGGACACCGAGGAGAGTCTGCACACAAAGTTGACTCTGAGAAATAAATCTCTCGCCGAACGTGGGGACGAACTCACGCTGACATCGGCCAACTGGATACAAATCCAGCGCGCTACCGACTGAGCTACATCCCCGCCGACCCGTTCAACAGTCAACACAAATCCAACTCTTCGTACATACCTGAGGATCCCTTATAATGGGAGCATCATACGGAAATTGTCAGATGTAACGTGTTTGTCATTTTGCCGCAATGTTTATTATCAAACAGCCAACTTTTTTTCATGAGCTTGGAAAACTGCTAACACGAGCTGCTTATTGCTTTCAGACATCAAGCTGCTTCGGGAATGAGCCCCTGATAGAAAGTTTTAGAGCAGGCGTGTTGGAAGCTGAAATGAGTTTCGTTGAAAATAAAACAGAACAAAAGCAAGATCAAAAGCAATATGCGCAGGCGACGATGAGAAAAAAGGAGTGCCTTCAAAGGGAGGTAATTCTATGCAGTTTGCTATCTCTTCTTTCTTTTCCTTTTCCTCCTTTAATGTTTCATATTTTGTCCTTTGTTGTCCATCTTTATTATTATCATTACTCCTTAGTTGAACTTTAGTTAGATAATTCGTTGTTCTTGAAGAGACCTCCAGACATGATATTTTATGATAATGTACTTCCAGAATCATGCTCATCCTAACCTTTTATTTTATTTTATTTTTTTATTTTTTTTTGGGGGGGGGGGGGGGGGGGCGGGTGTCTAGAATTAAACGTTCCATTAACTCACCATTCTTGGTGTTTTTTATTCGCGTCTACGAGGGGATTGCCACACTGAGAGAAAAAGTGCGTCTGTCTCCATCTTTTTGTTTTGTTTTAGAGACTTGCTTTTGAACACCTGAACGATAGAGTTGTGGTGAAACACAAGCTTTCCTACCCAACACCTGAACGATACAGTTGTGGTGAAACACAAGCTTTCCTACCCAACACCTGAACGATAGAGTTGTGTTGAAACACAAGCTTTCCTACCCAACACCTGAACGATAGAGTTGTGGTGAAACACAAGCTGTCCTACCCAACACCTGAACGATAGAGTTGTGTTGAAACACAAGCTTTCCTACCCAACACCTGAACGATAGAGTTGTGGTGAAACACAAGCTGTCCTACCCAACACCTGAACGATAGAGTTGTGGTGAAACACAAGCTTTCCTACCCAACACCTGACCGATAGAGTTGTGGTGAAACACAAGCTGTCCTACCCAACACCTGAACGATAGAGTTGTGGTGAAACACAGGCTGTCCTACCCAACACCTGAACGATAGAGTTGTGGTGAAACACAAGCTGTCCTACCCAACACCTGAACGATAGAGTTGTGGTGAAACACAAGCTTTCCTACCCAACACCTGACCGATAGAGTTGTGGTGAAACACAAGCTGTCCTACCCAACACCTGAACGATAGAGTTGTGGTGAAACACAGGCTGTCCTACCCAACACCTGAACGATAGAGTTGTGGTGAAACACAAGCTGTCCTACCCAACACCTGAACGATAGAGTTGTGGTGAAACACAAGCTGTCCTACCCAACACCTGAACGATAGAGTTGTGGTGAAACACAAGCTTTCCTACCCAACACCTGAACGATAGAGTTGTGGTGAAACACAAGCTTTCCTACCCAACACCTGAACGATAGAGTTGTGGTGAAACACAAGCTTTCCTACCCCAACACCTGAACGATAGAGTTGTGGTGAAACACAAGCTTTCCTACCCAACACCTGAACGATAGAGTTGTGGTGAAACACAAGCTGTCCTACCCAAAACCTGAACGATAGAGTTGTGGTGAAACACAAGCTGTCCTACCCAACACCTGAACGATAGAGTTGTGGTCAAACACAAGCTGTCCTACCCAACACCTGAACGATAGAGTTGTGGTGAAACACAAGCTTTCCTACCCAACACCTGAACGATAGAGTTGTGTTGAAACACAAGCTTTCCTACCCAACACCTGAACCATAGAGTTGTGGTGAAACACAAGCTGTCCTACCCAACACCTGAACGATAGAGTTGTGTTGAAACACAAGCTGTCCTACCCCAACACCTGAACGATAGAGTTGTGTTGAAACACAAGCTTTCCTACCCAACACCTGAACCATAGAGTTGTGGTGAAACACAAGCTGTCCTACCCAACACCTGAACGATAGAGTTGTGTTGAAACACAAGCTGTCCTACCCAACACCTGAACGATAGAGTTGTGGTGAAACACAAGCTTTCCTACCCAACACCTGAACGATAGAGTTGTGGGGAAACACAAGCTGTCATACCCAACACCTGAACGATAGAGTTGT
>NC_090261.1:61606507-61719007 GCF_037325665.1 Littorina saxatilis
GCCTAAATCGTAAATAGGTAGCTTTACGGGCCAATGGCACTGAGGGCTTAACTTTGGACTTTTAACCGACTACTACTCAGACCGTACTGATCTCCAGAAATAATATGTGATGAAAACGGGGAAAAACATCGCAACGATACACATGGGTTACGATACACTCGCGAGTTTTATGTGCAAAACATTATTTAGCCCAGTTGAATGCTAGTACTAGTAGAATTGTTCTTTAGCTGAATCAGTCAAATTCAGCCTACCGAGTAAACGATCATTCAAAAAATAAAATCAAGTTAATTGTTACCTTGCATGCAAGCAATTCGTTGTGACCGGCGAGGTGCTGGTACCGGTTGAGCAACAGGTGCAGGAGGAGGCACAGCAACCACAGCCGGACCCGCAAGAGCCGCAGGTCTGGGCCTTGGAAGTGTGATCCAGAGTTCGTCATCACTGTCACTCTCAGAGTCTGTTTCACTCGGCACTGAGGTAGCCGAAGACGGTGTATCCTCGTCTTGATTGTCAAGAGTCTCGGAGGCTGGCAGCAAGTCCTTTCTATTGACCGCTCGCTCCGCGCCACCAGCTAAAGGCGCGACGAGGTAGACGTGCTGATGTTCAGCGACGCGGCAGGTCACCCTGTAGATGTCTGGCTTCCAATAGTCCTGGATTTTGTTGCGCCCCAGGACCCGGTTCCGCAGGTAGACGTGGTCACCAACGTTGAGGCCGTGGTCTGCAGCGCGTCTGTCAGTGAGCGCTGTCCTCTTGACCACCGCCTGTTGAAGGTGGTCAAAGGCCTTCTGATGAGCCTCTGTCAGACGCAGGCGATGTTGCCGCACCCAGTCGATGGTGCCGCTGGCTGCTGGGGCTGGGAAGCCCAACATGTCGTCAACGGGCAGCCTGGGTTGTTGCCCGAAGAGCAGGAAGTGTGGTGCGAAGCCCGTGGACGCATGGGGTGTGTTGTTGTAGGCCTGGACCAGCTCCGGGAGATGAAGGGGCCACCTGGTCTTCTGCTCGTGGTGCAGGGAGCGTAACAGGTTATGCATTGACCTGTTAAACCGTTCGCACTGGCCGTTGCCCTGCGGATGATACGGTGTGGTGCGACTCTTTTTGATGCCGTACATGTCGCAGAGTTCCTTTATGAGTTTGGATTCAAAGTCTCTGCCCTGGTCACTGTGGATTCGCTCCGGAACCCCGAAGCGCTGGAACCAGTTGTTGACCAGGACTTTCGCCACCGTCGCAGCTTCTTGATTCCTGGTGGGAATCGCCTGTGTGAACTTGCTGAAGACATCAGTGAGGACGAGGACGTTCTCGCGGTTGTCGCTGGCAATTTCTAGCTTGGTGAAGTCCACGGCGAGGACCTGAAGAGGGCGGCTGGCCAGCAGAGGCGTAGAAGTGGTGTGGGTCGTCGAGGGGAGACGACCCATACAGCAGCGCTGACAGTTGTCGAGGTACTGCTTCACCTGGCTGTACATTGCTGGCCAGTAGACCCGGGACCGAAGAAGTTGCATGGTTCTGTCGTAGCCCTGATGACCCATGTTGTCGTGTAGCATGGCTAGGACATCTGGACGGAGCGTTGACGGCAAGACGAGCTGGAACTGGGGCCTGTGGATGGAGTCAATTACCTTTCTATAGAGGACGCCATCTCTCAGATAGAGACGGTCGTGCTGTTGTACAAGACTGCGCAGCTGACGGTCTTGGCCTGTGGCAGGTTTGGTGGGCCAGGTCGTTAAAACAGGCCCGATGGTGGTGTCTTCCCTCTGAAGCCGTTGTAGTTCTGTGGACGACAGCCGAGGGAAGATTGTCTCAGGCTCTGCTTTTGTGTCTGGATGATGGAAGGCGGGAGCGACGTCTGGGATGGCGGCAGCCTGTCGCTCGCAGCAGATTTGTTGCGCTGCTGCCAATTCAGGGGGGAGGGAGGTGGACGTCGTGGGAGAGGGAAATGACGGGGGCATCCTGGAGAGGGCGTCAGCGGGGTTTGTTTTCCCTGGCTGGTATTTGATCGTAAAGTTGAACTGAGCCAGTTGGGCTGCCCAGCGCTGCTCCAGAGCTCCGAGGGGGGCCGTTTTGTAGTGGACCAACGGGTTGTTGTCCGTGAGGACGGTAAATGTGGCCCCCAGCAGGTAGTGTCTGAATTTTTCGGAGATTGCCCATTTTATCGCCAGGAATTCCAGCTTCATGCTGCTGTATGCAGCCTGGTTTTTCTCTGTCGGCCGCAATCGTCGACTCGCGTAGGCGATGACTCTGCATCGTCCTTCCTGTTCTTGGGAGAGGATGGCGCTAAGTCCGTCGTGGCTGGCGTCTGTCTCCAGGATGAAAGGCTGCTTGAAGTCAGCGTAGGCAAGGACTGGGGCCGAGGTCAGGGCTCGCTTCATGGCGTCGAAAGTGGCTTGATGCGTGTCTTGCCAGAGGTGCCTCAGGTCTGTTTTCTTCTTCTTCTTGGTGCCTTTTTCGGCCTCTGCCACCAGGTCGTGCAGAGGACCCGCGAGCTTCGAAAACTTGGCAATGAAGCGCCGGTAATAGCTTGCGAACCCGAGGAAACTGCGGACTTCAGTGGTGGTCGTGGGCGTAGGCCAGTTGACCACGGCGTCGACCTTGCCGGCTTCACAGCTGATGCCCTCTGCCGAAATTGTGTGGCCCAAATAGGTGACCTGGCGGCGAAGGAACTGACACTTGTCTGGACGGATCTTGAGGCCGGTCTTGATAAGACGTTCCAGCAGGCGGTCGAGGTGTTCCAGGTGCTCGTCAAAGGTCTTTGAGTAGACGAGGAGGTCGTCCAGGTAGACGAGCAAGAACTGGAACAAGAACTCTGACATCGTGGTCTGCATAAGACGCTGGAACGTGGCTGGGGCAGAGATGAGTCCCATGGGCATGCGTGTGTATTCGTAGAGGCCCATGGGGGTGACAAACGCCGTCTTGTGCTGGTCCGCCGGGTCCATCGCAATCTGGTGGTAGCCGCTGGCCAGGTCGAGGGTCGAGAAGTATTGAGACCCCACCAGTGCGTCGAAGGACTCCTGGATTCTTGGTAGCGGGTAGGCGTCGCCGACTGTCTTGGAATTGAGCCGGCGGTAGTCGACGCAGAGGCGGACGGAGCCGTCCTTCTTCCTGACGATGACAATTGGGGCAGCGTAAGGGCTATGGCTCTCTGTGATGATATTGCGGTCGAGCAGCTCCTTCAGATGCTCTTGCACCTCCTTGAGATTGTTTGGGGGAATGCGGCGGTAAGGCTGGGCGACAGGTTTGGAGTCTGTCGTCCTCAATTTGTGGTGGACGGCGTTGCAGTAGCCCAAGTCTGCTGGAGTGGTCTGGAACGCGTCAGCTCGTTTGCTCAGCAGCTCTTCGAGGCGTTGCTTCTGGCTGCTGGTTCCATCGAAGTCTGGCAGATGGAATGGAGCTGGTGCCGGTGTTTTCGTGTCTCCTGAAGACAGGCGCTGCGTGGAGATGACTAGCTCGTTGACTGTAGCGCTGTAGGTGACGTCGGACTGGCTCTCGACTGTGTCAGTGGCGTGCAGTGTGGCGATCGGCGTTCTGGCAGGCAGCGTCTTGTCCTCAGGAGAGAGGTTTGCAATCCTGATGAACCGGCAGGAGGGGTCCCCAGCGACCAAGGTGGGGACAGTCAGCAGACCGCCAGGAAGGGGATGGGAAAGAGGAGAAGCCAGCAATTGCCGAGTGTACCTCTGGTTGCTGGTAACCCGGATTGTGGCCATGGAGTAGGCAGGGATTGAGCAGGGAGTGGAAGTCCGAGCTAGACCACGTGTTGAATTGCAATCTAGTCGAACTTCCCGGACAGCAGCTTGCAGGGAAGGAGGGAGGTTGGACATCTGGGGCAGGCAAGTTGAAAGGACGTTCATGCCCACCAAGACCGGCAGTCGCTTCTTGCGGTTCTGCATGAACGGCTCGGTAGGCTCCTTGACGACAAGGACTGGAACATCCTTGCAGAGGTGGCCCAGGATGGAGATGTCGACGACGATGACCCCGGAGTAAGGAACTTCAGCGCCGTTGACAGCTCGAAGGGTGACGTGGCAGGCACTGATGTCGCAGTGGGCGAGATGCTGGGCCACCCATGTGTCGGTGACGGTCGTCACCTCACTGCCTGTATCGAGTAGAGCTTCGGCCGGGCGTCCGTTGATTGAGATCTCAGCAGTTGGACACTGGCCGGTGAGTGATGTCTTCTTCTTCCTACCCCCCGCTGAATGTTTTGTGACAGCGGGGGTTAAAAGTTTTTCATGCTGCTGGTGCTGTTGTTGTTGTTGCTGTGGTCGGGGCCGATGCCGCTGTTTGTTGTGGTACCGCTGTTTCTGGAAGCAGTCGGATTTCCGGTGGCCGACTCTGCCACACCAGTTGCACTGGGGTTGATGGTTCTGCTGTTGGTGATGGTGGTACGTCGGTGCAGCTGGTGGTGGTTGTGACGCCAGTTGTAGCTTGAGGGACTCTGTCTCCGTGGTGAGGGCAGCGATGCGTGCTTCGAGCCTTGCGATGGAGGGGTCCGGTGCAGCGAAGACTTGTTCAGCTGTTGCTTCAGCAGGGCTATCTTCCCGCATCCATCGCATGGCCTCGCTGGTGACCTCGTCGAAGGTGGCGGCCGGCTTTTCTCGCAGGAAGCGGCACATGTCACGCTTCAGGGATTGTGGGTGGAGTCCTGTGGCGAAGGTCTTGCGCAGCGTATTGTCGTTCAGTGTGTTGGCCTCGGCAGCATTGGTCTTGGCCCACACAGCGCGTAGGTGGCTGGCGTACTCGCTAACGGACTCGCCGAGACCCTGTTGTCGTCTGTGGAAGGCGGCAGCCAGCTCGACACTATCTCGCTGGTCGCCCCACGTCTGCTCCAAAATGGCGTAAATTTTGGCCGGCGTGTTGACCTCAGCTGCTGGTCGCCTGATGACCTCCTGTCGAGCCCTTCCGTCCAGCGCTCCAAGGATCCATGCCGCTGCAGCAAGTGCAGGGACCGTCTGTAGCTGCAGGATCAGCTTGGCCTCTTGGATAAAAGTCTCGGCGCAGTCGCCCTCGCCGGTGAAACGCCTCAGCTTGCAGAGCCGCAGGTTGGGGGTGTTTGCCTCGTCCGCCATGTTTGCCTGTACTGTCTTCTTTCAGTTGATGCTTCTGTATCCTGCTTGCAGCGCCAAATGTAGTGGAGGAGTGGAAGGGGTAGTAGTAGTAGACACACGAAGCCCAAGTCCAAGCGTCTTGTTTCAACTTTTTAATCAAGAAAACAATGCAAGGAAACGTAGAGGCCGAAGGCGAAACCCGTAGACAGCAAAGCAAGTGTAGTGTCGTGTTCAGCTGCTAGGAGCGAATGCATGCTCATGCCGGTGTCCGGCCTATACTTATAGCCCCGGCGCGGACTGCACAGAAAGCACCGTCCGGCGGCGATGAAAATCGGACTGAATACGGCCAGAAACACGGAATCTGTGTTTCTTACACTTGCTTTACCCTACGTTATTTAAACAAATACATAACCAATCCTAACAAACAATACATCAAATTAAAGCTACGACCTTTAGCTTTCCATTGCAATAGATCACATTTCGTAAAAACTTATATTTATTTAGTAGGATGCAAAAACAATGGTCCTAGTGAAGGCACTGAACCAACTTCAGTGCGGAAAATTACAAAACTCTCTAAACTGGAATAATGGACAAACTCATAAATCATACAGATAAAAAGAAGAACCCTAGGCAAACATCATGATATGCGTTACTTGGGGGAAAATTATACATTGACTTGGTACGAAGCGGTAAAGTCCGAAAGTAAATGGAATCGGCTAAATTCCTGCGCAAGTACCTGTCTGCATAAATTAGCAATATTTGCAGAGAAACCAAGCATCACTCATTACAACCAAATCCTCATAAACAAACTAAAATCATATGCAACATAGGTACGGGATATGTAATAGTGATACAAAAATGACAAAACAATGATTGAAAAGACAAACATGAGTTTGTGCGAATCAATTTCTCTCGACGATACATGAAAACCGGTCAAGGTCAGAGTGACGCTTTGGTCAGTTCGAAGCATTATCGTAAATAACACAATAATATGCAGCCATCCAGCCTAATCAGTGACTTCTATGCAAACCTAAATATAATTAGGACCGTATCAAAGATAAAAGGGACTTTGAAAGATAGAAGTTAGGTAGATATATAAAGAAAGGTATTGTATTAGAATTTGCGCCGGCAAGGTGCGCGCGCATCATCGTATCGTCTGCTATGGGATGGGTTATCCCGTTTGTACTGTACACAAGGCTGTTTCGCTATGCGATGATTAGAGTGTTTAGGGTAGCGAAGTGCACTTTGCTACATAGTTATGCTTTTGTGCCCCGCCCCCCCCCCCCCCCCCCGTTATTTGATGAAAATGGGGTCTTACGGGAATAAAAGATATTCTTACACGTAACTCCTCTTGGAAGTAACATGTTGACAGAAATGACCACTCGTCAACGAACGAAACAAACGAAGAGAGATGGCGTTTGGTGTTTCTGGTCGCCTAAACGCCGAAACTTATTTCAGATCGCCGTCAAACTTTTTACATTTAGTCAAGTTTTGACTAAATGTTTTAACGTTGACCGGGAATCGAGATGAGGGTCTGGTGTATGTGTGTATGTGTGTATTTAGGTATGTATATATATATATATATATATATTATGTGTGTGTGTGTGTGTGTGTGTGTGTGTGTGTAGAGCGATTCAGAGAAAAGTACTTGACCGATCTTAATGAAATTTCACATGAGAGTTCCTGGGTATAATATCCCCAGACTTTTGTATTTTTTATTCTTTTTATAAATGTCTTTGATGACGTCATATCCGGCTTTATGTGACAGTTGAGGCGGCACTGTCGCGCTCTCATTTTTCAACCAAATTGGTTGAAATTTTGGTCAAGTAATCTTCGACGAAATCGGACTGGGTGGCCGAGTGGTAACGCACTTGCGCTCGGAAGCGAGAGGTTGCGAGTTCGACCCTGGGTCAGGGCGTTAGCAATTTTCTCCCCCCTTTCCTAACCTAGGTGGTGGGTTCAAGTGCTAGTCTTTCGGATGAGACGATAAACCGAGGTCCCTTCGTGTACACTACATTGGGGTGTGCACGTTAAAGATCCCACGATTGACAAAAGGGTCTTTCCTGGCAAAATTGTATAGGCATAGATAAAAATGTCCACCAAATACCCGTGTGACTTGGAATAAAGGCCGTGAAAGGTGAATGCTCGCCCTAATAGGCTTGAGGTTTGCTGGCCGATGTGAATGCGTGATATATTGTGTAAAAAATTCCATCTCACACGGCATTAATAGGTAACATGCGCCTTGAGTCGCCTCGTGCATGTGGTGAGATATGTGCGCGATATAAATTCTCGTAAACAAATAAATAAAAATAAGAATCGAAGCCCGGACTTTAGTATTGCATTTCAGCTACTTTCGCGACGGGAGGTGACTATATTAGTAATAGCGCTGCAACGCCCACGGACGGGAAGTGACTATTTTAGTATTAGACATACAAGGTACACGACTCGTGATTGCTTCCCGGTTTTTGAAGCTTGCAGTAAATTGAGTTGTTTCCCTTGATACACGTGGTTTTCTCTTCCGGCTTGATCAAATTAGTGCAGATTTGCGTGGTGTTTTCGAACAAAAAAAATGAATCGAAGGCGAGCCTTGTCACGGGAGGAGATTCTCCGGATGTTGGATCTTGAGGATCCTGTAGATCATGATACATCGTGTCGTTTTAGCCTCAAGAAAGCGATAATAGCAGTGATATTGAGGAAGAAACAGTCCCGTTGTTGCTAGTACGAGTCGGCAACTACACGTGGTAGGGGGTGATACTGCTAGACGAACATGTATCTCGGAATCGTGCAGGAGCTATGGGGGCGTGGCAGCACTGATAACAATGGATGGCTGGAGCCTTCAAATCCTTTTGGAATTGTTCATAGGTGTACAGTTGGTACTTTGTTGTGAAAATGTGACTTATATTCAATATGGATTACCTAGACATCATTTGGTGAGTGTTACAGTTTTGTTTCATTTGAGTCAGGATGCTGTGAGTGAATGCGTGATTTGCTTGTTTTTTTCTTTGTACTGTCTCCTTATTTCTGTGTACAATGTTAACAATATTTCAGCTAATTCATAGGTTTTACACCTTGTTTGGTTATAACATTATTTATAATACTTTCTGTTAAAAAATAACTTTTAAAAAAAGCAGTGGAAAATAAAACACACACAAAAAAACGTTAAAAAACACAAATTATCCCCCTTTCACCCCCTTTCACCCCCCTTTGCTAAAACAAATCGCGTGACAAACTTATAAATAGCACGACTGAACTGGGCATCCATTTTTGAATTAGTACACAAAATTTGGTGGTGATTGGACTTAATTCAAGCTTGCTAGACAGATTTCTTTACAGTTACTGATTTTTGGGAAGTTTCTTGGTGGCAAGCTTGGGCAGGCAGGACGTTAACGCCGTGGCAGTGCTAGTCACAATAGTGTTAAAAATTAATTATTGAGTTTGCTCATTAAAGTTGTCATTATAATTGACCTGTCTCGGTCTTCTGTATGGTTAGCCGAGACTATCTGAATGTAGTCTCGGCGATGATTGGTTTGTGGTGTTGATCTTGACTAAATGTTTTTATATCGCTTCACGCGACTTGTTTGTCATTTTGGTAGAATATTCATAATTATTAATGGTGAAGGAAACGTTGCGCCAACGACTGTCGAAAACTGAAAAAATGTTGAACGACTATTTCGGCAAATTTGACAGAGAAAATACTTCTCAACAACATCCTTGAACTAAAGCAACCAAACAGACCGCTGGCTGGCAGTCACGTGATCACTGTATACTCGTGACGTGTTAGTCCCCGCGTCAGTACTGTTTTGGGTGCGTTATTACCTCATCCATCACAAGTAAATGGCTTGGAACCAGAGTCTACCGTTTTCTCCATTAACCATAGGTTTTTGTTGGGAGCCACTTTTCTGGGCTGATGCAAGGTCTCGGGAGGGTGAGCGAGTCTACATCTTCTGTTTTTTGCTGTCTGCAGGAAACATTAAAGTTATCTCCCTTCCGGTCTTGGCACTATTGTAAATCACCGCAGATCCGTCCAATCCTTTTCCTGGAAGAGAAGCATTCTCCCCCCTGAGTACTAGAGTTTAACGTCCTTTAAGACCAGTAACGAGTTGCCTTATACGTAGTTTGACAGGTATTGGTAATACGCTCAGAAAATGGTGTGCTATGTTTACTCGAACAATCCCAACGTGGCTGTCTTCTTTGATTCACCGACATTGGGCTTGTCTCGTCAAAGTATCGAGATACGGTTGTGATGAGTGCGTGTGCGCGTTCCTGCATACGTGTATTCGTGCGTGCGTGCGTGCGTCCGTCCTGCGTGCGTACGTGCTCGTGGACGCACGTAAGTCATCATTTCAGTCAAACAAAATTCCAGCCAAGGGAAATTAGAAAAGTTTCGCATGAAAGAACCAAGCAGACGAACACCTTCATCAGGCAGAACGTAAAAATGACTGTTAACACAATTCTATCTTTTCCCCCTTTTCCTCGGCTTATTTTAAAGGCAAGAACAGTTCAAGCACGCGCATTTGTTTTTCTGGCGAAATAGAAAATGTCTTCCAGAAACCGTTCGTATGTCGTAAAAGCGGGCCATAATGCGATTTGAGCTTGCTGCGTGTGATCTCAATTTGCAGCGAGCGGGGCGTGGAAGAAATATGGATGCTGTCTGCAACGCCTTGCGTATGGAGCAAGGAGAGAAAAATATATAATTTCGTCAATGTTCGGATAGTTAAAATAATGTTTTTGGTTTATTTTTTCTTTGGTGTAAGCGTTGCTTATTTGTCTCTCGATCTGTTCTAGTTTTTGTTTTGGCCTGTCTGTCTGTCTCTTTGTCTGCTTATCTGCCTGTGTTTGTCTGCCTGTATTCTGTTAGTCAGTCCGTCCATCCGTCTATATAACTTGCCTCATCTGTGCATCATTTGCCTGACAGCATGCGTTCCTATCGACATAATTAATCATGGCTTTGGTCGCATGTACAAAAGATGATGTTGATGAAAATGCTGATGAGTCCTAATCATAAATGGTTTTCCTATTGCACAATGATGAGTATATGGCCCATTTCTCTCCAGCTGTCACTTCGCACAAAAAGGGAGCTTTTGTTGTTACACTTTTTGAGGAAATCATATCTTTTTCATATTATCCAACCAGGTTTCAATAAATATTTGAACGAATTCATAAAAGAAAAGAAATACAAAAATGTTTCAAAATGTAATGATCGACCGATGCTTTCAAATTAAAAAAAATCTAAAAGACCGGTCGGTAATCCAGGGACAGGTTTGTTTTCTGCACCCCTTTCAAAGTAAACGCACGTTCATGAAGGTGTATTTTGAATGCATGCAATGAACGCCCCTTCCTCAAGGAACAAAATGACATCAAATGTTGTCCAAAATACCTTGACTGCAGGGGAAAATATCGGAGACAGCTTTGGCGACACTTTTGTTTGGAAAACGTTCCTTGTAATAAGGAAAGGTCTCGGTATGTGACAACAGTTATGCATGTTTTGCTCAGAATAATACGATGACACAAAAGTGGCAAAGGGACAGACTGGGTTCGGACGAGAAACAAAACAGATGGACAAGTCAATGAGGGGCGCAATAGCCAAGTGGTCAAGACATCAGCCTTCCGCGTGGAAGGATCGGGGTTCGAACCCCGGCCGCGCCTGCATGGTTGGTTATGGCAGGAGATTTGTCTGATCTTCCAGGTCAACGTGAGTGGGTGGCCGAGTGGTAACTCACTTGCGCTCGGAAGCGAGAGGTTGCGAGTTCGACCCTGGGTCAGGGCGTTAGCAATTTTCTCCCCCCTTTCCTAACCTAGGTGGTGGGTTCAAGTGCTAGTCTTTCGGATGAGACGAAAAACCGAGGTCCCTTCGTGTACACTACATTGGGGTGTGCACGTTAAAGATCCCACGATTGACAAAAGGGTCTTTCCTGGCAAAATTGTATAGGCATAGATACAAAATGTCCACCAAAATACCCGTGTGACTTGGAATAATAGGCCGTGAAAAGTAGGATATGCGCCGAAATGGCTGCGATCTGCTGGTCGATGTGAATGCGTGATGTATTGTGTAAAAAATTCCATCTCACACGGCATAAATAGATCCCTGCGCCTTGAGTCCGAGTCTGGAGATACGCGCGCGATATAAGACTTCATATATAACGTATGTGCAGACCTGCTAATGCTTTATTCCCCTTTAGTGTAATCCTTGTGAGAGTTCGGTGGAAACACAAAAATACCCCGCATACAGCCCCCCCCCCCCCCTCCATCCCTCTACGAACGGAGTAGCGCTACCTAAATGGGGGGGGGGGGGGGTTAAATACACGAGTGGCACCCCTTGAACGCGTAATAAGAAGGACTGAGTCGGACATCCAGACACGTACAAAACAAGTGTAGGAAAGGTTCATGCTTGATTGGTTTAGAGTGACGGACTAGCAAGACCAGATTGACAGAGACACATTGATTCACACAGACAGTGATACATCATACATATTATATTAATTCCTGTTCGAATGTTAATACACGTCCGCTGTGTGGTACCAAGCGGCTCTGTTGCACGTATGTATGTCATCCTTTATATTTAATAAATAATGCAGATATTTGGAGGCATAAAGGAACACAATTATGTTTGGTAAATGTCTGTTGTGATTGCTCGGCTAGCGAGATATAGCTGCAGACGGGGCAATATGGTTACGACGGAACCCCCTTTTTAAGATCCCCGAATTAAGACTTTTAAGACCATGTTTCTAAGAGTTGTTGTTCATAACGTCTGTAAACCTAACACTATTTTAAGACTTCCATTCCTTTTTTAAAGATATGATTTTCTCGGATTTTACGTCCTAAGAAAAAGGGTTCAGAATCGCGGCTAGGTAGCCCAGGAGCCTAAATAGAGACATTTACAGTCTGTGGCCTAATTTCACACAACGTTATCCTTATTAGTGATGACGATGATGGTTATAATGCTATTGCCGATTACGACGACGACGATGATTGTTTAGTTCTTAATTTGCCTTTTTTGCTATATGTAGCCAGTAGACACAGGGCGACTTCAGCATATTAATTCAGTCGAAACACCTGGCTAGGGTCAATATACAGAAAATGGTCCAGTATCCTTTCCTTTCCAATGTTATCATCAATTCGTGTATAACCGCCATTCTGTGTAAACAGCGAGCAGAACAAACACGGATGTCCCAATTAGTGTACAGACAATTACCATCACTGTCGCTGATACTATTGTTTTCAAACGTTTATGTGTGCTCATAAAAGATTAATGTAACTAACAAACAGTACTATAGATATTCGTGCCCCAGTTCATGTTCAGTGAATTATCATGCACTGCCCATTGTTCTCACACAAAAACCTATTGTATACAACGTTCACATGTGCGCATGAAATGTGTTATGTTATATGAAGTCTTATATCGCGCGCGTCAGACTCGGACTCAAGGCGCAGGGATCTATTTATGCCGTGTGAGATGGAATTTTTTACACAATACATCACGCATTCACATCGACCAGCAGATCGCAGCCATTTCGGCGCATATCCTACTTTTCACGGCCTATTATTCCAAGTCACACGGGTATTTTGGTGGACATTTTTTACCTATGCCTATACAATTTTGCCAGGAAAGACCCTTTTGAGTGTGTGCCAGCAATCGAGGTTCATTCAATGGTATATTTACAGGCACACTCCTTCTCCTGTAAACAGTCCGGCTCAACGCCTCAGATCTAGCCATGCTTTTGAATGGGATAGGATCATCCTTCCACTTGGTCACATACCAAAATTAAACAGCCTGGTTGCTCTCTGGGAACAGTGGGAATTGTTTGTGCTTATGTATTTTGTAAATGCAGCTAGTGACTTTTTACGACATTAATTCATCCAACAACAACAACAACAACAACATCAGTTCACAGCGGCATTTATTTATTAAGGAGATGCAGTCAGGGTGTTGATTTGAGGTATATGATCAAATGGAGGGGTGGTCTTATTCCACGGAAAAGCCGGGACAGATGTGAGCAAGTGAGCCGAGATGGAGTTTTCACGAGAAGGAATGTGCCGTTAACGATAGCTGGTCAAGAAAACCTATTGTGACAATTAAGACAGACACTGCGCAACATGGTGGAACAGATGAGAGAGGGAGAGAGAGAGGGGGGAGAGAGAAAGAGAGAGAGGGAGAGAGAGAGTGAGAGAGAGAGAGTGAGAGAGAGAGAGGGAGAGAGAGAGAGCGAGAGAGAGAGGGAGAGAGAGAGAGAGGCAGAGAGAGAGAAAGGAAGAGAGAGAGAGGGAGAGAGAGAGAGAGGGAGAACTTGAAGAGAGAGAGGGAGAGAGAGAGAGAGGAAGAGTGAGAGAGAGAGAGGGTGAGAGAGAGAGAGAGGGAGAGAGAGAGAGAGGGTGAAAGAGAGAGAGGGTGTGAGAGAGAGAGAGAGAGAGAGAGAGAGAGAGAGAGAGAGAGAGAGAGAGAGAGAGAGAGAGAGAGAAACAGCTAGCCAGAGACAGGCTGACAGACAGACTGACAGACAGAAAGACAGAGACAGACAGTCACACTGACAGATAGTTTTGAACGGCCGAAACAACTCGCACCACACGAGAAAACAAAACAAACAAACAAACCAAAAGACAAAACAAACAAATTTTTAACAAACAAACAAACAAACAAACAAACAAACTAGTAAAGTCTAACTCACCTTCTGCAAGAGAATCAGAACTAAACTGAACTATCCTTCTCCGGGCTCCATGTGCTATCACTTCCCCTTGATCTTGTCACAGAATCCAGCTGTCACAACAATACTCGGTTCCTGCAGGTTACTCATTGTCCACGCAAAGACTTTCTTGTCAGTGTCCCCGTTGCAAGCAGCAAAACTCCCCTGCGCGCAGCTAACTGCGACTGAGTCCACGATCGTGTGTTGCTGGTCATTCCGATGCTGTTTGCGAATAACACCACACTCGCCAAATACCGTTTTCTAACGCAGTGCGTGGTATACTTACTCGCTCGTTCCGTCTTTTCGATTGCCTACAAAAAATAGTGGAACCAACTATTGTCGTGTTTTTTTTTAAACAAGCAAGAATATTTCGTTAGCCTATCAAAACAAGCGAACAAAATATTGTTGGCTTTTACAACAAACAAACGAATGCTGCTCATGCATGATCATTATTCGACTGTATTACCGACTCGTTAATTTTGTCACGATGTTTATCTGACGATGCTTTGCACAGCTGTGGCTAACGTGTGTGTCGTCAGGTGATCCGAGCAAACAGCGATTCAATTTCTTTCCATTGGTCGCTAGGAAACAAGGCCATAACTTTATTTATATTTTTCTTTATTTGTGTGTCATTGTTTTGTGTGTTGTATATTGATTTTGTTAAACAGCGATGCCTATGTCATTTTTTGATGTTTTGAGAAAAATGCAAAAAACCTTCTTTGGTTTCTGAACAATCTGCCTATCTCATTTTAGTAAAATAAAAAGAAAACACACCAGTAACCAGGTTAGGTTTTAGTTATAAGTTTTATCTCATTTTAGTTATAAGTAGCAAACTGCCTATCTTGAGCTGTTACCACGAAATAAACGTGAGATAAAGAGCTGGCAGCAACATTTTCAATCAGCAAAACTGCATAGCAACCTACAAAGAGCTTTTGCATACCTTCACATTTTCAAAACAAGTCTTCCTGTATCATAATGAAAAAGTGCCTAGCTCAAGAAACGACTGAGATCGGCAGTTTTTCTTACGTTACTGTGGCTATGGTTTCCGATGGTCTGAGAGTATGTACTCTCTAACACATGATAGATACCCTTCCAGCAGCTTCCCCTGTAGTTTCACTACAGAAATGCCTAACACTGAGATTGGTATTTTTCTTATGAGCGTGACGATTTGCCATTGCAAATTACTTCAAAGCCTCGCCAAACAGCCAACAAAATAACCCTACCTTCATTATAAAGGACACGTGTTAAGATGAAGTTTACTGTGCAGTGACCTCGATTTTCAAAACGCAGACAATAGACGAAGGTTGCCGGGGTCATATGTGTAGGGAAAGAGTATTTTGGAAAATGTGTGACAGGCTTTCCATCGCTGGTAAGGGGCTCCGCTCACATATGTAACTTCAGCAGGACCGACGACGCACTGCAGATTATCCCAGCCCCCTACACGTTGCATGAAAGGAAAACAGGCCAAGTACTCGTCATAATCCCTATCGCGGTATAAATAATAAGCCGTGCGTCGTCTGTGCCGCTGAGACTGCGCAGGTATATTCTGCCCTTAACTGGTCTATAATCCCACGCGGGAAAGCGTACGCGTGCCTCATATTTTCCAAGAGTAATCACTCTTTCACAGCCCATTCAACCCTGACAGAGTTATTTCCAAACATCGTTTATCCAACAAGGTCACATCATCACAGCCTATTTCGAAGAGCATGATCGATAGACTAACCTTCAGGCCCACTGGTCACCCAGTTGACCGGTGTAATTTTCCGCTACACTATTACTGCATTAAAAGCTGTACCTTCGATGAACAAAGGCTGTGGTAAGAAAATGGCGCTTGCGTTAGATAGCCTACTCCAAACAGGTCACAACATCCTCAACAGTCGGTTCTGTAGTGCAATGGACCTCGAATGCTCCACACATAACCTATTCACCCATGCGACCAGTGCAAACCCGAATGTAGTCATCTTATTCTCATTCTCATTCTCATTACTTTATTGTCCCATCGCTGGGAAATTCGGGTCGCTTCCTCCCAGTGGAAAGCTAGCAGCAACGGAGTCGCGCTACCCAGGTGTCTGCGTGTTTGGGTGTATTCAGCCACCTGCACTTATGGCAGAATGACCAAGGTCTTTTACGTGCCATTGTGATGACACGGGGGTGGGACATGGCTTCCGTCTCTGGGTCTGCACATAAAGTTGACCCGTGTCCGTCCCGGCCCGAATTCGAACCTGCGACCTTTCGATCACAAGTCCAGTGCTCTACCAACTGAGCTACCGGGCCCCCGCGTTGGTAGCAAATACCAATTGATGTCGCCCGTCACTGTCTGTCACCACCACACGCATCCCTGTCGCACGTGCTGTCAAGGGTGTAGCGGATATATTTCGCCTCTCAATTACTAAATATGGGTTATAGAATAATTCGAGTTTTACGCCCTCACGGCTTTTGATAAGATACACAAGTGTATGCGTGTTTAGGTGGTATTAGCCACCTGCACTTATGGCAGAATGACCGAGGTCTTTTACGTGCCACTGTGGTGACACGGGGGTGGGACATGGCTGCCGTCTCTGGGTCTGCACATAAAGTTGACCCGTGTCCGTGTCCGTCCCGGCCCGGAGCCGAACCTGCGACAAGTCCAGTGTTCTACAAACTGAGCTAACCGGGTCCCCGTGGCACATGAAATGTTTCATCATTTAATTGATGACAAAACAAAACATTACGTTCACAAGCACGCTGACCCAATGATCTTTAGTGTGGACAGTCAACAAACACTTATAATACAGATAATCATAGAACGCAGCTTCATAAGTGTTTGGTTGTCTATCCACATTAAAGATCATTGGGTCGACGTACAAGTGTGTGAAAGTAGTGTTTTGTTTTGCCATCAAATTAAACGTTCCAATAACTTAGCCTTACATTCTTGAATCAAAAAACAATAAAGGTGGGTTGTTGGAACGTTTGTTATTGACAAAACAATACATTCACAAATATATCGACCCAACGGTCTTTTAAGTGCACAGACAAACAATTAATAACGAACACTTATCTGGCTGATTTTTTCTTCCGCCTGCCACGAAGCCGCAATTAAGCGAATGAATAAATTTTATGACTGAATAAAATAAAATGTATCTATTTTTTCTTACATTCTTGGTTTTCATATTCTGAATTTTGAACGTTGGCAGCCTATCTGTGTTTTGGATGTTTGTTTCATCATTTACGCCAGGAAGGCTGGATGATGTCGGTTGTTTCCGTGTAGGGCATGGGGCTATATAGATATAAGTTGTCTTTCACTTCGTCCTGCGGACTCTGATTGTGTCACCGGTCTCACCGGTGCCTTTCAAAATTAATCGTCAAGCAAATTTCATTTTTCTTTCATTTCATTTACTTTATAATGCCAATGCTGGGAAATTCGGGTCTTTTACGTGCCACTGTGGTGACACGGAGGTGGGATATGGATATGGATACTGTCTCTGAGTCTGCACATAAAGTTGACCCGAGTCTGCCCCGGCCGGGATTCAAACCTGTCACCCTAGGATCACAAGTCCAGTGCTCTACCAACTGAGCTACCCTGCCCCCAATAATGAATTAACATAGCTTAATGAGTGTTTGTTTGTGGGCAAAGGCGCCATATGGAGCATTCAAGATCCATTGCACTACCCTGCCCCCAATAATGAATTAACATAGCTTAATGAGTGTTTGTTTGTGGGCAAAGGCGCCATATGGAGCATTCAAGATCCATTGCACTACAGAACAGACTGATAAGGGGCTCCGCTCACATATGTAAC
This sequence comes from Littorina saxatilis, assembly GCF_037325665.1. NCBI lineage: Eukaryota > Metazoa > Mollusca > Gastropoda > Littorinimorpha > Littorinidae > Littorina > Littorina saxatilis. The sequence continues at coordinate 61,623,986 of NC_090261.1, forward strand.
TTTTTGACCCGTTTGACTTGGAATAAAGGCCGTGAAAGGTGAATGCTCGCCTAATAGGCTACTGAGCTTTACTGGCCGATGTGAATGCGTTATATATTGTGTGTAAAAAATGTCTGTTTGTCTGTCTGTCTGTAAAAAATTCCATTTCAAACGGCAGAAATTAATATGTAAGCGCCTAGGGCTATATCTAGATTAGGCGCATAAAAATGATCACAATAATAATAATAATAATAATGTAATTCAGCAGGACCGACGACGCACTGCAGATTATCCCAGCCCGCTACACGTTGCATGAAAGAAAAACAGGCCAAGTACACGTCATAATCCCTGTCGCGGCATAAATAATAGGCCGTGCGTCGTCTGTGCCGCTGAAACTGCGCAGGTATATTCTGCCCATAATGATGTTGCGACCTGTTGGAGTACTCAGTAGCCACTGTTGTCAGTGGTTGCGTGACTGAATCTTCTCAAACGTTCACAGGTTCTCGGATCGATTTGACTATTAAGGATCGCTACAGATATTTTACAACTGTTTAAGGCCAAAAAAAAAAATAGGTGTGGTTACGGTAACATAGCCCAAAAAAATAGGGTAGGTAGGTAGGCAATCACTTTTTTTTTTTTAAACTTGTTTTTCTAATGTGTACAAATTAAACCTACTTGACAGGGAAATAAGTGTGCGACACGGGCGCTTTCGCTTTCATAGCGTTTTTTGCACTCTGTTTTTGTTTTGTTTTGACAAATGTAATAAAAAGTTATAGGATCGGCCCCTAAAAATAGGGTAGGTCGGGTTACCGTAACCACACCTATTTTTTTTTTTTAGGCGTAAAACAAAAATCACAGTTTATCGTTCTATTTCCGTGGAGTGGGTGGGGGTTGAGTAACATTTTGTTGTCATAAATTAGGAAAACTGGGTAACATACTTCTCTTGATTCAAGAACTGCAAAGAGACTTCGGCCCCCATCTAAATGATGGCATGGTGCCAGAGAAACGTAGCAATGTCTATATGTACTAACCGACAGATCGCTTGTGACATTCTCCAGACCAATTCATAACAGCCGCTATAAAAGTCGTGTACGCTTACGTGACATACTTCTCGTTAGCACAGAAATCTCTTGCTCTGCAAGTCAGTTAATCCAAGTAAAATGACAGCCGATAAATCATCAACCGCCAGTAAATCAAACTGACACTGTACTCAAAGTAATATCATTGGAAACCAAGGGCTGAACCTGTTGCACTGACTTCTCCCACGAAAGTTTAGTCCTTGAAATAACAAATTGCCTTTTGGAGGTTACCTCAAGCTGATCCAACATCAGTGTTGCTTACCGTGATTGGTCGTTCCAAGCAAGCACCAGCAAACGAGAGGTCATTAACACAATTACTCAGCCCGAAGAAACAAATCTAATCAACTGCAAAAGTAATTACACGGAACTGAAATCCGAAGGACATTCAAGTTGACATCTCAGGCTAATTTAGTGTCTGGGATGGCTTTGGATGACCTTGGGCGAACGTTGTTTTTTTTTTTTTAACTTGGACACGTTATAATTACAACTCAGCTTTAAATCTATACCGTAGCTACCGTATCTCACATGACATACAGCTTCAGGCCAAAGGTGGTCTGTACTTTAACAACCAAGTCCTACTCACAAACAACTTAAAGGTAGCAGTCTTCTCAGTCTTCTCCGATATTTCCGATGGTGGGTTCAAGTGCTGGTCTTTCGGATGAGACGAAAAACCGAGGTCCCTTGGTGTACACTACATCGGGGTGTGCACGTTAAAGATCCCACGATTGACAAAAGGCTCTTTCCTGGCAAAATTGTATAGGCATAGATAAAAATGTCCACCAAAATACCCGTGTGACTTGGAATAATAGGCCGTGAAAAGTAGGATATGCGCCGAAATGGCTGCGATCTGCTGGTCGATGTGAATGCGTGATGTATTGTGTAAAAAAAAATTCCATCTCACACGGCATAAATAAATCCCTGCGCCTTGAATAAGTGCGCGATATAAATTGCATAAAATAAAAATGAAAAAAAAATCCCTGCGCTTAGAACTGTACCCACGGAATACGCGCGATATAAGCCTCATATTGATTGATTGATTTCCCGACTTTTGAATGTAGTGAGGCACACCACCTCCGATATTTCCCGACTTTTGTATGTAGTAATTAAGGTACACCACCTCCGATATTTTCCCGACTTGTGTATGTATTGGGCGGGGATATAGCTCAGTTGGTAGCGCGCTGGATTTGTATTCAGTTGGCCGCTGTCAGCGTGAGTTCGATCCCATCCCAGGTTCGGCGGAAATTTATTTCACAGAGTCAACTTTGTGTGCAGACTCTCTTCGGTGTCCGAACCTCCCCCCGTGTACACTACATTGGGTGTGCACGTTAAAGATCCCACGATTGACAAAAGGGTCTTTCCTGGCAAAATTGCATAGGCACAGTTAATAATTGTCTACCTATACCCGTGTGACTTGGAATAATAGGCCGTGAAAGGTAAATATGCGCCGAAATGGCTGCAATCTACTGGCCGTATAAAATTTCATCTCACACGGCATCACTGCAGAGCGCCTAGAACTGTACCCACGGAATATGCGCGATATAAGACTCATTGATTGATTGATTGATTGATTGTAGTAAGGTACACCATCACCGATATTTCCCGACTTTTGTATGTAATAAGGGACACCACCTCCGATATTTCCCGACTTTTGTATGTAATAAGGGACACCACCTCCGATATTTCCCGCCGACCTTTGAATGTAGTAAGGTACACCACCTCCGATATTTCCCGACTTTTAAATGTAGTATAATAGTAAGGTACACCACCTCCGATGTTTCCCAACTTTTGAATGTAGTAAGGTAGACCACCTCCGATATTTCCCGACTTTTGAATGTAGTAAGGTACACCACCTCCGATATTTCCCGACTTTTGAATGTAGTAAGGTAGACCACCTCCGATATTTCCCGACTTTCGTATGTAGTAAGGCAGACCACCTCCGATATTTCCCGACTTTTGAATGTAGTACGGTACACCACCTCCGATGTTTCCCGACTTTTGAATGTAGTATAATAGTAGGGTACACCACCTCCGATATTTCCCGACTTTCGTATGTAGTAAGGTAGACCACCTCCGATATTTCCCGACTTTTAAATGTAGTATAATAGTAGGGTACACCACCTCCGATATTTCCCGACTTTTAAATGTAGTATAATAGTAGGGTACACCACCTCCGATATTTCCCGACTTTTGAATGTAGTATAATAGTAGGGTACACCACCTCCGATATTTCCCGACTTTTGAATGTAGTACGGTACACCACCTCCGATGTTTCCCGACTTTTGAATGTAGTAAGGGACAACATCTCCGATATTTCCCGACTTTTGAATGTAGTAAGGTACACCATCACCAATATTTCCCGACTTTTGTATGTAATAAGGGACACCACCTCCGATATTTCCCGCCGACCTTTGAATGTAGTAAGGTACACCACCTCCGATATTTCCCGACTTTTGAATGTAGTAAGGTACACCACCTCCGATGTTTCCCAACTTTTGTACGTAATAAGGTACACCACCTCCGATGTTTCCCAACTTTTGAATGTAGTAAGGTAGACCACCTCCGATATTTCCCGACTTTTGAATGTAGTAAGGTACACCACCTCCGATATTTCCCGACTTTTGAAAGTAGTAAGGTAGACCACCTCCGATATTTCCCGACTTTTGAATGTAGTAAGGTACACCACCTCCGATATTTCCCGACTTTTGAATGTAGTAAGGTAGACCACCTCCGATATTTCCCGACTTTCGTATGTAGTAAGGCAGACCACCTCCGATATTTCCCGACTTTTGAATGTAGTACGGTACATCACCTCCGATATTTCCCGACTTTCGTATGTAGTAAGGTACATCACCTGCGATATTTCCCGACTTTCGTATGTAGTAAGGTACATCACCTGCGATATTTCCCGACTTTCGTATGTAGTAAGGTACATCACCTCCGATATTTCCCGACTTTCGTATGTAGTAAGGTATACCACCTCCGATATTTCCCGACTTTTACCAAGCAAAATATTTATCAGGCTGACTTGATTCATCATTGACCTAATGTTCTGAAATGCATGCTGAGCACTCTGTTTGTAGTTAGCCAAATTTGTGCGCATGCATGTTCTTCAGAGAGCAGCATTAGCACCGGGGATGATGCAGATAGAGGTGTTATGGTGTCAATGCCGCCACCTCACTGCGGGTTAGGGGGAAGAATTTACCCGATGCTCCCCAGCATGTCGTAAGAGGCGACTAACGGATTCTGTTTCTCCTTTTACCCTTGTTAAGTGTTTCTTGTATAGAATATAGTCAATGTTTGTAAAGATTTTAGTCAAGCAATATAACAATAACAATAACAATAACAGCACTTTATTGTCCATTAAAATATTACATAAAAATGGAAATTTTTCTTCGGCACACCCTGTCTGCCTGTAAACGATTATAACAACAATTGTATAGGACGACACACATAAAACATAAAACATAAAAGGGATACAATCAAATATGATATTGCACTATGTAAATTTACCCTCTCATATCACAGGAGTTGGGTTTCACAGCCGAGTAATCACATTACAAATATTTCCCACACACCTTCACATGTACACATTGTTTGTTTTTTCCCAGCCGACCAGCCTCTACGTGATGCGAGAAGAATTTAAAATGGTGACTGCAGAAGGCAGGAATGACTTTTTAAACTGGTTTTTGCGTGCCAAAGGGACCTTATAACGTTTACCTGAAGGGAGAATTTCGAAACAGGGGTTGAGAGGATGGATCGGATCACGGACAATTTTGAGAGCTTTCCGCTTAATGGCAGCTTCGTAGAGACTGGTCAGCTGTCGTTGGGGTTGCCCAACAAGCTTGCTAGCCGTCGCAACAATGCGGTGGAGTTTAGCTTTGTTTTTAACATTTGTGGTACCATACCATGTCACAATGTTAAAAGTCAGTATGCTTTCAATCAAACTGCGATACACAAGTTCCATAACACTTTGATTGACATTAAAATATTTAAGCTTCCTGAGAAGAAAAAGTCGCTGCTGAGCTTTCTTATAAACAGCATGAACATGATCACTAAGAAATGTTAAGAAATGTTAAGTCCTTTGTACTGGAAACTTGCATTCTCCCAGTAAGGTCATATATTGTACTACGTTGCAAGCCCCTGGAGCAATTTTTTGATTAGTGCTTTTGTGAACAAGAAACAATTGACAAGTGGCTCTATCCCATCCCCCCCCCCCCTTTCCCCGTCGCGATATAACCTTGAACGGTTGAAAACGACGTTAAACACCAAATAAAGAACCTCACTGACCTATCCTTACTTACGTGCAATCAATCGGGACTATGTAGACCCAAATGTGCATGTATAGGTTTCGGTCGATGTGTTTGTTTGTTTGTTTGTGTGTTTGTGTGTTTGTGTGTTTGTGTTCGCATATAGATCTCAAGAATGAACGGACCGATCGTCACCAAACTTGGTGAACAGGTTCTATACATTCCTGAGACGGTCCTTACAAAAATTGGGACCAGTCAAACACACGGTTAGGGAGTTATTGGTGGATTAAGATTCTACAAGGACTTATAGAGAAACATATTCATGGTCAAAGGGAAATAACCTTCTCAGTTGGTGGCAGTGAGAATGGGTGCAGTGAGAATGGTTATTTCCCTTTGACCAACGGGGGTGTTTTTCCTACCTCGAAGGAATTTCTTGTTTGTTTGCTTATCACATAGAAAAATCTAATCTTGCATGTCTCACCTACTTTAATTGTGTCCTTAACTACCAATAAGTTTCAGTAAAGGACAAAGCTTCTGCTCAATCTGACTTTGGTCTAGATCATGTAACGCATTTATTGTGTTGTGGAAAAACAACAACACAATAACAACAAGTCAACGCAATGGATGTCAGTAAGGACAACCAGGAAGCTGTTAACCCGCCAAAACGTCCAATGATCAAAGCATTCCAAGCTTTCTAGCGTCATGCAAAATTCATCGCAGACCAGAGAATGTGTGAATCTTTATTGTTTTTAATTAATCAATGTCGACAGATTACCGGGATCGGGCCGAAAAAGTTGCCCCCGGAGAATTGCGTATGCTAATCATTGATTCACGTTGCATTATATGTGACCCTCCACCACGAAATGAGTCGCATGTCACATCGCGCGGTTCTGCGCTAGGCTTAATATAAGTCCGGGGAGTGTCTGGTAACAATGTGATGGTCACCTTATTCACAGGCTTATAACTCAAACATTTTTCGCTCTTTTTTAAAACGGTTTTCACCATTGAATAGAGCATAAACAACTCTGTAGGAAAATGTAAAAATATGAAAATCATGCAAAGGTGACATGCGACTCATTTCGTGGTGGAGGGTCACAATTTTAGGAAGAAAGGGAAGGGCAAGGCGGTATATGCGGTAAAGAGGATAACCCTCGTTAAATAGACGATTTTGAGTGAACTTTTACTGCCGCTGTCACTTCCTTCCGTGGTTTTGGCTCAGTCCCTAACAGTTGTTGATTGCAGTTGCAGAAAGCTGATTCAGGAAAAAACATCTCAAAGTTCTCTAATTATAATTCGACCGAGACCTAGGTCTTTATTGGGAAACACTTCGTGACTCTTGTTTACGTTTTAAGATACGTAAATCATCATTTCAGACAATGTGTTTGGTGTAAGTTACTTTGAAAAAAACTGTTCAAAACTGGTGGAGAACTTTTCTCGTAAATTAGTTTTTTAGAAGCATCTAAGCTTCTGAAACTAGATTCGTTTCCAAACGATCAGATGGGACAGGAAGCGAGCGTTTTAAAGTAAATGTAGGTTCCAGTCGAAAAGCAGGCCCCTTAATTTCTGTCAAGACGCCCCCTAAAAACAGACAGGTGTTGATTGACTCGAAATTTGTTTGTTTGTTTGTTTGCTTAACGCCCAGCCGACCACGAAGGGCCATATCAGGGCGGTGCTGCTTTGACATATAACGTGCTCCACACACAAGACAGACGTCGCAGCACAGGCTTCATGTCTCACCCAGTCACATTATTCTGACTCCGGACCAACCGGTCCTAGCACTAACTGGATACTGGGTGGCCGAGTGGTAACGCACTTGCGCTCGGAAGCGAGAGGTTGCGAGTTCGACCCTGGGTCAGGGCGTTAGCAATTTTCTCCCCCCTTTCCTAACCTTGGTGGTGGGTTCAAGTGCTAGTCTTTCGGATGAGACGAAAAATCGAGGTCCCTTCGTGTACACTACATTGGGGTGTGCACGTTAAAGATCCCACGATTGACAAAAGGGTCTTTCCTGGCAAAATTGTATAGGCATAGATAAAAATGCCCACCAAAATACCCGTGTGACTTGGAATAATAGGCCGTGAAAAGTAGGATATGCACCGAAATGGCTGCGATCTGCTGGCCGATGTGAATGCGTGATGTATTGTGTAAAAAATTCCATCTCACACGGCATAAATAAATCCCTGCGCCTTGAATATGTGCGCGATATAAATTGCATACATTTTTTTTTTTAAATCCCTGCGCTTAGAACTGTACCCACGGAATACGCGCGATATAAGCCTCATATTGATTGATTGATTGATAACCCCATAATGCCAGACGCCAGGCGGAGCAGCCACTAGATTGCCAATTTTAAAGTCTTAGGTATGACCCGGTTTACACATACCATTCCTCGACAACTTTGCCTCACCGAAATCTTGACATTTTTCACCGACAAAAACTAAATTCATTTAACATTAAGAAGTGAACAGCACTGCGGGTTTAGAGTAGCTATCTACTGCAGAGTAGCTGTACGCTGAGCAGGTTTTCAGGGCACCTGCCTCAGAATCACAGAATCGTAACAGAATTCGGCTTATCAAACCTACGTATTACATTAAGTGTTGTTACACCCCCGGTATAGGGGTGTGTATAGGATTCGGTCCATGTGTTTGTTTGTTTGTGTTCGCATATAGATCTCAAGAATGAACGGACCGATCGTCACCAAACTTGGTGAACAGGTTCTATACATTCCTGAGACGGTCCTTACAAAAATTGGGACCAGTCAAACACACGGTTAGGGAGTTATTGGTGGATTAAAATTATACAAGGACTTATAGAGGGACATCTTAATGGTCAAAGGGAAATAACCATTCTCACTCAGTCACTGCCACCCACTGAGAAGGTTATTTCCCTTTGACAGGGGTGTTTTTCCTACCTCGGAGGAATTTCTTGTTTCTCACTGAAATAGGATTACGTTTAGATTGTGTGTTTTTTTCTTCCTGAAATGTTCATTCTCTTTTGTGCACCCCTTGGGATTCTCGAATACATGTTGCTTTACCTTGTCCTTTTGGTCGAAGGGCAACGCTCAAATGAGATAATTGTCACGGTGCATGATATTCCAATTAGTTTTGTGTGTTTGTCCGTCCATTTCAAAGACAACTTAGTTGACGTTCAGGCACATGCTTCGTTTTGTCTACCATTAAACGTTCCATTTACTACCTTTTCTTGGTTTGTTTTTGTTCTTAATTTTGTTTCGTGTTTCTTCTTGCTTTGCCTTGTCTTCTCTCCCCTTGTTTTGCCTTGTATTGCCTTGCTTTGTTTTGCCTTGTATTGCCTTACCTAGCCTGGCATTGCCTTGTATTGCCTAATCTGGCCATGCATGTCCTTGCTTTGTTTTGCATTGCCTTGCCTAATCAAGCCGTGCCTTGCCATGTCTTGTCTTGCTCAACCTAGCCTTGTATTGCCTTGCCTAATCAAGCCGTGCCTTGCCATGTCTTGTCTTGCTTAACCTAGCCTTGTATTGCCTTACCTAATCAAGCCGTGCCTTGCCATGTCTTGTCTTGCTCAACCTAGCCTTGCATTGCCTTACCTAATCAAGCCGTGCCTTGCCATGTCTTGTCTTGCTCAACCTAGCCTTGCATTGCCTCGCCTAATCAAGCCGTGCCTTGCCATGTCTTGTCTTGCTCAACCTTGCCTTGCATTGCCTTACCTGATCAAGCCGTGCCTTGCCATGTCTTGTCTTGCTCAACCTAGCCTTGTATTGCCTCGCCTAATCAAGCCGTGCCTTGCCATGTCTTGTCTTGCTTAACCTAGCCTTGTATTGCCTTACCTAATCAAGCCGTGCCTTGCCATGTCTTGTCTTGCTCAACCTAGCCTTGTATTGCCTTACCTGATCAAGCCGTGCCTTGTCATGTCTTGTCTTGCTCAACCTAACCTTGCATTGCCTTGCCTAATCAAGCCGTGCCTTGCCATGTCTTGTCTTGCTCAACCTTGCCTTGCATTGCCTTACCTAATCAAGCCGTGCCTTGCCATGTCTTGTCTTGCTCAACCTAGCCTTGTATTGCCTTACCTGATCAAGCCGTGCCTTGTCATGTCTTGTCTTGCTCAACCTAGCCTTGTATTGCCTTACCTAATTAAGCCGTGCCTTGCCATGTCTTGTCTTGCCTAACCTAGCCTTGTATTGCCTTGCCTGATCAAGCCTTGTATTGGTTTAACTAACCAAGATTTGCATTGCCTTGCTTTGCCTCACCTATCCTCGCATTGCCTGCCTAATGTGGCCTTTCACTGTCTTGCTTAATCTGGTCGTGCCTTGCCTTGCCGTGCCTTGCATTGCCTAATCCAGCATTGCATTGTTTAATCTAGCCTTGCCTTGGTTTAACTAACCAAGATTTGCATTGCCTTGCTTTGCCTCACCTATCCTCGCATTGCCTGCCTAATGTGGCCTTTCACTGTCTTGCCTTGCCTAATCCAGCATTGCATTGTCTAATCTAGCCTTGCATTGCCTAACCTAGCTAGCCGCATTTGCTTGGCCTCTCTTGGCCTTGCCGGCCTCGGTACAACACTCTTGGTGGGCCGACAGACAGTGACACCGTGAAGCAGCCAGCTTGACATTGTTTTAAAGGTAAGCAGGTTACGGTCGTAGGCTAATAGGCACTTTTCTCAGTCCAGACGCGGGCTGTCACTGGCTATCAGCACGTGCTGTTGGGACGAGCGTAACTGTGTCACCTATGGTAGGTTGCGTGGTGGGCGTGTTTAGTGCGAGGTGAAGAGTGGAGTGTGTGTGTGGGGGAGGGGGGTGTTGTTTGTTTGTGTGTGTGTGTGTGTGTGTGTGTGTGTGTGTGTGTGTGTGTGTGTGTGTGTGTATTGTGATGTATTGAGTAAAACAAATTCCATCTCACACGGCATAAATAAATCCCTGCGCCTTGAATATGTGCGCGATATAAATTGCATAAAAAAATATAAAAAATATAAAAAAATCCCTGCGCTTAGAACTGTACCCACGGAATACGCGCGATATAAGCCTCATATTGATTGATTGATTGTGTGTGTGTGTGTGCGTGTGTGCGTGTTTTTTTGCGCGCGCGTGTGTGTGTTTGTGTGTGAAAGGGGGAATTTTTAAAACAGGAAGGGAAATAGAAGGTCAGTTCAGTGTCAACAGGTCATAATCCATCGTTTGACTTTTCATTTTATGACTGGAGTCTCGAAACAAACATCATTCAGGTTGAGGTAGTGCTTGGACATTGTCCCGAATTCTTGTTGAGTCTTGGGCTGGGGGTAAGAAGATGGGGGGGGGGGGGGGGGGGGCGAGAAGTATCTTCGGAGGTTTTAAGGTTTGTCACCACCAAAGAGTTCCTCTGCACGGCGCGCCACTGTGACAATAACAGGTTTCAGAGCTCTGTGCCAGACATACATTTTGACGCTGATTGTGTTACTAACCCTGCTGTTGGACCCACTTGTCGCTCTGTTTCTGTCTTGCCGTTTTTCCTTGGGGAAAAGAATATAGACAGGAGTGGTAAGGATCGATGGTAAGGTGACACACACTTACAAAGGTCCTCGCGGTGCGCATTCGCATACACACATACAGACAAATACAGATGCAGACAGACACACATATAGACAGACGCACATAATTATGCAGATACGCATACACATGACAAAAATGACACAGAGTTGGACAGAGACGGACACATGGACAGAAACAAAGTCAAACACACACAAATACACAGACAGACGCACAAACACACACATACACACACACACACACATATACACACACACACACACAAACACACACACACACACACACACCGACAGAAAATACACACAAACAAGGTAAATGTGAAGGAAGGAAATAATGAGTAAGGAATGACAAAAAGGAAGAAAATGAAAAATAAAACAAAACACAGAATAAATTGTAATGATCTCAGAAAAAGCTGGCAGGCAAACTTGAGGCCACTTTACAAAATAATTCCAGACAACCTCCTCCGACTCCGTAAAAACACAGTTTGTTTTCTGCGGATTCGACCTCTTGAAAATGCCCTATTTCAATGCAAGCGCACGATTTGTCACGGAACAAACAATCTTCTGTACAGATAGACTGTTTAAGGGAAAATGACATCTTCCAGTGTTTAGGAAATACGGGGCTGTCTGCAGGGCTGTTGTACAACTGAGTGGTTGATAAGAAAGAACAGAGTGAAAAAATAATGAAAGTGATTGGCACTTGAAAACCGACACGGTTGGCCAAGTGGTAAGGCGTCCGCCCCGTGATCGGGAGGTCGTGGGTTCGAACCCCGGCCGGGTCATACCTAAGACTTTAAAATTGGCAATCTAGTGGCTGCTCCGCCTGGCGTCTGGCATTATGGGGTTAGTGCTAGGACTGGTTGGTCCGGTGTCAGAATAATGTGACTGGGTGAGACATGAAGCCTGTGCTGCGACTTCTGTCTTGTGTGTGGCGCACGTTATATGTCAAAGCAGCACCGCCCTGATATGGCCCTTCGTGGTCGGCTGGGCGTTAAGCACAAAAAAAAAAAAAAAAAAAAAAAAAAATAGGCACTTGAAAGGCCAGGAGGGGGAGGGTGAGTGGAGGGTGGGAGGGAAAGAGAGAGCACAAGGTCAAATTTGAAACTGACCGATTTTTCACACACCTTAACGAAAGTCCCAAACAGCCAAATAGGTTGAAGTGACATGAAAAACTATCACCAAGCCAAACGTAATATTGACAGAATTTCAACAGCCACAAAATAGCAGTAGTAACGGCAACAACAACAAACAAACACACTATCAAACAGACAAATACATATGTGACCCTCCACCACGAAATGAGTCGCATGTCACCTTTGTATGATTTTCATATTTTTACATTTTTTCTAAAGAGTTTTTTATGCTCTATCCAGTGGTGAAAACCGTTTTAGAAAAGAGCGAACACTGTTTGAGTTACAAGCCTGTGACTAAGGTGACCCTCACACTGTTACCAGACACTCCCCGGACTTATATTAAGCCTAACGCAGAACCGCGCGAAGTGACATGCGACTCATTTCGTGGTGGAGGGTCACATATGTGCAAAAAGATAGACACAGACACTTACAAACCCAAACAACATTAACAGCCAACAAAAGCAAGCAAACCAACAAATTAAAAAAATCAAACAAGCAAAAAAACAATCAATCAAACAAACGAAAGCGAACAAACGCCACTTTTTTTTCTGAAAAAGTCTGCGAAAGTCAGAAATATCTATATCTTATTTGTCAAATATGTGACCCTCCACCACGAAATGAGTCGCATGTCACTTCGCGCGGTTCTGCGTTAGGCTTAATATAAGTCCGGGGAGTGTCTGGTAACAGTGTGAGGGTCACCTTAGTCACAGGCTTATAACTCAAACAGTTTTCGCTCTTTTCTAAAACGGTTTTCACCACTGGATAGAGCATAAAAACCTCTAGGAAAACGTAAAAATATGAAAATCATGCAAAGGTGACATGCGACTCATTCCGTGGTGGAGGGTCACACGCGGGGATATAGCTCAGTTGGTAGCGCGCACGGCATCACTGCAGAGCGCCTAGAACTGTACCCACGGAATATGCGCGATATAAGACTCATTGATTGATTGATTGATTGATTGACAATTATCATCAATCATCAATCATCAATGACGCTTATATCGCGCATATTCCGTGGGTACAGTTCTAGGCGCTCTGCAGTGATGCCGTGTGAGATGAAATTTTATACGGCCAGTAGATTGCAGCCATTTTGGCGCATATTTACCTTTCACGGCCTATTATTCCAAGTCACACGGGTATAGGTAGACAATTATTAACTGTGCCTAAGCAATTTTGCCAGGAAAGACCCTTTTGTCAATCGTGGGATCTTTAACGTGCACACCCAATGTAGTGTACACGGGGGGAGGGTTCGGACACCGAAGAGAGTCTGCACACAAAGTTGACTCTGAAATAAATTTCCGCCGAACCTGGGATCGAACTCACGCTGACAGCGGCCAACTGAATACAAATCCAGCGCGCTACCAACTGAGCTATATCCCCGCCCCAATTATGCACGTAGGGTTTTAGTCTGTGCTTAAGCGGAATGGCGGGCTTTCCCCACATACACTACTGGAAGGATTTACGTTCATTGAGAACATAGTTTACACGGGAAGGATTGAAGGCTAAGATGCAGTGAAGATTGCACGATCAGAGATTTCGGAGTTTTTGTCCCCCCTCTTTTCCTTCGCCATTATGAAAGCATTCGTGCAGTCTTTTGATTTTTTCAGTCAGAAGGTGTTCGTTACCGTTTTTCTGTCGGTCTGTGTGCTGTGTGTCTGTATATATATATATATATGTGTGTGTGTGTGTGTGTGTGTGTGTGTGTGTGTGTGTGTGTGTGTGTGTGTGTGTGTGTGTGTGTGTGTGTGTGTGTGTGTTTGTATGTATGTGTGTGTGTGTGTATGTGTGTGTTTGTCTCTCTTTCTCTCTGTCTGTGTGTCTGTCTCTGTGTGTGTCTCTCTCTCCTCCTCCTCCTTCTCCTCCTCCTCCTCCTCCTCCTCCTCCTCCTTCTCCTCGGTCCTTCCGGTTCTTCTGTTCCCCTTTCAATTTCTCCATCAAGTCCACTTCAGGATTTGGCAGCCAACAGGGAGCCGGAGCGCCTTTCAACCAAGCTTTGGGGAAGCAGACAAAATCACTCCAAGAGTCTGCCAGGATGGAAAAAAAGAGACCCAACACGAAAAAAACACAAGCGTCCGTGTCAGTACAAGACTCGCTTTATCTTGATCAGCCCGATTAAAACAAACCACTTATTCCAACCTGAGTCACCGGCTCCCGTAGCTTGCTTACTTCCTCTTTGTGTCAACAAGACAGAAGGGAAAGCACTCTAGATACACCGCTTCCACGTTATCTCTATACCGCAACCTTACTAAAAAAAAAAAAAGCTGTATTCCTTCCCGTCAAAAAGTTACCATCTTACCAAAAAACATATCAGATTCGTCCAGGCTTTTGCACACACTGACAGCATCCTTCCGCTGAAACCTCTACAAAATATCAATAGCCTAGTTGTCTCAGTCTTCAACAGAGTGAGCATTTTATTACTTGAGTTGACTTGTCAAACTGACTGAGTCATGCTAAGTTCTTCTACAGCTGACCTTAATTGGGCCAGTTTTATAGTTCTGTCCACCAAAATACCCGTGTGACCTGGAATAATAGGCCGTGAAAGGTGGATGCAGCGCCTAAAGGCAGTCGATCTACTGGCCGATGTGAATGCGTGATATATTGTGTAAAAAATTCCATCTCACACGGCATTAATAGGTAACATGCGCCTTGAGTCGCCTTGTGTGGTGAGATACGTGCGCGATATAAATCCTCGTAAATAAATAAATAAATAAATAAATATCGTATTTTCTGTTTGGTCAAAGTAGTTAAAGTCTAGTCTAGTCAGTGTTCTCCTTCGAATAGATTTGGACTGCAGGGCCAAATCTGCAGAAAAACAACACCAACACTATCCTTACCGTGTGAATTGTAGATCGGATATCAGTAAGCCACCGAGTGAGAGCATCCATTCTCTTAGACGCGTACTGAAGATCTTCAGTTTGGTTGCTTTCTTCGTAAAGTTGATAGAATTCAGATGTAAAATCCTGCTCTGCACAGACACTGTCAGACTGTTGAATGTTGGTATGAGTCTAGGTGGAAAGATACTCAGTCGTATCACACATCAGATATGATTGTGGTGGTTCACCACATGGCATACACGTTACAGCCTGATATTAACTGGGCAGCGAAGTCTACTCCACGAAGGCTGTGCATACAGTTTTGGCAATGCATTTTCGGAAGAAAGATTTCGCAAAGTCTTCGCGAAGTAAGGTATTTAAATTGTCATATAATCTTACTGTAAGCAGTACGGTGGCTTTAAGCGCCAAGTTGTCCACTCAGAGAGGTGGCAGGAGGCACGCACGGGATTTGCAGTGGCAGGCGAGCAGACACACCGAGACGCTTCCTGCAGGCACCGTAGAGACAACTCTTCAATTTCTCTCTGCTTGACTCTTCAGGGGGGATAAAAGACTCTGCTTGTCTCCACTGGGGGATATCCTTCTTTTATCCGAGGTCAGGAAGGGAGGTAACCTGGCTCTCTCACCCAAGCTCTTGAAGGCGCGGATGTCTGGAACAAGAATGGAAGAAAAGTCTTCAGTGTGTTTTTCCAAGGGGGATCTTCGTTGAGAAGGCCATTGTGTGTCAACAGTCCAGGATGCTAGTCCGCGGGATCACGTTCACGCTGATCTTGCGAGTGGTCTGCACGATAAACTGGTACCAAAGATCTTCTACTTCTACCCTGCATCAGAAGATCTTTCTTGTACATGTGTTGACTTGCTGCTTCCATCGGCCGATGAGAGAGAACAAGAGAAAACACTAAGCTTGAATGGCCACACAAGGTCAAAATTCAAGGCCTAGAGAGAGAGAGAGAGAGAGAGAGAGAGA
Organism: Littorina saxatilis; assembly: GCF_037325665.1. Lineage (NCBI taxonomy): Eukaryota > Metazoa > Mollusca > Gastropoda > Littorinimorpha > Littorinidae > Littorina > Littorina saxatilis. The sequence goes on from NC_090261.1 coordinate 61,639,715, forward strand.
GAGAGAGAGAGAGAGAGAGAGAGAGAGAGAGAGAGAGAGAGAAAGAGAGAGAGAGAGAGAGACAGGGAGAGAGACAAGGAGAGAGACAGACAGAGACAGACAGAGAGAGAGAGACAGACAGACACACGGACAGACAGACAGACAGAGAGAGAGAAAGAGAGAGGGGGGTGCGACACGGAGAGAGAGAGAGAGGGGGGGGGGTGCGAGGCGGAGAGAAAGAGAGAGAGGGAGGGGGTGCGAGAGAGAGAAAGAAAAGGAGAGAGAGATAGGCCTATATACATACAGAATACAGACAGAGCCTGACAGACAGACAGACATACAGACGATCACCCAGACAGAGAGACAGACAGACAGACACTCACACAAACACACACACACAAACACACTCTCACACACACACACTCACACACACACGCATTCGCACACATTCACACAAACACACTCACAAACACACACACACACACACACACACACACACACAGGGCGATACAGACACACAGAGTTGTGGGGGGGGGGGGGGTGTCTCCATATAGTGTAAACTGTTGTGCAAGCGTAGTTATTTCCCAGAGAAGCAACTCAACACAACATAACAAACAGTTGTGAAAAAGGTACGCAGCGGAAACAAAACATGCTTCATGTTACGGAAGAAAGAAGTAATGGCAATGAAATGTAAACACTCGGATGATCGTTAATAATTCATTGTTAGAGACATGTCGACAGCTTCATTCTGACACGCTTATTTTGGCAATTAGACAACAACATAAACGAAGAAAGGAAACAAAAAACACGGGTTAGCCGTAGCAAGGGCATCAATGGGTTGAACCAAGAACTTGACCTGAGCCCAATTAGTGTTGAAACTTGTTTCTTTCTCTCTTTCTTTCTTTCTCTCTTTCTTTATTTCTGTCTTTCTTTTTTGCTAGCCTTCTTCCTCTCTTTTCTTCAAAGCTTTTTTCTTTTTCTTTCTCTTTGTATTCAGCTATGTTGTCCATGATGTAAGTTGACCAGCACGCTAGCATGGAAAGCTTGAGCTCTGTACAACTTATCTTTGACACTTGATAAATATGTTATGACAGAGCTGTGTTTCCTAGCCAATGATGCAGCTCGACACATTACACGCTCTTTTCACACACTCTTCCAGATGAGCGAACCAGCATTCTCAGACCTGTAGCTATGGCTGGCCTGTAGCTATGGCTGGCCTGTAGCTTTGGCTGGCCTGTAGCTATCGTGAGTAGTACAGTGGAACCCCTCTATCACGTTACATTACACACTTCTCACACACCCTTCCAGATGAGCGCACCAGCATTCATGAGAATGCTTTATGTCCTACAGGCTAAATATTTCGCCTCCTAAGGACAAGATATACGTTTTATGATTCGAGTTTTACGCCCTCACGGCATATGACGAGATACACAAGTGTATGCGTGTTTGAGTGGCATCAGCCATCTGCACTCATGGCAGAACGACCGAAGTCTTTTTACGTGCCACTGTGGTGACACGGGGGTGGGGCATGGCTACCCGTCTCTGGGTCTGCACATAAAGTTGACCCGTGTCCGTCACATCTGGCCAGGCTCCGTTTTTACAATGGATAAGGCCTTCCATACCACACGAGTTTGTATCGAAGTGTCCGGGTGACCGGGACTGATCGATCGAATTATCGTTCACTTTAACCAGCGGGGCGGGGATGTAGCTCAGTCGGTAGCGCGCTGGATTTGTATCCAGTTGGCCGCTGTCAGCGTGAGTTCGTCCCCACGTTCGGCGAGAGATTTATTTCTCAGAGTCAACTTTGTGTGCAGACTCTCCTCGGTGTCCGAACACCCCCGTGTGTACACGCAAGCACATACCAAGTGCGCACAAAAAAGATCCTGTAATCCATGTCAGAGTTCGGTGGGCTATAGAAACACGAAAATACCCAGCATGTTTCCTCCGAAAGCGGCGTATGGCTGCCTAAATGGCGGGGTAAAAACGGTCATACACGTAAAAGCCGTGGGAGTTTCAGCCCATGAACGAACAAACAAACAAACTTTAACCAGCTACTGCATCAACAAGGAAGTCTACCCTATACTTCAGTGAATGGTTATGGCATATATATAACGATGCTGCGACTGACGTGTCTGGGTGGCGCACCTTGATATAAGCCTTTGTGAGCCTTCCATTGGAACACTCACCATCAATCAACACATAGAGTGTTTTCCATGCGCAGTGTGGGAATTAAAGAGAGAACAAAACCTAATTAATTCCGTCCTTTTCAGACCTTGCGTTTCTAGATTTTCTTTTCAGATCCTCTGGAAATGTAAATACATTTTAAGACTCCCTCCTTTGTCACTCCTGATCTAATTTTCTTAGATATTTGGAGGTCGAGTGGGGGTAGGGGGAGGGGTGCTACTGACTGTACTGTATGACCGACGCGTACACGGTACAGACGGTCATTTGGCTCACATCCAGAGATGCAGGAAGGTACGTGGCCGCTCATTAACCTCCGCATTACACTAACTCACACCAGGGACCTATATAATATAGGTCTATGCTGACACCAGGGACCTATATAATATAGGTCTATGCTGACACCTATCGCGATCTGTGGTGAAGTCAGGCAGAGAAATGTTCAGCGACTAGCTCTTTGTGGCTCTGGTTTGGGTTCGTCTAAATTCCAATTTGTTTGGTCTTATTCTGGCAATAAGATATGCCCGTAAATCCACACGATTCGGACATTGTCCTACTTCCTTCCCTTTTCATGTTCCTCAATGGTGACTTGTCATTTCTTTTTTTCCCTGATGCAGACTGTCGCAATCTACACACAAAAGACAGGAAGTTGTTCCAACAGTAGATTGTTTGTATAACTGATGATTAAGGTCTGTCAGGGTGTGACTTTCGAATATCGACGTCGTCGTGGAATTTTGCCCGCCGTCAGTAACTCCTTTTAGACAGCCTTTCAGGAGAAGGACAAAACTGATTATTTGTATTATGAAATAGTGTTTATTTTCCTTCCTGGTATGGATAGAAAGATGAAAGAATGTTAAATCATGCATTGTCCATTGTAGCCTGTTTAAGAGAATATTTCTAATGGAGAATGATTCACTGAATTAGCCTGAACAAGAAAAACATCAAAATCGCCGAGAATCGAGTAGCGACTAATTAAGTTCCACGACGACATCGATATTGTGTTTAAAAGACCAATAGTACCTTAACAAATAATATTTTCAAGAAATTAGCTACTCTGAGCAGCACTGATAGCACAAATCGCAGTGTTGAGCTCCCGACGCTTAATTGGTCATCCGTTCGCTTATTATCGTTTGAAAGTGAAATCAAATCAGTTTTTGTGTGAGTAACTGAGAGTGCGACGTTTGAAACTTTGGTCTACCAAACAGGCAACAAATCAGCAACACACACACACACACACACACACACACACACACACACACACATACACACATCGGCACACACACACACACACACACACACACATACACACATCGGCACACACCCACACACCCACACACATACACACACACACATCGGCACACACACACACACACACACACACACACACACAAACACACAAACACACACACACACACGCAAACAAACAAGGCTCACACACACAAACACGCACACACTCACCGCACACACACACACACAAACACACACACACACACACACACACACACACACACACATCGGCACGCAACACACACACACACACACACACATGGCACACACACATGGCACACACACACACACACACACACACACAACCCAAGGTAAATATTACACAATGTGGAAAATATCATGATGGGACCATGATAATTCATATCCAATCTGTTCGTCCTACAACTTATGTTATCAACGGAAACTAATTTCCACTCGAATCATTCGAGATAATTTATCACCGTATATTCGCCGGGGTGTGAAGGTTTCACTCAGTCCGTGTTTATTTATCCCAAATAGCTACTGAAGTAGCAACCGTTAAGGACAATAGCAGCTTAAGGCAATCACATTCATTTCACAACTGAAAAGCTGAACACGAAGGCAACAATCTAACAATCTACATAGACAACGGAGCAACTGGTCAAACCACTACTTCAGAGGCAGAGAGAGTTTTCTGATCCAAGGGACATAATCTCGCCATATACTCTTCCATTCACTGCTTCAGTGCTCGTCCCGATCGCCTCATGGGTATTATCTCCGACTGAGTTCTCTGTCTGTCTGTCTGTCTCTGTCTGTCTGTCTGTCTGTGTCTGTGTGTGTGCGTGTCTCTCTCTCTCTCTCTCTCTCTCTCTCTCTCTCTCTCTCTTTATTTAATAAAGCTACCCACAGATATGGGTCGGTCAACTTGATCCCACCAATTCCACGAATTGACCGGTATAAGACCAGTCTTGCTTTTTCGGGTACTTCAGTTTGGAATTCACTTCCATCATCCTTTAAGCACCTAAAGTCATTAAAAAGTTTTAAAAAATGTGTAAACAAGAGGCGAAGCCTTCAAGGCTCACGTAAGAAATAGACAAACAGTAACACAAACTCAATCACTCCGTCACACATACACACCCACACACACAGTAAGCTTAGGTGACACTGTGCAAGAAAGAGAGACACTAGATCTAGATCTGTCTGTCTGCATGTAGCCTACTTACAGGGACACGACTGCCAAATAGTCTCGGCCCGCTCAAAATAACAATGACCGAGACCACACACACCACGCGAGAGAGAAAGACTACAGGGAGGCATGCCGTCATGATGCATTAATTGACGTCAAACACTTTTGACCGTGACGTAATCTTATACGAGCTTTATCCATAGTCTTGGATAACCACTCACACATAGACTCGGAAATGTTAAAGTTTCTACCACAGACATACACACGCACAAACACACACACACACGCACAAACGCACAAACGCACAGACAGACAAAGTTACGATCGCATAGGCTACACTTCGTGAGCCAAAAACCACTTAATGTCTGAGTAGTTTAACGCCTTTTGACTTACCAAACTTAGTATTACGTCAAAATATGCTGTGCATTGTATATTCTGAACATATTTTTGTTACTCTATTGCTACATGTTCGATTGCCACCAGCTTGTATTTATAATTACCTGCATAGTATGCATTTGATTTTATGAATAACCACATATGTATGCTCTTCATGCCTCATCTTTATCATCATCATCATCATTATCATCATCATTATCGTCATCATCATCATCATCGTCATCTTTATTATCACGTTTTCCGACCTCCTTTTGTTGGTTAACTTTTTTTTATTTTTTAATTTTTTTTTTTTTTTTTAATTATATAATTGTGTGTCTATGCGTCCCAAGGACAGATTGTAAGAAAAGGCGTAGCCTTAAATCTAAATCCTTGTAAAATAAAGTTCAATTCAATTCAATTCAATTCTCTCTCTCTCTCTCTCTTCCTCCTCGCCCTCTCTTTTCCCTTTATCTCTCAGTCTCTCTCTCTCTCTCTCTCTCTCTCTCTCTCTCTCTCTCTCTCTCTCCTCGCCCTCTCTTTTCCCTTTACTATCTCTCAGTCTCTCTCACTCTCTCTCTCTCTCAGACAAATTATGTGCTGCTCTCTTCGTTGATTCATCATGGCCTACTTCTTAGGAAACTCGCGCTGTACGGCCTTAGAAATGATACAATATCGTTAATCAAGTCTTTTGTTTCTGATCGAGTACAAGCTGTGTGCGCCAACGGCTCTATGTCCAGCATGCAGTAGATAGGTTATGGCATTACTCAGGGATCCGTCTGTACTCGGCCCTCTTCTCTTTACGATTTACATTAATGACTTTCCCCTACACATAAGCAGTAACTGTGAACTCTTCGCTGATGATACCACTATTCACAATTCCCACTCAAATGTGAAGGTATTGTCAAAACAACTTCAAGAAAGTGTTAACGAGCTTTTAGCGTGGACCGAATTAAACCACATGGCTCTTAATCCAGACAAAACAAAAAGCATGCTTATTACCACCAGACAAAAACGCCAAAACTTAAAATCTAAACTTCCACCTTTAACGATTGATAATCACATTGTTGAAGAAGTTAATAAACACAAAGTTCTAGGTGTTATTCTTGATAACGATTTATCGTGGACTGATTGGACTGATCACGTGACAGGAGTTTGTAAAATACTCTCCAAGAGGCTTTACTTGTTGTCCGGAATAAAACACTTCTTGAACAGGCATGGCAGGCAACTTTTCTTTAACGCTCACATTCAATCGATCATTGATTATGCGTCAACACTATGGGATTGTGCGAGTGCAAAAACTCTGAAATCTTTATTTAGTATACATAAAAGAGCAATCAAAGTTATTTTATTACAAGTCTCGGTTTCCAACGAAGACTATAAACTTTTAAACATTCTTCCTCCTAAATCAAGACTCATGTACAATAAAGGCGTTTTGATGCATAAACTCATAATTGGAAGAGCGCCTGCACCTCTTTCTTCTCAATTCACTTCCCACAATTTAAGAGACCCGACAAAAATGTATGCTCCTCGATCGGCCTCGTATAGATCTTTTTAAGTCCAGCCTACTCTTTTCGGGGACTAATCTTTGGAATTCACTTCCAAGCGGTCTCAAACATTCTGTCAATGCCAAGACTTTTAAAGACATATATTTCTCATTTCTTATACATGGCACATTTCGTTCTCACTTAGCCTGAACATGTTTATATTGTTGATGCCTTATTTGTACCTTTTACACGTTTCAGTAGATAAATGTACCTAATTAATTTCATAACATGACTTATTTAACGATGCTACATTGCTATTACTTGCAACGTAGTTGCTTCATTGACTCCTCAGTTTCACGGATTTTTTCTTCCCTCGAAGTTTCACACGTTTTTTGTTGCTTGAAACAGTTTTCATTATACCTTTGACAATAATATGTCATGTTCGTTTGTATGTATATTTTAGTTTGTTTGTTTAGTCTGTTAATCGTTTGCTTGTTTGTCGTTTGTTTTTATTACTTCTTTAATTGATATTCCAACATTTTTAAAACGTATTATCATTAGATTAAACCCTCCCGTGGGCGAGGGCTGGATGTAAAAAAGCACCTGTTTGCTTATGCCATTACCCTCGTTAATAAAGAATTTGTCATTGTCATTGTCATTGTCTCTGTCCCTCCCTCCCTATCACCCTCTCTTTCCCCTTTCTCTCTCCCGTTCCCCCCTCTCTCTGTTTTCAGTGGGTTTTTTCGAAGTGTATGTTTCATTGCGCCTCCCTGAAATCATCTACCACCTGACGAATGAAAAGAAAAAAGAAGAATTCATCTACAACAAGAAATTCCTCCGAGGTAGGAAAAACACCCCCGTTGGTCAAAGGGAAATAACCATTCTCACTGCCACCAACTGAGAAGGTTATTTCCCTTTGACCATTAATATGTCCCGCTATAAGTCCTTGTAGAATCTTAATCCACCAATAACTCCCTAACCGTGTGTTTGACTGGTCCCAATTTTTTTACGGACCGTCTCAGGAATGTATAGAACCTGTTGACCAAGTTTGGGGACGATCGGTCCGTTCATTCTTGAGATCTATATGCGAACACAAACACACACCCAAACAAACAAACAAACACATCGAGCGAAACCTATACACACCCCTATACCGGGGGTGTAAATACTTTGTGTCCTATAGTATCCACATTCCTCTCAAGAACACCAGTGTTTCATGCACGCACGTATCTGATTGAATATAGTGAACAACAAGTTCTGATCAACTTCGAGACAAATGCACAAAAGCTCTGTTAATTACAAAGTGCACAAACTGGTGCCGGATCAGGTTACATGTCAGAATTGCTCGTTATTATTTACAGTCTGAAGAGAGAGAGAGAGAGAGAGAGAGAGAGAGAGAGAGAGAGAGAGAGAGAGAGAGAGAGAGAGAGAGAGAGAGAGAGAGAGACTCAGACTCACAGACTCAGAACTTTATTAAGTCCAGCTTCCAACCTGTCCTTTATACAACACATAAAGACAGACGGACATAAAAAATAAAACTTCAATCATATAAGATACAGAATTACATTGTATGGATTGCAACACAATGTGCATTTAAGGAATTATATAAGGAGAACTCAAAAATGTTGCTCAAATCAGCTACACATCCGTTAACACTCACAGAGAGAGAGAGAGAGAGAGAGAGAGAGAGAGAGAGAGAGAGAGAGAGAGAGAGAGAGAGAGAGAGAGAAAGAGAGAGAGAGATGGGGAGAGAGAGTGAGAGAGAGGGAGAGAGAGCGAAAGAGAGAGAGAGAGTGAGAGAGAGAGAGAGAGAGAGAGAGAGAGAGAGAGAGAGAGAGAGAGAGAGAGAACTCGAACTCGAACTCGAAAACTTTATTACCGAGGGATGATAGCATTAGGTCCATATGGTCCTTTCTTACAGCTAGTCCCTACTATAATACACACATGAAACGAAGAACAAGTATGAAGAATAAAAAAAAGAAATCAAATAAAGCACAATCATGCAGGGAAAAGTATAACTTTTTTTTTAAGGTGTACGTGCTTGTTAATGGAAGCATACTATACACTTTCTCTTTCACGCATCCTCACACACACTCGCACAAATTGTACACCGACTTAGTCGTTAGAGAGGTGCTGTCGAGAGAGAGAGAGAGAGAGAGAGAGAGAGAGAGAGAGAGAGAGAGAGAGAGAGAGAGAGAGACGCAGGCAAGCAGACACGCAGACACGCAGACACGCAGGCACGCATACACGTAGACAGGCAAGCAAAGGGACAAACAACGAAACGACAAACACACCGGATAAAAATGAATAATCATAATAATGCTGCGCCTCAAACTTGAACATTAACTTTCACAGCAAAAGGCATTATACATGCACAATACCAGAATAGCATGTAATTTGCCCATAATTATGAATCGTTTGTATGTGCCTATGGTGGTATATCCTGGCATAGAAAACTCCGGACAGTGTTTGAAAAGAAGGGTTTAAGGTTTTCGATGAGCCTTTGAGTGTGATGTTGGGTTTTTTATTTTGTTGTTTTTGTTTTTGTTTTTTTAAAGCAAATTGTTGTCACACACTGCTGACTACAGGGATTTTCCTCTTGAAAAAGGTGAACCGTCAGTCAGTCGAGATACAAATATTAGCGGGCAATGTCCAGACCCGATATTCCCCTTCCTTCATTCCAGTCTCACCCCATCTCCTTCTCCCCCCCCTCTCTCTCTCTCTCTCTCTCTCTCTCTCTCTCTCTCTCTCTCTCTCTCTCTCACTTTTTCTCTCGTATACTGAACGCGATATGGAATCCGCCACATGATATTCCAACAGACGGACTTTCCTTCTGTTGTGTATGTTTCGAGTTTGTGTTTACTCAGTCCCAACCCCACTGTTCCTTTTTTTGCAACAAACTGCCTTTGTAGCCTTGAATAACAAGAAATTCCTCTGATAGGAAAAACACCCCCGTCAAAGGGAAATAACCTTCTCAGTTGGTGGCAGTGAGAATGGTTATTTCCCTTTGACCAACGGGGGTGTCCGTCTATAAGTCGTTGTATAATTTTAATCCACCAATAACTCCCTAACCGTGTGTTTGACTGGTCCCAATTTTTGTAAGGACCGTCTCAGGAATGTATAGAACCTGTTCACCAAGTTTGGTGACGATCGGTCCGTTCATTCTTGAGATCTACTTGCGAACACAAACACACAAATACCGCCACAAACACACAAACACATCGAGTGAAACCTATACACACCCCTATACCGGGGGTGTAATTATCAGTACACATGCACTCAAACCCGATTCAGCTGACCAACAAGTCTATCATCTAACAGGTTGTCATCGACCATTGATTGCCTATACAAAAAGGTAGGACTCTTGGTATTCCCAGACAAGACAGAATCTGTCACAAATGTTCATCAGGTGACCTTGGGGACGAGTTCCATTATATTTTTGTATGTCCTTTCTTTACCAATTATAGAAAACAGTTGTTACGGTGCTATTATTATGCCCGCCCCAATTCAGTTAAATTCAGAGAGCTTTTTTCCACTACAAAAAAGAGTTTATTGCTAAAACTCGCAAAGTTCATGACACTTGTCATGGACTGTTTGAGAAGCGAGTAAAATTTAATTCTCTTTTAGCTTTATACTCCGTTATCTGTTTTGTGTGTTTGTAATAGTATTCTTGTCCTTATGTTAACCCACCCATCACCCCCCCTCTCCCTTCCCCCCATTTCCCATAGTAAAGAAATGTATGTAATCACTTTGCACTTGTAATGTTTTATTATTTTTTGTATTATTATTATTATTATTATTATTATTATTATTATTATTTATTATTATAATTATTGTTGAATTGTTTCTTGTATTGTTTTTGCTCTCCCTCACCCCTCAACTCCCTTTTCTGTACATAGTCTGATTTCTTTTTGTTTTAGTTCCTTTTATTTGGTGTTGAATGAAATGTGTTTTTATTGTGTTTTTTAATTTTCCATGTACCCTCACGGGGTTTTATTGGAATAAATAAAACTTGAAACTTGATTCAGTCGACGTCTGACTACACGCCTCTGTTGGGTGTCCGTCACGTGACGCGGCTTGTGGAAAAAACCCACAATCCAAAAATTGTGCCAGATAGCAAAATCAAGGCAACAAAAAGTGTTAATGTTGTCACCGTCAGGACATCTCATTTGTCACCCCTGGGACCAGAACGCTGACAGCAACAGCGAATGTGTGCAACGCAACTCAAACTGAGTGTGAAATACGTAGGCACTGCGCTGAGGGGTGTTTTTTGCAAAAATAAAAAATGCTATTTGACACTGTGACACTGCTAAACCACCACGACACGGCGGGGCGGACCGGATCAGCGAACCGTATCGTTACACAAACAGGTATCTAAGTTAGCTGTAGCTGTACGGTGTGTTGTGTGTCAATGACCTTGTGGTCTCATTGTTCTTGTCGTTAGTCACATTTTCGTACCCGAATAGTACGCATGTACTTAAAAAGTTGTATGCTGTTAGGCGTACATTGTTATCGTCGTTGGTAACATGTTTGTACCTTTAAGTGCGCATGTAAGTTTTACGCAGTTAGCATATTGTTGCTGAAGCTAGCCCTGTGTACTTCATCTGCGTTGCACCCTTGGCTCACATAGAGTTTGTTCCATACGTTATTTGTATGTTTGACTAAAACATGTCATTTTACACATATCGATCGAGACAGTCATTGTTCTTTGAGACTATGTGTTAAATATACTATTTTGGTCAAAAATGCAACAACAAAACACATTTGTCTATCGATCCATTTTTGGATAGAATTTCTCTTTTTTTTACATTTAGTCAAGTTTTGACTAAATGTTTTAACGTAGAGGGGGGAATCGAGACGAGGGTCGTGGTGTATGTGCGTGCGTGCGTGCGTGTGTGTGTGTGTGTGTGTGTGTGTCTGTGTGTGTGTGTGTAGAGCGATTCAGACTAAACTACTGGACCGATATTTATGAAGTTTGACATGAGAGTTCCTGGGTATGAAATCCCCGAACGTTTTTTTCATTTTTTTGATAAATGTCTTTGATGACGTCATATCCGGCTTTTCGTGAAAGTTGAGGCGGCACTGTCACGCCCTCATTTTTCAACCAAATTGGTTGAAATTTTGGTCAAGTAATCTTCGACAAAGCCCGGACTTCGGTATTGCATTTCAGTTTGGTGGCTTAAAAATTAATTAATGACTTTGGTCATTAAAAATCTGAAAATTGTAAAAAAAAAAAAAAATTATAAAACGATCCAAATTTACGTTCATCTTATTCTCCATCATTTCCTGATTCCAAAAACATATAAATATGTTATATTTGGATTAAAAACAAGCTCTGAAAATTAAATATATAAAAATTATTATCAAAATTAAATTGTCGAAATCAATTTAAAAACACTTTCATCTTATTCCTTGTCGGTTCCTGATTCCAAAAACATATAGATATGATATGTTTGGATTAAAAACACGCTCAGAAAGTTAAAACAAAGAGAGGTACAGAAAAGCGTGCTATCCTTCTTAGCGCAACTACTACCCCGCTCTTCTTGTCAATTTCACTGCCTTTGCCATGAGCGGTGGACTGACGATGCTACGAGTACATACGGTCTTGCTGAAAAATGGCATTGCGTTCAGTTTCATTCTGTGAGTTCGACAGCTACTTGACTAAATGTTGTATTTTCGCCTTACGCGACTTGTTTTTTTTACCAATGAACGCACTCACACATGCACTCTTTTGTGGTCTCGGCCAGCCGCCTTAAAATGAGTTTTTCTCGGCCTCTGACATCACATGACTCAAAGAAGGGAAATCCAGGGTGCAATCCATACATTGTGGAGTTTGTGTCCCAAGGTTGTGTGTTGAGCGTCTGGTTTCTCCATATTGTCAGTTTTGAAAACTTTTTCATGTGCCTGTCGCAGCGGTTTGAGTACAAATAAGAGGACAGTCTTTTTGGGGGTATGGAATGCAAGGCTAACTGCTGCGGACGTACAGACTGTATGAGTTTATCAGTTGTGAACCTATCGCTTATCGTCTGCGCTTGTGTATTCCTCGTTCCCCGCCACAAAGTGCAACTAGTCACACTGTGACACTGTCGTCTGCTTCTGCGTCTGTTTTGGAAGGTGAGTGATGACGATTCCATGTTCAACATTTGAACCTGTTTTTGTAAACGGCAAGCTTCGCTTCTGGCATCATGAATGGGAGTCCGCTGAGATGTTGTGTGTGTGTGTGTGTGTATTTACGTGTGTGTGTGTGTGTGTTTTGCTTTTGTGTGTGTTTCTGGAGATGTCACTGGTTGTTGTGAGTGTGTTGAGATTCCAAGTTAGGTTTTGTAAAGGCAACATCGATCGTCTGCATCTGCTATTGTATATATATATATATGCATTGTGCGGTAGATTCGACGAACGAACCCTGAACGCGTTATAAAGCAGGCCGTAGAATTTGATTACTGTAGGAACGTTGCGTGGGAACGTTAACTTTTGTGGAATTGACTTCACAAATTGACTATTACTGTTGTCATTCAGGAAATGAATTCGTGACATCTTTTTCCACTCTGAAGTTGACCCAACCCGGCCATGATGTATATATACTCGGTATGTGTGTCAAAGCGAAAGGATGTTCCTGTCACATGTAAAACGCCGCACTGACACTGACACACACTGACACTGACACACACTGACACCGTGCTGACACACACTGACACTGACACACAAACACACACACACTGACTGACACACAATGGAACACACATACATAAACTGACACACACACACACTGACACACACACACTCAAACCAACTCACACACACACACTCAAACCCACTCACACACACGCACTCACACTGTGACACATACACATGCACACACACACACACACACACAAATACCGCCACAAACACACAAACACATCGAGTGAAACCTATACACACCCCTATACCGGGGGTGTAATTATCAGTACACATGCACTCAAACCCGATTCAGCTGACCAACAAGTCTATCATCTAACAGGTTGTCATCGACCATTGATTGCCTATACAAAAAGGTAGGACTCTTGGTATTCCCAGACAAGACAGAATCTGTCACAAATGTTCATCAGGTGACCTTGGGGACGAGTTCCATTATATTTTTGTATGTCCTTTCTTTACCAATTATAGAAAACAGTTGTTACGGTGCTATTATTATGCCCGCCCCAATTCAGTTAAATTCAGAGAGCTTTTTTCCACTACAAAAAAGAGTTTATTGCTAAAACTCGCAAAGTTCATGACACTTGTCATGGACTGTTTGAGAAGCGAGTAAAATTTAATTCTCTTTTAGCTTTATAATCCGTTATCTGTTTTGTGTGTTTGTAATAGTATTTTTGTCCTTATGTTAACCCACCCATCACCCCCCCTCTCCCTTCCCCCCATTTCCCATAGTAAAGAAATGTATGTAATCACTTTGCACTTGTAATGTTTTATTATTTTTTGTATTATTATTATCATTATTATTATTATTATTATTATTATTTATTATTATTATTGTTGAATTGTTTCTTGTATTGTTTTTGCTCTCCCTCACCCCTCAACTCCCTTTTCTGTACATAGTCTGATTTCTTTTTGTTTTAGTTCCTTTTATTTGGTGTTGAATGAAATGTGTTTTTATTGTGTTTTTTAATTTTCCATGTACCCTCACGGGGTTTTATTGGAATAAATAAAACTTGAAACTTGATTCAGTCGACGTCTGACTACACGCCTCTGTTGGGTGTCCGTCACGTGACGCGGCTTGTGGAAAAAACCCACAATCCAAAAATTGTGCCAGATAGCAAAATCAAGGCAACAAAAAGTGTTAATGTTGTCACCGTCAGGACATCTCATTTGTCACCCCTGGGACCAGAACGCTGACAGCAACAGCGAATGTGTGCAACGCAACTCAAACTGAGTGTGAAATACGTAGGCACTGCGCTGAGGGGTGTTTTTTGCAAAAATAAAAAATGCTATTTGACACTGTGACACTGCTAAACCACCACGACACGGCGGGGCGGACCGGATCAGCGAACCGTATCGTTACACAAACAGGTATCTAAGTTAGCTGTAGCTGTACGGTGTGTTGTGTGTCAATGACCTTGTGGTCTCATTGTTCTTGTCGTTAGTCACATTTTCGTACCCGAATAGTACGCATGTACTTAAAAAGTTGTATGCTGTTAGGCGTACATTGTTATCGTCGTTGGTAACATGTTTGTACCTTTAAGTGCGCATGTAAGTTTTACGCAGTTAGCATATTGTTGCTGAAGCTAGCCCTGTGTACTTCATCTGCGTTGCACCCTTGGCTCACATAGAGTTTGTTCCATACGTTATTTGTATGTTTGACTAAAACATGTCATTTTACACATATCGATCGAGACAGTCATTGTTCTTTGAGACTATGTGTTAAATATACTATTTTGGTCAAAAATGCAACAACAAAACACATTTGTCTATCGATCCATTTTTGGATAGAATTTCTCTTTTTTTTTACATTTAGTCAAGTTTTGACTAAATGTTTTAACGTAGAGGGGGGAATCGAGACGAGGGTCGTGGTGTATGTGCGTGCGTGCGTGCGTGTGTGTGTGTGTGTGTGTGTGTCTGTGTGTGTGTGTGTAGAGCGATTCAGACTAAACTACTGGACCGATATTTATGAAGTTTGACATGAGAGTTCCTGGGTATGAAATCCCCGAACGTTTTTTTCATTTTTTTGATAAATGTCTTTGATGACGTCATATCCGGCTTTTCGTGAAAGTTGAGGCGGCACTGTCACGCCCTCATTTTTCAACCAAATTGGTTGAAATTTTGGTCAAGTAATCTTCGACAAAGCCCGGACTTCGGTATTGCATTTCAGTTTGGTGGCTTAAAAATTAATTAATGACTTTGGTCATTAAAAATCTGAAAATTGTAAAAAAAAAAAAAAAATTTATAAAACGATCCAAATTTACGTTCATCTTATTCTCCATCATTTCCTGATTCCAAAAACATATAAATATGTTATATTTGGATTAAAAACAAGCTCTGAAAATTAAATATATAAAAATTATTATCAAAATTAAATTGTCGAAATCAATTTAAAAACACTTTCATCTTATTCCTTGTCGGTTCCTGATTCCAAAAACATATAGATATGATATGTTTGGATTAAAAACACGCTCAGAAAGTTAAAACAAAGAGAGGTACAGAAAAGCGTGCTATCCTTCTTAGCGCAACTACTACCCCGCTCTTCTTGTCAATTTCACTGCCTTTGCCATGAGCGGTGGACTGACGATGCTACGAGTACATACGGTCTTGCTGAAAAATGGCATTGCGTTCAGTTTCATTCTGTGAGTTCGACAGCTACTTGACTAAATGTTGTATTTTCGCCTTACGCGACTTGTTTTTTTTACCAATGAACGCACTCACACATGCACTCTTTTGTGGTCTCGGCCAGCCGCCTTAAAATGAGTTTTTCTCGGCCTCTGACATCACATGACTCAAAGAAGGGAAATCCAGGGTGCAATCCATACATTGTGGAGTTTGTGTCCCAAGGTTGTGTGTTGAGCGTCTGGTTTCTCCATATTGTCAGTTTTGAAAACTTTTTCATGTGCCTGTCGCAGCGGTTTGAGTACAAATAAGAGGACAGTCTTTTTGGGGGTATGGAATGCAAGGCTAACTGCTGCGGACGTACAGACTGTATGAGTTTATCAGTTGTGAACCTATCGCTTATCGTCTGCGCTTGTGTATTCCTCGTTCCCCGCCACAAAGTGCAACTAGTCACACTGTGACACTGTCGTCTGCTTCTGCGTCTGTTTTGGAAGGTGAGTGATGACGATTCCATGTTCAACATTTGAACCTGTTTTTGTAAACGGCAAGCTTCGCTTCTGGCATCATGAATGGGAGTCCGCTGAGATGTTGTGTGTGTGTGTGTGTGTATTTACGTGTGTGTGTGTGTGTTTTGCTTTTGTGTGTGTTTCTGGAGATGTCACTGGTTGTTGTGAGTGTGTTGAGATTCCAAGTTAGGTTTTGTAAAGGCAACATCGATCGTCTGCATCTGCTATTGTATATATATATATATGCATTGTGCGGTAGATTCGACGAACGAACCCTGAACGCGTTATAAAGCAGGCCGTAGAATTTGATTACTGTAGGAACGTTGCGTGGGAACGTTAACTTTTGTGGAATTGACTTCACAAATTGACTATTACTGTTGTCATTCAGGAAATGAATTCGTGACATCTTTTTCCACTCTGAAGTTGACCCAACCCGGCCATGATGTATATATACTCGGTATGTGTGTCAAAGCGAAAGGATGTTCCTGTCACATGTAAAACGCCGCACTGACACTGACACACACTGACACTGACACACACTGACACCGTGCTGACACACACTGACACTGACACACAAACACACACACACTGACTGACACACAATGGAACACACATACATAAACTGACACACACACACACTGACACACACACACTCAAACCAACTCACACACACACACTCAAACCCACTCACACACACGCACTCACACTGTGACACATACACATACACACACACACACACACACACAACACCCCCCCCCCCCCCCCCCCGCTGTGACACACATAGGACTGCCTCGACAGATCTATGGCGGTGGACATGGTCGAGTATACGGTAGGGGGTGGGTGGGAGGGGGAGGGGGGGCTAGGGGAGACAGTGCCTTTGAAGTCAGCTTTGCCTATAACCTGTGCAAAATTGACTTTTCTCTCTGAGATGTGTTGTCAACAGGGTGATCACAAAACTACTGACCCACTAAAATGCTAATAACTTGCCACATGGTGAACTGATCATGCATACTTATACTGCCCGTTATCAGTAGGTCAGCAACGAAGGACCTGCTCATGCATAAGCTGAAGTTAATTTTGCACAAAATATGAAGTAATTCGGTGAACAGATGTAGAAGTAATAAAGAATCCAAAAAAAAGAAAGGTAGGTTGTTGGAGCGTTTGTTATTGACAAAACAATACATTCACAAATATATCGGCCCAACGGTCTTTTAAAGGTCCTTGTCTACATTTTTATACCGAAATCGCCATTTGACCATTAAAATGCAGAGTGTATTATCTACAAATAAATACACCCCCTTTTGATCAGGAAAGACGAAGCCAGTGTAGCTGTTTGAAAATTCATTGTAGTATTCCAGCGTAGTACTCATAGTAGGATATAGATAGATAGATAGATAGATAGATAATTTATTGCCAAGTGTACAATACATGAATGAACATAAAAAATACACGAGGAAAGCAGCTTGCTGTGTGATAAAAACAAAAATAAATAGCATTCATACATCACTGGCGCATAGCATCATACATACATGGGTAAGACAAATTGGTATCACAGTAACTAATACATACACTATACAGACATGGTGAGAACTATGAAACTCTAAGAACTACCGGAACCCCTCGGACCCCCCCCCCCCCCCCCAAACCACTCCCCCCCCCCTCTCCAACCCCTGTTCCCGAACTGAACATGTTCCATACTGATAAAATGTACCTCTAAAACAGCACATAAAAAATAAACTCTTCCAACACCTCACAGTGGTTTAAAGAACGACTAAAACTACTAAAACATACTAGATGTGTATTCCTTATTTGGAAAATGCCAAGCGCAAAACTCCTCTCAAATCCCGTGCATTTAAAAAAAAAACGTGGACAGCGCTCCAGTGTCAAACTGTTGCTGCACTTGTTTGGGCGTGGCTATAAGCATAGTGACTTGAATTTGATTGGTCAGTACTTTTAGGCAAAGCACATGTTCTCAGCAAACAGAAAACAAAATATTGGAAGCGTGAGTCACGCTACCCAAAAATAAAATCTTTTTTTACATATATTTTTTGTTCTATAACTTTTTTCCCCATGGTTCATTCATCATCTGACATAACTTTTTAGCGAAATCTAACCATAAGATTATTGAAAAAAAAGCAAAAATGTAGACGACCACCTTTAAGTGCACAGACAAACAATAACGAAAACTTATCTGGCTGATTTTACCTTCCGTCTGCCACGAAGCCGCAAGCGAATGAATCATGTAGAAAGTCAAAATGTACATGTTGAAAGATGTAGAAGTAGTTAGGATGTTTTTGGGTTGCATTCTTTTTTTTTTTTTTTTTTTTTTTTTTTGGGGGGGGGGGGTCATCCCGTACAACGCTATACAATACAATTCTCCGCTATCCTTTGATTGTGCACGTTGGCCGTAAATCTTGATGTACCACAAGCGGCATACGTATAGGTCACACACGTCGGAGTCCTCCGCCGAGATACACAAGAAAGTTACCAACTGGTGGGAGTCAGTCGCGGTGTTGGATTGGTAGAAATTGAGATTTGTTGTGATTTCAACGAATCAGACCCCACGGGTTGTTTTCACCCGTTTGGGTGGCACCCACTTTCGCTTCGTGCACATCAGCACAGGGTAACTGAGATATTTTCCTTGGGGACCGTTTTCAGGTATTCTGGAGCCGGAGGTGTATGTGTGTCCGTCTGTCTGTGTGTTGTAGAGCGATTAACAAAGATTATTCCCCCCTCTGCTTCTTTACCTCTGTAAACTTGTAGGGGTAGTTATTTTTCGATAATGACCCAGCAACCAAACAAATAACGACCCAGCAACAGCCTGAATCCTCGATAGTGCAATGGGTTGAGAAGCTGTTCTGTTTCGGTACTACTTTTTGCGACTGAAAAGTTCCGAACGCTCTAATGTACGAAGTATACATCTCTGGAGCAAACAATACAAACATACCGCATTTAAATTAACAACTACAGGCCTGAACACATGAATCTCCATATAAAATCCATGAGTTCGGTTGTTTTCTGAATCTAGATCAGACGTTCATCACAAGCAATTTCCCAAGGCAAGTAACTCATACTTTGTCTAGCGACAAGAGTAGTTCCCCTTCTTTTCACTCAGTTTCTTCGACAACAGACTGCAATCCGACGGTCAGTTTTCAACAATATTTCATTTAATAAACAGATCACACGCAACCAAATGCACACATCTCATCAATTTAAACAACATAAAGCGGTTTCATACACTATTTTCCCCAGAAAACTTAACTTCATACAGTTTTTAACGTTGGAACACGGGTGCAAAAGTTCGTCTGCTAGTCCCATTTGACGAAAGAACATTATCCTAACCGATACCAAAACATATACAGAACACACAATATCTGCCTTTGCCGCCACAGCAGAATAACAGCATATCTGTGTACTTGATTTTAGCCCAAAATAGGAAAACTGACAAGAAGTGTTAACAGAATGGAATGATTTGCACGGAACTATACAACCGCGCATTAATCGATCGCCTGCGCAGGTTGGCTGGTTGAGAGAATAGGATTCGATCAAACTTTCGCAAAAAAACTCCTCTTTTCTTTGAATAACTGAAGAAAGGAGGAATAAAGAGGTTACACACCTCGTCTCAGTGATTATACAAAATAATGGTCTCAGTTCGCGGTCATGAAAAAGCTCGCTAAAGCTCGCATTTTTCATGATCCGCTAACTTCGACCATTATTTTTAATAATCACTGAGACTCGGCATGTAACCTCTACATATCGCACGTAACCTGATGACGTACTTTTATGCTTCTCTTCCAGGGGACAGTCATGACTTTTCTCTGGAACTGAACACACACACACACACACACACACACACACACACACACACACACACACACACACACACAAACAACTACGTTACAAAGCGTTGACAATTGTGCAATTGTACATGAGCGTCTACATGAATGCAGATAGGGGTCGAACCTTCTCCCTATTCTTCTTCTGCGTTCATAGACTGAAACTCCCACGTACACTCGTGTTGTTTTTTTGCACGAGTGGGATTTTCCGTGTATGACCGTTCTTACCCCGCCATGTAAGTAGAGGTTACATGCCGAGTGTAACCTCTTTATTCCTCCTTTCTTCAGTTATTCAAAGAAAAGAGGAGTTTTTTTGCGAAAGTTTGATCGAATCCTATTCTCTCAACCAGTCAACCTGCGCAGGCGATCGATTAATGCGCGGTTGTATAGTTCCGTGCAAATCATTCCATTCTGTTAACACTTCTTGTCAGTTTTCCTATTTTGGGCTAAAATAAAGTACACAGATATGCTGTTATTCTGCTGTGGCGGCAAAGGCAGATATTGTGTGTTCTGTATATGTTTTGGTATCGGTTAAGATAATGTTCTTTCGTCAAATGGGACTAGCAGACGAACTTTTGCACCCGTGTTCCAACGTTAAAAACTGTATGAAGTTAAGTTTTCTGGGGAAAATAGTGTATGAAACCGCTTTATGTTGTTTAAATTGATGAGATGTGTGCATTTGGTTGCGTGTGATCTGTTTATTAAATGAAATATTGTTGAAAACTGACCGTCGGATTGCAGTCTGTTGTCGAAGAAACTGAGTGAAAAGAAGGGGAACTACTCTTGTCGCTGGACAAAGTATGAGTTACTTGCCTTGGGAAATTGCTTGTGATGAACGTCTGATCTAGATTCAGAAAACAACCGAACTCATGGATTTTATATGGAGATTCATGTGTTCAGGCCTGTAGTTGTTAATTTAAATGCGGTATGTTTGTATTGTTTGCTCCAGAGATGTATACTTCGTACATTAGAGCGTTCGGAACTTTTCAGTCGCAAAAAGTAGTACCGAAACAGAACAGCTTCTCAACCCATTGCACTATCGAGGATTCAGGCTGTTGCTGGGTCGTTATTTGTTTGGTTGCTGGGTCATTATCGAAAAATAACTACCCCTACAAGTTTACAGAGGTAAAGAAGCAGAGGGGGGAATAAGTAGATATACGCCGCTTTTGGAAGATGTCTGCTTGTTTTTTTTCCATGTTTCTATAACCCACCAAACTCTGACATGGATTAAATGTATATTTTCCGTGCGCACTTGGACTTGTGGTTGCGTGTACACACGAAGGGGGATAAGGCACAAGCAGGTCAGCAAATATAGGTTGACCTGGGAGATCGGAAAAATCTCCACCCTTAACCCACCAGGCGCGGCTTGGATTCGAACCCTAGATCAACCTTCCGCGTGGGAGGCCGGCGGCTTATCGACTAGGCTACTGCGCCCGTCGCGTTCGTACCGAACAAAGGGTGCCCAACAATGTCCACCTGTACACACCCCTGCATGCACAAAACAAGAGTTCGAGCGAACATGTGAACATGAATCTTCCCTTGGTGTGTCCGGCGCCTGTGATTGACTGAATTGTTGATCATGCTTCCGTGTTCTTGTTCGTGCAACGGTGTAGTGCGTTTCGCATTTTCAGTACACGTGCACCAACAAGGTTTAGTTGTAAACCTTGAGGTTCTTTCATCAACAGTGTAGGCCTATTTATTACACGAGGAGAGCTTCCAATGAAGTTTTTGTCAGGTCAGAGTCCATGGCCAAGGACATGTTGTGTGTTACGCAGTTCAAGCACTATACGTATAGTGTATGAAAGAGCGTTGGAAGGAAACCTAGAGGTGAATTAATCACCAGAGTCTAGTCGGTTGAGTGCACATGACTGGTTGAGTCTTGTGCCATTTACAGCACGTGTGTAACTGACACCGCGAGCAGTACATTTTAGCCGGGGTACTCACCTCACAAACATAGCCTTGTGTTGTGCTGGAGTAGTGTGTGGAATGAAGTGCATGTTTCTCGGTTCTGTTGTAATTGCGACGAGATCAAGTTATCCGAAAAGCAGGTTGTCAAGAATTTGAAAACTGAATCAGCCAAAGTAAGTATATATTACGGTGTGGCAATATGAACTATGTCACAATGTTCTGTTCAAACAAACGTCAGGGCACAAAGGCTGTGTCAGCGAAAACCGTCTGTCAGTTTACCAGCTGTCTGCCTTGCCTGCCTGTCGCTGTCTGCCTGTCTGTCTTTTTCTCTTTCTTTGTCTAGGGTGTTGAGGGTCTAAGAATGTATGTTTAGTTTAGATGTTGTGAGCGTAATCAATTTTGCCCGATTTTTTCATTGTCATAGAACAGAGCTTTTTCTGGTCCTGCTCATGTATCAAGTTGGCTACTTTCCATAATGTTGAAGCTACTGTTTTGGCCATGTGGTAAGCTTATCTCGTGCATGCCCGTGTTGTTAAAAATGTAAGCTGTGCATACGTTTAAGGGAAATAGGTTAGTCAAATAATACGTACCAAAATGCACAGTTTTCAATTGCTTCGTGCGTCTTTGTTTCTCTACCAATTTTCTTGATTTTAGTACCGTTGTGTTCCTAAGACTCTGCGATTTCCTTTGATATAAGGCTCAATGTGTATAGCTGGATCAAACACGTGATAATCACTAATGAATGAAGTACTTAGTTTTTTTCCGACTAAGGTACATGCTGTGACTAACTGGAACCTGGCAGTGAGGAGGGTATCACCGCAACAGTTGGTCTAAATCTGTATGTACCCGTGTTCGCATGTTTAGTTTTGATTATCTGCTAGAGGAAGTAGATATCAGCAAAATATCAATTATGGCCGCCATTTGCATTTCATATTTTCCAAAATATCTACTTTCTCTAGGGGATAATAAACATTCGGCTTACCGTTATTTCAGATCTTACATGGAGTATGACCATCCCTCCGCATTGACATATTATATCAACAAAATATCTACTTTCTCTAGGGGATAATAAACATTCGGCTTACCGTTATTTCAGATCTTACATGGAGTAAGACCATCCCTCCGCATTGACATATTATATCAACAATCTGACGGGCGCAGTGGCGTGGTGGTAAGACGTCGGCCTCCTAATCGGGAGGTCGTGAGTTCGAATCCCAGTCGCTGCCGCCTGGTGGGTTAAGAGTGGAGATTTTCCGATCTCCCAGGGCAACTTATGTGCAGACCTGCTAGTGATTTAACCCCCTTCGTGTGTACACGCAAGCACAAGACCAAGTGCGCGCGGAAAAGATCCTGTAATCCATGTCGGAGTTCGGTGGGTCAAGTTATGGAAACACAAAAATACCCAGCATGCCTACTCAACGAAAGCGGAGTGAGCTGACTATGCTCTCAGAGCATAGTGTGGGGGAACCCAAATGGGCAAACGAGCTCACACGTAACCAGAAAACATTCTGGAACGCTGAAGAAGAAGAAGAATATCAACAATCAACAGCCTGTGTGTTTCTGTGCAGAATAAACTTGGGAAGGCAAATTTTTCATGGGTAAATTCCGAACAAAAGTTATGATAACCTGTGCATAACCTTGTTTTTTCAGACCGTCGGTCTCTGCCAAAATTAGTAGACAGGAGTGATCAGTAAGACCGTTACCATGGAAATCCTGGGCTTGGTTGACATCCCTCTGTGGCTGTTGCTTCTGCTGATGCTTGCTGCACTTCTTTACGTGTGAGTATTGGAAACGCGCACACGCACACACGAACGCACACACACAAATAGTCACACACACTCTCTCTCTCTCTCTCTCTCTCTCTCTCTCTCTCCCTCTCTCTCTCTCTCTCTCACACACACACACACACACACACACACACACACACACACACACACACACACACACACACACACACATGCAAGGTGATTTTAAATAAACGCTTAGGCTACTCATTTTTGCGAATTGTGAACGGATTAAATCAGTAATGCAGCTTGTTGCATTTGTTCGTTGTCACAAATTCAGTGATAAGGCTTAAATTTGGGTTTTAGACATTTACACTAGTTTTCAAGGCCGACATGAATCTTGAGATAAGTCGTCCTAAGCGACTGTCTAGCTACTGGTCCCCTTACCTACATTTCAGAGCTTATGTGATTACATAATCTGTGTTGATGTTATCACAGTGTTCGGTGCGCAAAAAATGTCTCTTTTTGTGAGCCTGTCGCTGAAAATGTATGCGTAGAAAATATATACTCGTTGGACGAATTACCGGTAACAAACAGCAACTGCCTGGCAATACCAAGAATGTGAATCGCTCTCGCTCTCGCTCTCTCTCTCTCTCTCTCTCTCTCTCTCTCTCTCTCTCTCTCTTTCTCGTTATCTTTCACTGACTCTCTCTCGCGCGCTCTCTCTCTCTCTCTCTCTCTCTCTCTCTCTCTCTCTCTTTCTCGTTTTCTTTCACTCTCTCTCTCTCTCTTTCTCTCTCACCCCCCTCTCTCTCTCTCTCTCTCTCCCCCTCTCTCTCTTTTTTTGAGTTGCTTTTTGTTGAAAAAAAAACCCCGTTAGGCAAGCCTACAATTTCACATGTAGCTTGCCTCAGTGTTACTATGAAAAAGCAAGGACAAACAAGGGAAAGCATCCCTTCCACAACCTGTTAAACCCGACAGATTAACTAACGGAATTCGTCTTTGACCACCAACATGTGAAGTGTATGTACAGCCTATTCAACTTGTTAACATTATTTGTATGTGACGTGTGAAGCCTATTCAACTTGTTAAAACAATATTTGTATGTGAAGTGTACGGCATATTTAAATGTCACCATTATTTGTAAGTGCCGTGTGAAGCCTATTCAACTTGTAAACATTATTTGTATGTGACGTGTGAAGCCTATTCAACTTAACATTATTTGTATGTGACGTGTACGGCATATTTAATTGTCATCATTTTCACGAGTTTTCATTCACAAACACTCCCGCAGTGGGGCACTGCGGTTATGAAATTAAAGGCCCCTCCTGTTTTTGGAACCGCAGGAGCTTTCTAGTTTGCTGTTAGGTAGATTTTTGGTTCCTCTTTCCTGTCATGCTCTCTTTTTCTTCATGAATTCTTTTTTTTCTGCCTTCTTGCTCATTCACCTGTATTTTTTCCAAAAATCTCTTCTCTTGCCGCTTGTCTCGCGATTCATGTATAGTTTAATCTGTTAGTGTTCTGATGTAAGTCCAGCAGTAGATAGGTTAAGCCTATTTTAACATACTGGAAACTGGTAATCTTCCAGTAGGTATTAATTTAGTTTTACTAAAGCCTGCTGGGACACAAGTAATGGGTTAGTGCATTTGTAAACAGGAATCGCTTGACAAGTGGCCCCCTTCATCCCCCCTTCCTCGTCCTGATATGGCCCTTCGTGGTCGGCTGGGCGTTAAGCAAACAAACAAACAAACAAACAAAATTCACAAACACCTGGGAAATAAATCTCATGTTCCCCATGCAATAAATCGTGGTGGTGAATGGGTTTGAGCTTTCAGGTGAAACGTGGATTGTCAAAGTAAAAGCCAATCAGGCTGATTGTTTGATGTGTTTAATCATCGCGGCTTTGGATTTGTTTTTCCGAGGACAACGATTGTAAGCATTCACTTTCAAAGACCCAATCAATGTTGATAATTACCGCGGCGACTCATGGTCAATTTGCAACTTATCTCTGTAATCGCAAAATCCACAACGAAAAGTCATAAACACTTAAAAAGAAAAGAAATATGCCTCAGCACTTACTGAACTCAGTATGATCGCAGCTCTGTACATTTTCAGACTGGAAGAAAAGCGTCAACAAGCTACGTTTGACGTCACATGCAAGGTTGACGTGTTATCTCGAGCTTCTGTGACGATGCTTTGTGGCCCGCAGTTGGATTCTAAAAATTCGTCTCCCTGTGTGTTTTTTTTTTTGTTTTTTGTTTTTTTGTACTTTGCCAAGCACATCATTGTGGGGCTTTTAATCAATAGCATGCATCCGTCTACAATGTATCATCATTCATCCATCAACATGTATAATGCATATGTAAATGGCAAGTATACAAGACATATAACAACATTAGGACATAACAGACAGACGGACATATAACATCCGTTCGCATACAAGTAAGGCCGGAGCTTAACATAACATGCAGATTACAGTACTTTATGGACGTATTACCTGCTTAATAATAATACAGTCAGTTAATAATACCATCAAACAAAAAAACAAAGAACAAAAAACAAAGCAAAAACACATATATACTGTTCAAAAAAAGAAACGCATAGCTTGTAATATTTGGTTAATTTAGTTATATGGCTACAAGGATATCCACCAAACTGCAGAAAATGTTTATCTCGTCGTCGACCTTTCGTCCATTGCCACAAGTGAGCTCTGCACGTGACGCATGCGTTATCAGTGGCTACAATGTCAAAATTGCTCATTTGGCATGACCACTCGTCATGCTTCAGTGTAATCTCGTGAAACTCGGGGAATATTGAGCTCTCACCATGTCTTCCAAAACCCATAAAAGCGGATTGTTTGCCACAAAGAAATCAGACGACAATTCAGCGACGAAAGATGGCCCGATTGAGCAGAGAAGACCGCCAAATTGCATTGGGTCGTTTACAAGCAGGCCAAAGTCAAAGTGCAATCGCCAGGCACTTCCACGTGTCCCAGAGCACCATCAGTAGACTGTGGGTCAGGTTTCAAGCCACTGGCTCCGTTGCTGACTTGCCACGAGCGGGAAGACCAAGGGCGACAACTGCTGCTCACGACCGCTTCATACGGCTCCGCCACCTCCGGAATCGTTTCCTGTCGGCCTCATCTTCTGTCCAGGCTCTCCCCGGGACACACCGATTATCGGACCAGACCGTGCGGAACCGCCTGCATGAAGCTGGTTTGAGAGCTCGCAGACCTCACAGAGGAGCTGTCCTCACCCGCCGCCATCGCCAGAACCGAGTGCAGTGGGGCAACCAGCACCTTCGCTGGACCGTCCGGAATCACTGGAGACACGTGTGGTTCAGCGACGAGCCCTACTTCCTGCTCCAGCGACATGATGGTCGGAGGAGGGTTTACCGGAGAGTAAACGAACGTTACGCGCCCAACTGTGTGGATGAGGCACCCGTTCATGGTGGTGGAGGCGTCATGGTGTGGGGGGCGATCAATACCGCTGGAAGGAGCACCCTGGTGCACGTCCAAGGGCGCATAACTGCCCAGCGATACGTGGAGGAAATTCTGCGCCCACACGCCCTTCCTCTTCTGGCTGACCAGGATGCCATATTCCAGCAGGACAACGCTCGCCCGCACACAGCACGACTCACCACCCAGTTCCTCACCGACCACCATGTCCAGGTGCTTCCCTGGCCATCCATGTCGCCAGACATGAACCCGATAGAACACCTCTGGGATGAATTGGACAGACGTGTGCGCAGGCGAGAAGAAGCGCCGGCAAATCACCGCGATCTATTGCAGGCACTTCAGGAGGAGTGGGACACCATCCCACAGCAAGATATCCGGCATCTGATCCAGTCCATGCCCAGAAGGTGCCGGGCAGTTGTTGCTGCTCAAGGCAGTCACACCCCCTACTGACTTGACAGCCTCGGCACCCAATCGTATTGATTGACTGATTGATTTGAAGATGCAAATGAACTGTGTGTGCATTCAACTGTGTCCATACCAAATTTCAAACAAATAATCTAAATATTGGATTTTCTGTTAATTTTTTCGAAAAATAAAACAAATTTGGCAAGTAGCAACTATGCGTTTCTTTTTTTGAACAGTATATATATATATACGCAAATCATCACATCTCTGCACAACCTAGCGTACTACCTAACCAACTCTTCATATGGGGACCATAATTCTACAAATTTGGTAATGTTACCAGAATTGAAACTGGAATATTTTTCTATTTCAAATCTGTATTTCAAATTTCTTAAAAATATTTCTAACAGTGGCCTTGTCTATTGTAACTTACTCTTATAAATATAAAACTTTGCAAACAAAATTATAAAATCCAAAACCACATCTACCTTAACATTGTTGATACACCCAAACAAAATAAATTCTTCTGTAAAAAGAACATTTGCGCGGTAAATACCACTTCTGTTTAACAAATCTTCCAAATCAATCCAAAATTTCCGACTAAGCGGGCAGTACCAAAATATATGGGAAATTGTTTCATTTTCAATTTTATAAAAGGCACACAAGGGACTGTCAAAAATAATCTTTTTCACATCAAATTCCAACATCTTGAGCCTGCGAATCCAATTTATCTTTACCGATGCCACAAAAGTGTAAATGTCAATCATATTCAAACCACCATGAGGTCTGCAAACGACATTTCGCCGAATATTTGCAGGTTTACCATTCCACAGGAAGGAATAAAAGGCTGCATTAATTTCTCGTACAAAATCTTCGGGTGGGTCTGGCAATACAGTTGATAAATAAACCAACTTTGAAAGGACCAAGGTTTTCAAAATTATAATTCTACCGAATGGAGTTAACTGTCTTCGGCTCCAATCGTTTAAAATTTATTTGATCTCTTTCAATTTTCCTTCATAATTAATTTCCAAATTGTTGCTGGTGACTCCCAATACTATGAAAATCCCAGGGTCCCAACAAAAGTTCATATCCCTCATTTATCTTTCTTGTGAATTTCGTTTTCTTCCAATCCAGACAATTTGAGTTTTTTCATTGTTTTTCTTTAATCCGGAAAATGTAGAACATCTCTGTGAAGTTTTAATACATTCAACAGATGATTCCTTACTGCCATCCAAATAAAGAGTTGTATCGTCCGCAAGTTGAGACAATAACACTTCCTCGTTATTCAATTTCAATCCTTTTATCACAGAATTGTTACGTAACATTGATGATAGTATCTCGGAACATATTAAATACAAATATGGTGAGAGGCTATCGCCTTGTCGGACGCCTCTTCTTATATTAAACCAACCAGAATATTGGACACATGCCTGTATAGTTTGTTGGTTATGTTTGGTCGGTTTCTTTGCCTGTGCGTGTATAGTATGCTTGGTCGATGTATGTATTGTAAAGCGCTAAGAGTAGACATTTTTCTAGAATAGCGCTATAAAAGTTTGCATTATTATTATTATTATATCTTGATAAAAAAACTCGTATCCACTGTTTTACATCGTTTCCAAAATTGAAAAAATCCAATGCCTTTTGTAAAAAGGGCCAGGAAACACTGTCGAACGCCTTTTCAAAATCAATTGCAAGCAGCAAACCTGGTATATTTTCTCTTTCGGTAAATATCAACACATCATACAACAAACGCATATTATCCCCGATAAATCTTCTTTTCATAAAACCTGTTTGGTGTTCACTAATAATCTTAGGTAACATAATTTTCAATCTATTCGCAATACAGGATGAACAAATTTTATAGGATATGTTAAGCAGGGATATTGGCCGCCAGTTCTTTTATTTTATTTTTTTAATTTTTTTTATTCTCTTTTTGTGATTTATTTTTTTATTTTTTACATGTATACACTGTGCATTACAGGACATCACGTAAACAAAGGGACAGAACCATACAACAGAAGAACACTTGAACAAATACAACATACATGTGGGTGGGAGGATGGGTGGGGGAGGGGGGATGTTCAGGGCTTGGTGGTCGCAATATCAAAAGGTTTTAAGAAAGAAAAAACCTAAGGGTTACACCAAAACATGTGTATACAGGCGCCAATCCTTGTAGAATTTATCTACTGTATTATTCACAACTGCATTATACTTTTCACAAATAAATCTTTGCTTAAAATGTCTACTAAATGTCTGAAAATGAGGGGTCTTTTTGTTCATTTTGGAAATATATACATGGTGTTTGGCACAGATTACTAATACATCAAAAGCTTTATCGGTGACTACATTGTTCGCAACTCCAAGAAGAACCAGTTCTTTAGACAGTTTTAAATTATCACAATGGGTGCAGTTCACCTTTAGCCAATTTACAAATTCTATCCAAAAAGTCTGCACTTTATCACACTCCCAAAACATATGTAAAAGGGTTTCTTCCTTTCTACCGCAAAAAGTACACAATGACGTATCCACAATTTTTCGCAAAAATAGAAACCGTTCTGTGGGCAAAATTCTGTACAATAATCGGTACTGGAACCATCTCAGACAAGTGTCTTTTGTTGTTTTAAAAACATATTGAAAAATAGCCTTCTTATCTAACAAACAGTCTAAAGATTCAGACCATTTTTCGATACATTTTGGGACCGTAACATGTTCAATCAGTTTTTTGTAAATAAGTTGTGTCTTACCTTTACAAATACATTTCCACACAATGGGCTCTGTCATAATAAAATGTTTATCAAATTCTAAGCCGATTTTTCTCTGATATTTTTTAACAGCCTGGATTACACCTTGATACAATACAAAATCTCCTCGCACATTTGGATATTTAATTTTGAACGCATGATAGGATAAGTATCCATTTTGTCCCAAAATATGACCAATCTGAGCAATTCCATTGTCAATCCAGTTTTGAATGTACACTGTCTTTTTATCTCTGCGAATATTAACATTATAATGTAAACATTCTGATACAAAATCGTTAAAGGTTGTAGGTTCACATTTTCCATATAGTTTCATATAATGTTTAAAAACATCAGTCCAAAACGGGTTTTCCATTCTCTGCATCAAAACATTTGCAAATTCTTCTCCTCTCATATTAATTGTTATAACAGATGGACATGCTTTAAACAATAATCTTGATATTAATCCAGTAAGACCAACAACTCTTTGTTAACCAAACAATTTTTAGAGATGACACGTCAACCATCTTTAATCCTCCATCTTCATCGGGTTGGGTGACCGTAGTTCTTTTAAAATTTTTGTCTCTTTTTCCACCCCAAAGAAATTTGAAAAAAATATTATTTAGCTCCATCATAAACTGTTCGTCTGGATCAGGTAGATTCGTAAACAAATGTGTCAATTTGGAAATAGCCAGGGTTTTTAGGACTGTTATTTTACCAAAAGGTGTCAGGTTCCTTCTGGTCCATGAATTCAGAAGTTTTTGAACTTCCTTTAACTTATTTCTATAGTTAAGAAAAACAACCTCGGATACATTTACTGAAAAAATAACACCAAGTGCTTTAAAATTATCCGGGTTCCAGGTAAAGTTCATATCAGGCAAAAATCTTCTTTTGCAAAACTTTAAAGTTCCTAACCAAAGCCGCCAGTTCTTAATAAATTGTTTTGGCTTGTCTTGTTTCGGAATGCATGTAATAATGCCTTGTTTCTGTGTAACGGACAATTCTCCACATTGAAATCCAGCATTTGCAGAACGTAGCAGCAATAATCCAATATCCTGGAAGAAAAATGTATAAAATTCTGTTGTAAACCCGTCAGGTCCTGGGCTTGTTCCGTTTTTCATTTTCCGTAATGCTGTGCACATTTCAGTATAGGTACGATTCCCCTCAATATTATCTCTGTCTTCATTTGTCAAAACGGGATGTGTTTTTTCCATAAATAGTTCCTGTAAATCAACGTCTTCTGTTGGTTGCAGATTATACAAATCTTCGTAAAACTGTTTCACGTTTTGCAAAATCTGTCTGTGTTCAAATATCAATTCACCAGTGTCGCTATTTTGCAAAAAACTCATGGTCTTATTCTGATAATGGCGGTTTTCCATATTACAAAAGTACTTACTCACCTTTTCTCCTTCTAACTGCCACCTAGCTTTTGATCTTATCAACATACCATCAATCTTTTTCTTCCTCAAATTTTCCAGCTGGGTATTTAACATTTCAATCTGTAATAAGGAATCATTGGTCACATTATTTTCTAATAACTGTTCTTTTTCAATATTTACTTCTCTTTTTTTCTTTTCGGAGGCGTAGGCAATTGTCTTTCCCCTAATTTCCAATAACAAGATTTCAAAAAATAACTGATCACTTATTGTAAATTGTATTTCATTATTGTGTATTAAATGTATACCGTCCATATCATACACTGGCAGTGCGTAAAACTTCTTCACATCAATAATTAGTTTCTTTAACTCTTTAACATATTCACTATCAAACATCAGCGAGTTATTAAATTTCCAAAAAGGTCTGTCTCTTTTTATATCTTCTGTCTTTAATGTAAGTGTTACTGGCGAGTGGTCAGATCTATAACCACACTCAATGTCACAACCATTTACCTCCATCAACAAATTACTTGACATCAGGAAATAATCCAATCTCCCTTGTTTAAGGGAATTAAATTTCCTCCATGTATAACGGCGTCTATCGGGGTAAAGATCCCTCCAGACGTCTATCAAATCATAAAGATCCATCATATCTCTTATCTTTTTTCTTGACTGAGGCCTATTTACATTACATACATAATTCCTCATATCTACTTTCATATCTAACACAACATTCCAATCACCACCAATAATAACATAATCATTTCCAATCTGTCTAACCATTGCGCTTATATTTTCACAAAAGGAGGCTTTATCTCCACTGCTAGGTCCATATATAATTACAATAGTGTACCTCTTTTTCAAAAATTCAACATCCATAATAATGAAACAACCATCCTTGTCACGAACAACATTGTGGGTTATTGTGCATTTTGTTGCACAACCAAAATGATGACCAAAACGATGTTTGGTGGCTTGTCGTCAGAACAGCATTTTGTTGTTGGTCCTCGGGGAGCATATCGCCTTTTGTCTCATATTTATCAACCGCGGCCTTCGGCCTTGGTCGATAAAGATGAAACAAAAGACGATATGGTCCCCTTGGACCAACAAAAAAAGCTGGTCTGTCAACAAGCCACCAAACATCTTATAATGTCACCATTATTTGTATGTGACGTGTAGGGCATATTTAAATGTCACCATTATTTGTATGTGACGTGTACGGCATATTTAAATGTCACCATTATTTGAAAGTGCCGTGTGAAGCCTATTCGCCTTGTTACCATTATGTGTATGTGGCGTGTTTGTGTGTGTGTGTGTGTTTGTGTGTGTGTGTGTGTGTGTGTGTGTGTGTGTGTGTGTGTGTGTGTGTGTGACAGTTTTTTTTAAAGTGACGTGTACAGCGGCCTATTCAACGTGTTACCATTATTAAGGTGTATTTGTACAGCCCATTCAACTGTTGACCATTGTTTGAGCAGGTACGGCACATGGACCCACTCCACGTGGTCCTCGATTGGACTCCCAGGCCCCAAACCCTGGCCTTTGGTCGGCAACACCAGGGAGGTCATGGAAACGGTGTGTGCGTTATCCCCCTTACACGTGCACGGTTTCAATAGTCTTTACTTGTTCACGTAGACTTCTACAACAACCACAACAACGACAACAACAATAACATATACTACCACTACTACAACTACACCTACTACTACTACTACTGATGTTGCTACTACTTCTACTACTACTACTCTCTCTCTCTTTTTCTCTCTCTTTCTCTCTCTCTCTCTCTCTCTCTCTCTCTCCCCCTCCCTCCCTCTCTCTCTCTCTCTCCCTCTCTCCCTCGCTCGCTCTCTCTCTCTCTCTCTCTCTCTCTCTCTCTCTCTCTCTCTCTCTCTCTCTCTCTCTCTCTCTCTCTCTCTCTCTCTCTCTCTCTCTCTCTCTCTCTCTCTCTCTCTCTCTCTCTCGTTGTTTCTTTTTTTGAGCATAGAGTTAAAGTGACATTTTCTCTTCCTTTCATAGTCGCAGTTCCGAGTATATTCAGAATGGAAACAGAAGTATGGCAAGATATATGGGTAAGTGTGAAGAATTTTAATAGTTTTTTTTACAGACATACAAACAAACCCGAACATGGCGTTAAGTTGAAAAGAAAGTGTATTCATGTTATGTTAAATGAACTATCTGGAATGATAGTTTTACTGGTCTTACTACATAAACTGAAACAAAACTGTATTCTACACACGTGGGAGGGACCATCCATAACGTAACAAGAGGGTATATCATGTAAATAAGGTCGTGTCAAACTAATCTGACAGGGACCTAATTTTCCACTGCTCATGATGACATCGAGACAGTTGAAAAGTCATTCTAGGATAATGTGTGCGCTTGCTGTTTCCCCCGATGTGCTATTCTCTATTGTAGACCACAGATGTTTAAACTTTACATTGTCCCTTTGCCAAATGTAGATTCTTCTTCGGAGTTGGGCCGGTTCTGGTGGTGCATGACTTGGACATGCTGCGGGAGATCATGGTTAAACACTTCAACAACTTTGGCGACAGGGTGAGTCACTCATGTGTGTCAGTGTGTGTGTGTGTGTGTGTGTGTGTGTGTGTGTGTGTGTGAGTGTGTATGTGTGTGTGTTAGGGGAGGTTAGGGAGAGGGTGTGTGTGTGTGTGTGTCAGTGTGTGTTGTGTGTGTGTGTGTGTGTGTGAGAGGGGAGGTTAGGGGGAGGTGTGTGTATGTGTGTGTATGTGTGTGTGTGTGTGTATGTGTGTGTGTGTGTGTGTGTGTGTGTGTGTGTGTGTGTGTGTGAGAGAGGGGAGGTTAAGGGGTGGTGCATGACTTGAACATGTTGCGAGGGATCTCTTGCTTTTGTGAAATTGTTATCCTCCGTGCCTCAAAGGGGGTAACAGGATCAAACAACATATGTATGTGTGTTGGTCTATCTGTCTGCCTGTGATTCTGTCTACTATGTGTATATCATGTGTCTGTGCATCTCTGTCTTTCCGTGTTTATTACTTACTCTATGTCTGTCTGTCTGTGTCTTCGCTTCTGTCTGTCTGTGTCTTCGCTTCTGTCTGTCTGTGTCTTCGCTTCTGTCTGTCTGTGTCTTCGCTTCTGTCTGTCTGTGTCTTCGCTTCTGTCTGTCAGTGTCTTCGCTTCTGTCTGTCTGTGTCTTCGCTTCTGTCTGTCTGTGTCTTCGCTTCTGTCTGTCTGTGTCTTCGCTTCGGTCTATAATTTATGTGTTTTTTAGTGTTTATTACTGACTGTCTGTCTTGTGTATTTGCTTCTGTCTGTCTGTGTCTTCGCTTCTGTCTGTCTGTGTCTTCGCTTCGGTCTATAATTTATGTGTTTTTTAGTGTTTATTACTGACTGTCTGTCTTGTGTATTTGCTTCTGTCTATAATGTGTTTTTGCTTCTGTCTATAATTATGTGTGTTTGCTTCGGTCTATCTGTGTCTTTCAGTGTTTATTACTGACTGTGATTCTGGTCTGTTTTATCAGAACCTGGTGCGGGGCATGCGACCTCCCGACATAGACAAGGGCTTGTTTTTCGCGGGGGGCACAGCGTGGAAACGGATCCGTAACATGATGACACCAACTTTCAGCGGAAGCAAACTCAAGCTTGTGAGTTTGTTTGTTTGTTTGTTTGTTCAGTTTGTTTGTTTGTTTGTGTGTGTGTGTTTTTGTTTGTTTGTTTGTTAGTTTGTTTTTGTTTATTGTTGGATGTGTGTTGGGTGGAGTGTGTGTTGTGTGTGTGTGTGTGTGTGTGTGTGTGTGTGTGTGTGTGTGTGTGTGTGTGTGTGTGTGTTTTATGGATGGGTGAGTCTGTGTTTGTGTGTCGAGAAGTTGCAAACGCTTGAATGTGCATAATATAGATCTCTGCTGTAGACAGCACATTTATAACGCATTCAGACTAACAACTACACGTTTGAACACATGCAAATCAAACTATAAAATCTATCAGGCAATGTTCCTTGTTTTTATAATTACAGTGAATTCTTTGAATCTTTGAGTCTAGAGTTCGGTTGTCGCCGAAGCCAGTAATTTTCACGATCTGCTTACTTCGACCGAATTAAAAAAAAAATTAAAAAAAAAGAAGACTTCGACCAATTTTGTTTACATCCACTGAGACTCGGCGTGTAGCCTCTACGTATCTTTGGCTTTTTTTTCTCTCCAGATGAGTCACTACATAAACCGCTGCTCTAATCTTCTGACCAAGAACATTGAGCAGAAGGTTCGCACAGACCAAGACATTGATGTCAAGGAGTAAGTATTATTCACATTCATTCATTCATTTATTTCATTTCCATTGTCCCCCAACTGGGAAATTCGGGTCGCTTCCACCCAGTGGAAAGCTAGCAGCAACAGAGTCGCGCTACCCAGGTGTATGTTTTTTTTTAGGTGTAATTAGCCACCTGCATTTTTGGCAGAATGACCGAGGTCATTTACGTGCCACAGTGATGACACGGGGGTGGAACGTGGATACCGTATCTGAGTCTGCACATCAAGTTGACTTGTGTCCGTCCCGGCCCGGATTCGAACCTGCGACCTTAGGATCACAAGTCCAGTGCTCTACCACCTGAGCTACCCCTTCATCTATATATAGATATATACGACTATAGTGTCTGTCTGTCTGTCTGTCTGTCTGTTCGCGATGCAGCAGCACGGCCAAAGTTCTCAGTGGATCTTTTTCAAATTTGGACACCGTATTCAGCTACACCCCGGACACAACCTCATCGATGAGATATTTCAACACGTGCTCTCAGCGCGCAGCGTTGTGCGCGCTGAACCGATTTTTTTTGGTTTTTGTTTTTGTTTTGTTGTTGTCGGGATCCACTACCAGTAACTCTTCCTTATCTTCTCCAGTGTTTTCAGCCGCGATTATCTCCCTTCCTCCGTGTGGCGTCAATCCATATTCCCGTTACTACGTTACTATTTTTAGAAGGTCACTGCACGTTACTATTTTTAGAAGGTCTCCAGTGTTTTGCGCGTTTATCTCCTTTCCTTCGTAGTCGGCTCTACTTCTTCCCGGCGAAGCCGGTACCCGGCGAAGCGGGTAATCATCTAGTTTTGTATAACTGTTGTGTAAATGTATGCATGCACACATACGTGCGTACATACGTGAACAGTGTAACATGAATGATTAACATGCTTCTTGGATTTAACAATAAGTTTGTACCGCACATATTATTATTATTATTATTGTGATCATTTTTATGCGCCTAATCTAGATATAGCCCTAGGCGCTTACATATTAATTTCTGCCGTTTGAAATGGAATTTTTTACAGACAGACAGACAAACAGACATTTTTACACACAATAATTATATAACGCATTCACATCGGCCAGTAAAGCTCAGTAGCCTATTAGGCGAGCATTCACCTTTCACGGCCTTTATTCCAAGTCAAACGGGTATTTGGTGGACATTTTTATCTATGCCTATACAATTTTTCCAGGAAAGACCCTTTTGTCAATCGTGGGATCTTTAACGTGCACACCCCAATGTAGTGTACACGAAGGGACCTCGGTTTTTCGTCTCATCCGAAAGACTAGCACTTGAACCCACCACCTAGGTTAGGAAAGGGGGGAGAAAATTGCTAACGCCCTGACCCAGGGTCGAACTCGCAACTTCTCGCTTCCGAGCGCAAGTGCGTTACCACTCGGCCACCCAGTCCAACAAGGGACGCTTAGTATATAATTATATGTAAGCTGTTTACAAAGTCAGGCTTTATTTTCTTAATAATTGAGCGCGAAGTAGACTTCGCGAAAAATACGCGTTGTGTGTTTTTTTTAACCAAAAATTCAGTGTCAAAGGTTCGTGCAGCGAGCTTGTTGAAGTCTACTTTTTGAAGTCTACTTCGCGTTATGAATATCAGGCATTTGCCTTTGCAAAACAAAAAAACAAAAAACAAAAGTGAGGAAAAAAAAACCAACTAACCGCTTATTTTTCCATCCATGCGTTTGTCAGTGTGTTCGGATCCTACACTATGGACGTGATCGCGGGGACGGCGTTCGGCCTGGAAACCAACTCTCAGACCGAGGAAGGAGAACCCTTCGTCGTGCACTGCAAGGCGCTCTTCGAGAACATGACAAGAGGAGGCTCTCTTCGCAGCATGATTTATTTCGTCAGTAAGTCGTTACATTCTCACCTGTTTTGTGGCTTTTCTTCTCTCGCACAGAAAATTGTACAGGGGAACACCCCTCCCGCTCCCAAAGACCTCCACAAATCTGAGAAAATCATGTCTTAAAAAGGGGGGAGTCTTAACATTTTTAAAATGCTGGTAAATTATCAGAAGTTACGAACAGAACATCTGCAAAAACAGGGTCTTAAAAGGGAGGGAGTCTTAAATTGGGGGTGTCTGAAAAGTAAGGTTCCGCTGTGTCAAAGTGCCTGGCCGAGGACAGTTGATTTTACACTCTAAACAGGAGTGTTCGACTTTTCTGTGACAAAATGTGAACTCTTTGTGTCACATTACTTAGTTCTACTAGCAAAAGAGGCATACATAATAAACACATGGTGTTCCTACCTGGTCATTTGAACACTAGTGATCACTATGTTATACACCTTAAAACTTTTTTGTTGTTCCTTATTTTGTTATACTTCTTTCTTTCTTTCTTTCTTTCGTATATTTTGTTTGGTTGTTTATTTGTTTTTTAGTTTTTTCGTTTTGTTTTCTGTCTGTCTGTCTCTCTATTTTTCTTTCTCTCTTTATTTCTTTCTTTCTTGATATATTTCGTTCGTTCTTTCTTCTTTTGTTGTTGTTTTCTTTCTTTCTTTCTTTCTTTCTTTCTCTTTTTCTTTCATTCTTTATTTCTCTGTTCTAATCCCAAAATGTATTTACCCGTGGCTTTGGTGAATAAAACACATGCAACGTTTATTATGTTATCAATAGATTTGGTTTATTTAGACGAATTGTTCAGCCGTTACCGCCTTACGTTGTACTGTCCATGCAGGAACACCACTATAAGCTTCTAGCTTCTTGCTGTTACCTGTGTATTTTGTATACATGTCATGATTGTAACTTTTGTTAAAATAAACTTATGTTTGAACCAATAAAACACATGTGTCGTGCACGTTCCTCAGCCATGTTCCCCTTCATGGGCCCGTGGTTGGGCAAGGTGGCTGTGTCCTTCTTCTACAACGAGCACGCGCTCTTCTTCATCAATGCCATGCAACAGATGATTCAGAACCGACGGGAGCAAGAACCAAGCGAACAAGTAAGCAAACGCATAGCCACACATTCACGCACATACAGTCGCGTCAATGAATATGAATGCATTAAGTCAGTTTGTCGGCCTGAAACTAAACTATCGTCACTGGAGAGAGAGAGAGAGAGAGAGAGAGAGAGAGAGAGAGAGAGAGAGAGAGAGAGAGAGAGAGAGAGAGAGAGAGAGAGAGAGAGAGACTCACACACACACACACAGAGA
This sequence comes from Littorina saxatilis, assembly GCF_037325665.1. NCBI lineage: Eukaryota > Metazoa > Mollusca > Gastropoda > Littorinimorpha > Littorinidae > Littorina > Littorina saxatilis. The sequence goes on from NC_090261.1 coordinate 61,678,834, forward strand.
CTGATAGACACACAGAGAGAGAGAGAGATACGCACGCAATGTGCTTTAAATGTCACTCCAACTGTGGTTGCAGAAGACGGCGGACCTGCTGCAGATGCTGGTGGACGCCGAAGCTGACTCGGACCAGATCACGGACTCTGCTGACCAGTCGGACAATACCAAGAGTCATAGACGTACGTGTAGGCATTCCCTGTGGGTGTGGGTGTGTGTTTGTGTGTGTGTGGTGTGGTGTGTGTGTGGGTATGTGTGTGGTATTGGTCGTAGCTGACTCTGATGAGATCACTGACAATACCAAGAGTCATAGACGTACGTGTAGTCATTCTGTGTGTGTGTGTGTGTGTGTGTGTGTGTGTGTATGTGTGTGTGTGTACGTGTGTGTGTGTGTGTGTACGTGTGTGTGTGTACGTGTTTGTGTACGTGTGTGTGTGTGTGGTAGAGGTACAAGCTGACTCTGTCCTGATCACTGACTCTGCTGACCAGTCGCACAATATCGAGTCAAGAGCCACAGACGTACGTGTGGTCATTCCCTCTGGCTATGTGTGCGTGTGTGAAGGGGGGGGGGGGGGGTGAGTGTTTGTATGCGAACAATCGTCATTTTCTTTCAGAAACTCTAACTAAAAGGTTAAGTTAAATGGATCGATGCATAAATGTTATTTATACTTTTAACCATAAAAACCATTTGACAGAAATAGTCATTGTTCTCATACAAGTCATTGTTTTACTATAGTGTCCAATACAAGGTATTGTATTACTGTATGTCCAGGCATGACAAAAGGAGAGATTATCGGCCAGGGGTTTATCGTGATGATAGCGGGCTACGAGACAACGGCCACCACTCTTCAGTATCTCACATACAACCTGACCCGCTGCCCTGAAGTACAGGAAAAGATTTACCAGGAAATCAGGGACAACATCGGAGATGTAAGCATCAGTGTTTTCTGTTATTGTGTGTGTGTGTGGGGGGGGGGTATGTGTGTGTGTGTATGCGTACGTGTGTGTGTGAGTGCGTGTGTGTGTCTGTCTGTGTGTGGGTTCGTCTTTCTACGTGTAAGTGCGTTCGTGCGTGTGATTGCTTCATACGCGGGACTTATCATTTATCCCTTACTACCTACCCTATGCCTTCCGTATCCAGTGATGCACTGTTCACTCGCAAGAAGATTTATAATTATGCAAGATAGTTTTTGAGTGCATATTTTCGAGTATCTGTGCATTTGCCTCCTTTTTACATTTAGTCAAGTTTTGACTAAATGTTTTAACGTAGAGAATCGAGATGAGGGTCGTGATGTATGTGTGTGTGTGTGTGTGTGTGTGTGTGTTAAAGTTGGCATTAAAATCGATTTTTCGCAAACAAACTTAAAATTGATTGCATCGTATTCTTCATCATATTCTGAATCTAAAAATGTATACATATGTCATGTTTATTCCTAAAATGTGATCAAAATTAACAACAAGTCGCGTAAGGCGAAAATACAATATTTAGTCAAGTAGCTGTCGAACTCACAGAATGAAACGCAATGCCATTTTACTCGTAGCATCGTCAGGCCACCGCTCATGGCAAAGGCAGTGAAATTGACAAGAAGAGCGGGGTAGTAGTTGCGCTAAGAAGGGTAGCACGCTTTTCTGTACCTCTCTTTGTTTTAACTTTCTGAGCGTGTTTTTAATCCAAACATATCATATCTATATGTTTTTGGAATCAGGAACCGACAAGGAATAAGATGAAAGTGTTTTTAAATTGATTTGGACAATTTAATTTTGATAATAATTTTTATATATTTAATTTTCAGAGCTTGTTTTTAATCCGAATATAACATATTTATATGTTTTTGGAATCAGCAAATGATGGAGAATAAGATAAACGTAAATTTGGATCGTTTTATAAATTTTTATTTTTTTTTACAATTTTCCGAATTTTAATGACCAAAGTCATTAATTAATTTTTAAGCCACCAAGCTGAAATGCAATACCGAATCCCGGGCTTCGTCGAAGATTACTTGACCAAAATTTCAACCAATTTGGTTGAAAAATGAGGGCGTGACAGTGCCGCCTCAACTTTCACGAAAAGCCGGATATGACGTCATCAAAGACATTTATCAAAAAAATGAAAAAAACGTTCGGGGATTTCATACCCAGGAACTCTCATGTCAAATTTCATAAAGATCGGTCCAGTAGTTTAGTCTGAATCGCTCTACACACACACACACACACGCACGCACGCACGCACATACACCACGACCCTCGTTTCGATTCCCCCTCGATGTTAAAATATTTACTCAAAACTTGACTAAATATGCTTCCTGCTTAGAGCGATTCAGAGAAAACTACTGAACCGATCTTCATGAAACTTGACATGAGAGATCCTGAGTATGGTATCTCCAGACGGTTTTTTTCTTTTTTTGGGATAAATGTCTTTGATGACGTCATATCCGGCTTTTTGTGAAAGTTGAGGCGGCACTGTCACGCTCTCAATTTTTAACCAAATTGGTTGAAATTTTGGTCAAGTAATTTTCGACGAAGCCCGGACTTTGGTAGTGCATTTCAGCTTGAAGGCTTAAATTTAATTAATGAGTTTGCTCATTAAAGTTGTCATTAAAATCGATTTTTTGCAAACAGATTTATAATTTATTGCATCGTATTCTTCATCACATTCTGAATCTAAAAATGTATACATATGTCATGTTTACTCTTAAAATGTGATCAAAATTAACGAAAATAGATTAATTAGTCTTCCGATTAAAATTTAAGAAATCGATCCAAAAATTATGTCATCTTATTCTTTATCATTTCCTGATTCAAAAAACATAGATATGATAGGTTGTATTCAAAACAAGCTCCGAAAGTTAACAAGAATACAGAAAAGCGCGCTTTCCTGCTTTGCACAATACGCTACCGCACCAATCTGGCGTGTCAATATCACTACTTTTTGCACGTGGAAGGTGAGCGATTTCCTTCACGCGGGGATTGACGAAGCTGTACTGTCTTGGTGAAAAAATACAGTGCGTTCAGTTTCATTCCGTGAGTTCGACAGCTTGACTAAATGTAGTAATTTCGCCTTACGCGACTTGTTCAGATTTTTCATACGACAGGAGAAGTTAACTGGTCATCTCCCAACAGTTTAAAACGAGTTTTCTTTTTCCAGGAAGATCCTACGTATGAAAACGTCTCAACGTTGAAATACCTCGAAGCAGCCATCCGTGAGAGTTTACGGTTGTTTCCACCTGTTCCAGCGTAAGTCACAAGGTCAATCTACGCGCAATGAAAGAGAGAGAGAGAGGGAGAGGGAGAGAGTGAGAGAGAGAGAGTGAGAGAGGGAGTGAGAGAGGGAATGAGAGAGGGAGTGAGAGTGTGAGTGAGTGTGAGAGAGTGTGAGAGAGTGTGAGAGTGAGAGAGTAAGAGTGTGTGTGTGTGTGTGCGAGTTTGTATGTGTGCGAGTTTGTGTGTATGCGTGTGTGTGTGTGTGTGTGTGTGTGTGTGTGTGTGTGTGTGTGTGTGTGTGTGTGTGTGTGTGTGTGTGTGTGCTACCACCAACAGTATTCTCAAATCCCTGTTTTACTTTTAATTCTTTCATCTTGGAACAGTAGTAGAAGCGCAACAAAACAGCTAACATTTTGACAGGCTTACCAGGACAACAGATTTGCACTTCCCTGGATAACCTCATACTTTCTTGACACAGGATAGACAAGAATGCCATGTAGGTTAGTTAGCATTACCCACTTCTTTTTTGTTGCCACAGAATTGACAGAAAAGCCCTGGAGACAGTCACGATCAACGGAATCACGATCCCTGCCGGATGCGGAGTCATCATCCCCATACACAGCCTCATGCATGACCCGGACATCTTCCCCGAGCCAGAGAAATTCCTCCCTGAAAGGTACGTCAGAACAAAGTGTGTAGACTTTGAGCAGAAGGCCTATAGCCGAGAAATTCCTTCCTGAAAGGTACGTCAGAACAAAGTTAGTCTTTGAGCAGAAGGCCTATAGCCGAGAAATTCCTTCCTGAAAGGTACGTCAGAACAAAGTTAGTCTTTGAGCAGAAGTCCTATGGCCGATAAATTCCTTCCTGAAAGGTACGTCAGATCAAAGTGTGTAGTCTTTGAGCAGAAGTCCTATGGCCGATAAATTCCTTCCTGAAAGGTACGTCAGATCGAAGTGTGTAGTCTTTGAGCAGAAGTCCTATGGCCGATAAATTCCTTCCTGAAAGGTACGTCAGAACAAAGTGTGTAGTCTTTGAGCAGAAGGCCTATAGCCGTGGTGATGGCGGACCTTTCCTGTGTTTATACTGCCAGGAATTGTGTAGTCTTTGAGCAGAAGGCCTATAGCCGAGAATTTATTCCTGAAAGGTACGTCAGAACAAAGAGTATAGTCTTTGAGCAGAAATCCTATAGCAGTGATGATGGCGGACCTTTCCTGTGTTTATACTGCCAGGAATTGTGTACTCCATGGTGTATTTTCATAAGCGAAAATTCGTATCGTCTTGTGCTGTTCTTGTATCGGTGAGTACAGAAATCCTTTGTTTTTTTTAACTTTACTTCATGGTGTCTTCGACGGTCGGCGCGTCCTGTCCTGTGCGTTCATCGTTCCAGTGACGTTCCTGTGTTGCTGGGTGGTCCGGACACAGTCCCTTTTCTGTATGGTCCTTGTACAGATGGCCTGTAGCGAAAAAGAAAACGAAAAACAAAACTGTACTGATCTTCCTTTATTGCCCCCACAGTTAGCTTCGCGAAGACTTCGAAAAGTCCTTTTACCAAACCTTTAGTGCCAATGCTTCGTGCAGCGAGCTTTGTGAAGTTGACTTTGCGAAGACGACTTCGCTAAGGCCAGAACAAAGACCCTTCATTTTATTGTCGTTGTGCAGAAGGCCTAATGCCGAGAAATTCGTCCATGAAAGGACACACAAATCCCTGTACTGCATGATCTTTGAGCAGAAGGTCTGTAGCAAAAAAAAAGTTCCCGAAAGGCCAGAATAAAATCTCTTTTGGGCAGAAGGTCTGTGGGAACTCGTCCCTGAAAGGTCAGAATATAGTCCCTTCACTTTTGTGTGTCTTTGAGCAGAAGGCCTGTAGTCGAGCAATTCGTCCCGGAAACGTAGGAACATAGTCCCTTTTGTCTTTACCATTTAGTCTTCGAGTAGAAACGTTAGCTTCTTTTTATACCCAGGGGATATAATCCAAAGGCCTTCTGCTGTGCTGAGTCAGATTCTCTACCTCACACACGCACACGCACGCACGCACGCACACACATACATACTCACACACACACACACATACATACTCACACACACACACATACTCACACACACACACACACACACACACACACACACCACACACACACACACACACACACACACACACACACACACACACACACACACACACACACACACACACACACACACACACACACACACACACAGAGTACATACTCAAGTACGTCGACCTTATGCTCTTCAAAAGAGACAGACAGACTTATGGTACAAATAATAAACTTAGCTTCGAAAGCGTTGCTGGCGCTCAGTCTCGGGCAAGAATAATGGTCAGAGTCCTGAGGATTCTCTCATTCTGTGTTCAAAATACTCTATGAACAGGCTGGGTGATTTTATTGTTAACAGGTTTCTGGAGGAAAACCGAAGTAAGCTTGACCCCCTCGCCGCGGAACTTCCCTTTGGGTACGGTCCCCGACAGTGCATAGGTATGAGACTGGCGATGATCGAGGTCAAGTTTGCAGCCGTCAGGATCTACCGGGCTTTCAGGTTCTTCAAATGTGATTCCACACCCGTGAGTTGTATTGGTATTTTCATTGTATGTGCGTCTGTAGGAGAAGTCTGGAGGTTTGTGTGTGTATGTATGTGTGTGTGTGTGTGTGTGTGTGTGTGTGTGTGTGTGTGTGCGTGTGACAACCAAAACAGAATTTCCAACTTGTGAATTTCAATTTCAAATCTCTCTCTCTCTCTCTCTCTCTCTCTCTCTCTCTCTCTCTCTCTCTCTCTCTCTCTCTCTCTCTCTCTCTCTCTCTCTCTCAGACATATGTTATATGTTTGCTTACTTGTCGATTGCTTGCTGGGTCGTTCGTTTAATTTGTTTATTTGTCATGTTGCTTTACTTGTTTATCATTTATTAGACATTTGTATTAGAAGTAAGGACCGGTTGTAAGAAAAGGCGTCGCCTTAAACCTCTATCCTTGAAAAATAAAGTTCCATCATCATCTCTTCACAGCTCCGTATCGAGAAGTAAGGCAAAAGAGGCCTACTAATCTATCCGTAATAAACGTAACAACATTTATAATTGCACATGTCGAACATGCTTTCTGTTCAGGAGAAAATCAACCTTGGAAAGGCCTTTGGGCTGGCGATCCCGGATGTTCCTATCAAGGTCAAGGCCGAATGCCGAGCTGCATGAGGACAGCAGCGTTTTCATGGTGACACCAGCACCGTTTTCAAGGTCATAAACAAACATGTTTTCAAGATGACACCAGCAACGTTTTCAAGGTCATAAACAGAAACGTGTTCTTGCGTGCGATGTTTACGATACCTGTGCTCATTTTGCCTGCGATTCTTCGCTTCGTTCTTTGCAAATCCGAGATCACGAAATTCAAGAGTGGTTTTTTTTATGTGCTCGTATTTAGCCTATAAGCACATCCTCCACTGATGCGTCAGACATATTGGTTTGATATGCGTGTAAATAACTGTTGTTGATGTACCTGTATTCAGAACGAATCAAACATTGTGTAAATAATTATGTGTGTCAATGTGACATTATTCAATGGCCCCAAACAGGACCGGTTAAATGATAAGGCTGTGTGCAACTATATTTTGTGCGCATTGATATTATGTAAATTTGGAAATATAAACGTTCCTTATTTTATTTAGGCAGCTACATCATGACTTCATCATGTTGAATGATAAATGTGTTCTGTATTTGTAAACTGATTTTATATTATACAGTCAGAAAGCAAAGAGCTGGAGAGATGCAGACACTGGTTTAAAAACAGAATCTCTCTCTTTCTCTCTCGGTGTCTGTCTCTCTCTCTCCCTGTCTCTCTGTCTCTGTCTGTCCCTCTCTCTCTTTCACTTTCTCTCTCGCTCTCTCTCTCTCTCTCTTTGTCCTTCTCCATCTTGTCTTTAATTTGTGGCTCTTTGTCACTCTCATCGTCTTCCTCCTGTTGTCCACCCCCCTCTATCTCTCCCCCCTCTCTCTCTCCCCTCTCTCTCTCCCCCTCTCTCTCTCCCCCCCCCCCCCTCTCTCTCCCCCCCTCTCTCTCCTCCCTCTCTCTCCCCCCTCTCTCTCTCCCCCCTCTCTCTCTCTCTCTTCTTCCCTACCCTCACCCATATTTCCATATCTCTATACAAAAAGAAATCAGAGATAATCGTGCAGTAGTCCTTGAACTGTTTGGTTTGAGTAGGAATTCAGTATTTACATTATCATGCATGTTCACTCTTATTGATTATATACCAGGTTGATCTTTGAGCCAAAGATACAAGTCGTCCCAAAGCACCAACTTATCGTTGTGCATAATAATTCATCTCTTTGATATTTCAAGATATGATTATGAAGGTTATTCAGAAAATACTCCGTTTGTGTGACACACTTTTAAGCTTGATGAATACATACCCAGGAACGTTATGACTGTTTGATTTGATTGCAACAAATGTAATCCCTGTGTCACGATCGGGTGACAGAGACCAAGAAAGTGTCACTCAGTGGAGTGCCTGTTCTTGGTCGTGTATGATAGAAAGCGCCTGTGCGTGATATTGGGTTACAGCAGAGTTTGCTGACGGTGCTCTACGAGCACGGATGTTTTGTATCGCACGAGTTTTACAGTGGAGGTTTCTGCTGTCATAGCTAGGGCTGACGGTTTTTCGCTGACAGCGCACACGGGATTTTCACGGATTGAGTTTCTCGTGTCTTTTTCTGCTTGGGAGGCAGAATTGTGTATAGCTGGACTGGTTTGGTGACAAGGTCAGTCACGTGTATTTGGCTAGGTGGTCTGTCAGAGACTCAAGGACGGCACACTTGACACCCAGCGGCAGAAGGGGAAGGATCGTATACACAGTTTCTAGAGTATGATGGTTTTTCACCGAGTATTATATTCGGCACTCTAGGGGAACTTCCACGAGTTATTTCTTCTCTCTGCCACGTATTTTGCTGAGGACAAGTCGTCAACTTTCCTTCGTCGGCGATGGCTTTCGCATAAGGATTCGACAAGGGGTTCTGGACGGTTTTGGTCACTGTTGACGAACAGAGGCTGGTCCAGGGAGGAAGCGGACTTTGCTTCCATTGAGAGTACAATCATAGGCTTTTGAGGTAATAAATCATTATTTAACGCTGTTGATGAGTCTGTGTTGTGGAATGAAATACTCTCTGTTGTTCTTTCCAGGTTAGCGCATAATTTACTCTCTGTGACGCTAAAATACTAATCTGTATATGGTTTTTGCAGATAGGGAGAGAAGGACGGAAAATGACTGTTTTGTTGTTGTAAAAAGTCCATTTTGTGCAGGCCCACGTGCTCGATGAGATATTTAAAGATGACATGTTTTAAGGTGGTGGGTGAGGGGTAGCTGACATGTTTAGTGCACCGATGCTTTCTGTTTGCAGCCTTCGTTTCGTTTCGTTTCGCTTCGTTCGCCTCGCTTCGTTACGTTCCTGTAACATCTGCACGGCTGACTCTGGCGGGAACTGTTGAGGCTACGCTAACCAGGAGACCGGCTAACCAGGAGACCGGCTAACCAGCGGACCGGCTAACCGGCAGCGGACCGGCTAACCAGCGAACCGACTAACCAGCATACCGGCTAAGCAGCAGCAGCAGAGATAAAGCTAAGTGCACCATGTCGTACGCACCCCGTTGACCACCGTTGTCTTTTCGTATCTATGATTTCATTGGAGTAGTGACAACGTGGGGTGTGTGACACCTGCACGAACTAGGGCTTTTCGGACAGAACATTCTCATTTAACTATATTTACACGGGTTCAGCGTGTTCCTATAATTTTCTACATACTACTGGCATTTTGTCAGTGAACACTGGTTTTTTACGTGTTGAGAACGTAAAAGGAACATATTTTGAGTGAAGGCTCGAGGGAGGTGGAGAGTTTATACATAAACAGGCGTCTGAAACTTATACTTTTGTTGACTCTATTTAATTGTATGACTGCGAGAGTGGATCGTGGTGTGGTTAGTTAATTAGTAGTAATTAACCGGTTCATAATCACCTTGAGTGATATATTGAAACGTGACACATGGGGGCCAAGCCGGGATTTACTCAGTTAATTTCTGACTGATAAAGACCCACCAATTAAGGATAACTAAGAGCAGATAATCTCGTCAGTGCTCGACTTATTTTCTGCTTGGTGCTACCCTTTTTTGTATAGTTTTGATCATATACCACACCTTAAGCGATTCACATCTTGCAGGAAATGTAAATTGTAATTTGTGAGTTATTGTATGCGCTAACTGTGATTACTTCCCTTTCCTTTGTTTGTGAATCTTTGTTGTTGTACGTTCAGAGTTTTCCGTTGCAGAGAGCTGAGCGGGGTTAACGGATTTGTTGTTCGTTTTACTCAGTTTTCTCTACATTGTTGTTTCGCATTCTGTAACAGGTTACATTTCTACCGTCTTGTTTTACTTGGATTTTTCTCCATATTTTGACTTTGTTGGAATTTTGGGGGGGAAGGGTCCGAGGACTTCTGTCCTAACCAAGGCTGTGGGAAACGCTTTGTTTCACCGCAAAAAGCAGCCGATAAAGTAGGCCACGGCTGTGGGAAACACTTTGTTTCACCGCAAAAAGCAGCCATAAAGTAGGCTACGCGTTTTGTTCTACACCGTTTGGATTTTTCTTCTGCATTTTCCGGTTGCTGGATTTTTGTATCCACCGCTTTCATCACCGCGTGTTCTAGCTATAGCTGCGTTAGACTTATTTTGGTAATAAAGCTTTGCTAAAACTAACCATGGCTACAGGGGGATCTCCTACGAGGAGAATAACTTTCGAGACTCCTGGGAGCGAGCAACCGACTGAGCGAGACGCACGCGTTAGAGCCCGAAGCGTTCTAAAACGCTTAGAAGTAGAACGGAAGGAAGAATTTGAGCGACTGACAAGAAAAGAAGAACGTGACCGACAGGACAAGAAGGACGAACTTGACAGACAAGAAAGGGAACGACAGGCAGAACGACAGGCTGAACGAGACAGACAGGAAAGGAAAGAAGAACGTGACAGACAGGAAAAGAAAGACGAACTTGACAGACAAGAAAGGGAACGACAGGCAGAACGAGACAGACAGGAAAGGAAAGACGAACTTGACAGACAAGAAAGAGAACGAGACAGACAAGAAAAGAAAGACGAGCTTGAGAGACAGGAACGACAGGCCGAGCGTGACAGACAGGAACGGAAAGAGAAAGAGCAGGCGGATCGCGATCTCCAGCTAGAGCTAGCTAGGCTACAGGCCGAGAAGGGTACGCTTACTCAGGCTAGCGCGCCGACGTTTGTTGCCGACCGTACGAGACTGCCGACGTTCGACGATGACAAGGACGAGCTCGACGATTTTTTACGCCGGTTTGAGCGCATTGCATCTGACCAGAAGTGGGAAGAGGCCACGTGGGCTAGCCGCCTTAGCACCTGCTTAAAAGGACGCGCATTACAGCTCTACAATGCTTTGGATGACGACGAGGCGAGAGACTATCAGGCACTTAAGAAGGCGTTACTCCAGCGCTTTAACCTGACTGCTGAAGCCTACAGACGACGTCTGCGTAACAGCAAGAGACTGAGCGGCGAGCTGAGTCATCAGTTTGTGGCACGCCTTAATCTCTACCTGCGGCGCTGGGTGGAGATGGCCGAAAAGGACTGGACCGTCAACGACCTTGCCGACCTCATTGTCATGGAACAACTGATGTCCAGCCTGCGACCTGAGGTGGTGACCTTCGTGCAGGAACACCAGCCAAAGACTACTCAGGAGGCAGCCGACTGGATCAGAGTGCACGAGGACGCCCAGGCGATCTCCGGCAAATCTTCAGGCTCACGGCCAGGAAAATCGGGAAATTCGGGTTCTTCAGGACCCAAGGACGGGAAGGACGATCAGGGACACAAGGGATCGAGTTCCAGATCTGACATCCAGTGTTACTACTGCAACAAGCGGGGCCACGTGAAGAAGGACTGCCACAGGAGACAGGCTGACCAGAAGGGCGTTCACTTTGTTGGCAGTGAGGAGTTAAGGGACGTCACGAGCTCATGCACCATTCCACAACTCTGCGTTCCGTGCTCCAGGAAACATTTCCAGCCCCACTGCAACGTCTACGTTAACGGAGTGAAGGGCGAAGGTCTGCGGGACACAGGGGCAGACATGATAGTGGTTCGGGCGAGTCTAGTTCCAGCTATGGCCTACACAGGAGACAGCATCAGGGTGAGAATGGCCGAGGCATCTCACGCTTACGACTTGAACACGGCAGTGATCAAGGTCGTAACCCCGTTGTTCACGGGGACCATTGTGGCCGTCGTCATGGACGATCCTCCATGCGACCTGCTCATTGGAAACCGGGTCCAGTTTGTGGACGGCGTCACCAGGGAGGTTCCCGTTTATCGGGCTCCCGACGTCATTTCAGTGCTCACGCGGGCACAGGCGGAGCGAGAGGACAAACCTCTCAAACCCCTACCTGCTGCACGAGCTGCCCTGGGGAACGTGACCCCCGCGCTTCTCGCGAAGGCTCAGGATTCTGACCCGACCTTAGCTACTCCTCGGGAGCATGCGAAGTCGGGGAAGGTGAAGCTGAGCGGGAAGCATGGGAGGTCAAGGTTCCTCAGGGACAAGAAGTTGCTCTACCGTGAGTTCAGCAACCAAGAAGGTACATTCAAACAGGTTGTCGTGCCTCGCGAGTTTCGCGAGGGTGTCATGGCAACGGCACACGACTCGATTCTGGGAGGTCATCTTGGTACCAAGAAGACCACGGATCGTGTCTGGCGCCACTTTTACTGGCCAGGCATCTGCACGGATGTCCGACGTTTCTGTGCGTCCTGCGATAAGTGCCAGAAGGTGGTTGCCAAAGGAAGGGTGAGGAAGGTCCCCTTAGAGAAGATGCCGCTCATCGACGAACCCTTTCGTCGGGTCGCAGTGGACATCATCGGGCCCATCTTGCCTGCGTCTGAGGACGGAAACAGATACATTTTGACCATGGTGGACTACGCTACTCGATACCCAGAGGCGATCCCTCTGAAATCGATTGAAGCCACGCGAGTAGCTGAGGCTCTGGTTACTATGTGGTCCCGGCTGGGAATTCCATCAGAGGTACTCACCGACAGAGGCACGCAGTTCACGGGAGGAGTGATGGCGGAGGCAGCACGACTGCTATCACTGGAGCAGCACTTCACCACTCCTTACCATGCTCAGTGCAACGGACTGGTGGAGAGGTTCAATGGCACCTTGAAGACCATGCTGAGGAAACTAGCTCAGGAGAAACCACGCACGTGGGACAGGTACATCCCAGCATTGCTTTTTGCATACCGCGAGGTTCCTCAGGAGAGCTTGGGCTTTTCCCCATTCGAGCTGTTGTACGGCAGACAGGTACGCGGTCCCATGGCTATCCTGCGTCAGGCTTGGACAGACGAAGAAGCTGACGAGGAGGTGCAGACGACAGCGACCTACATCGTAGAACTCAGGAACAGGATTGAAGAGACCTGCAAACTGGCTCAAGAGAACCTGGGAAGAGCAGCACAGCGTTACGCGCGAGGATTCGACCGCAAGGCACGGCCGCGCAGCTTCAAGATTGGAGAACGGGTGTTGCTACTTCTACCTGTCAAACACAACAAGCTACAACTGCAGTGGCAAGGACCTTTTGAGGTGACAGCGAGGGTGGGCCAGAACGACTACAGGATCATGATGCACGGGAAAGCACGCCTGTACCACGCCAACCTGCTGCGCGCCTACATAGAGAGGACAGCCTACGGGGAGAAGAACAAAGACCAGAAGAACAAAGTCAAGAAGACAGAGAAGGTTGCAGTCATCAGGGGTGGAACGAGGGGTTGCTCGTTCTTGAGGACGACCTTTCTGTCTGGAAACAGACCATCAACCTCTGCAATATCTTCAGGTTGCAAGGTTGGCAAACGCCAGACTTATGCGCTGGGCGTTGATTCTCCAACCGTACCAATTCACGGTACGCGTCATTCCGGGCGCCAACAATGTTGGAGCTGACTTTCTCTCTCGGGCTGTAGAGGAGAACATGACTGTGAGCGAAACCGAGGTTTCGTCTTGAAGAGGGGAGGTGTGTCACGATCGGGTGACAGAGACCAAGAAAGTGTCACTCAGTGGAGTGCCTGTTCTTGGTCGTGTATGATAGAAAGCGCCTGTGCGTGATATTGGGTTACAGCAGAGTTTGCTGACGGTGCTCTACGAGCACGGATGTTTTGTATCGCACGAGTTTTACAGTGGAGGTTTCTGCTGTCATAGCTAGGGCTGACGGTTTTTCGCTGACAGCGCACACGGGATTTTCACGGATTGAGTTTCTCGTGTCTTTTTCTGCTTGGGAGGCAGAATTGTGTATAGCTGGACTGGTTTGGTGACAAGGTCAGTCACGTGTATTTGGCTAGGTGGTCTGTCAGAGACTCAAGGACGGCACACTTGACACCCAGCGGCAGAAGGGGAAGGATCGTATACACAGTTTCTAGAGTATGATGGTTTTTCACCGAGTATTATATTCGGCACTCTAGGGGAACTTCCACGAGTTATTTCTTCTCTCTGCCACGTATTTTGCTGAGGACAAGTCGTCAACTTTCCTTCGTCGGCGATGGCTTTCGCATAAGGATTCGACAAGGGGTTCTGGACGGTTTTGGTCACTGTTGACGAACAGAGGCTGGTCCAGGGAGGAAGCGGACTTTGCTTCCATTGAGAGTACAATCATAGGCTTTTGAGGTAATAAATCATTATTTAACGCTGTTGATGAGTCTGTGTTGTGGAATGAAATACTCTCTGTTGTTCTTTCCAGGTTAGCGCATAATTTACTCTCTGTGACGCTAAAATACTAATCTGTATATGGTTTTTGCAGATAGGGAGAGAAGGACGGAAAATGACTGTTTTGTTGTTGTAAAAAGTCCATTTTGTGCAGGCCCACGTGCTCGATGAGATATTTAAAGATGACATGTTTTAAGGTGGTGGGTGAGGGGTAGCTGACATGTTTAGTGCACCGATGCTTTCTGTTTGCAGCCTTCGTTTCGTTTCGTTTCGCTTCGTTCGCCTCGCTTCGTTACGTTCCTGTAACATCTGCACGGCTGACTCTGGCGGGAACTGTTGAGGCTACGCTAACCAGGAGACCGGCTAACCAGGAGACCGGCTAACCAGCGGACCGGCTAACCGGCAGCGGACCGGCTAACCAGCGAACCGACTAACCAGCATACCGGCTAAGCAGCAGCAGCAGAGATAAAGCTAAGTGCACCATGTCGTACGCACCCCGTTGACCACCGTTGTCTTTTCGTATCTATGATTTCATTGGAGTAGTGACAACGTGGGGTGTGTGACACCTGCACGAACTAGGGCTTTTCGGACAGAACATTCTCATTTAACTATATTTACACGGGTTCAGCGTGTTCCTATAATTTTCTACATACTACTGGCATTTTGTCAGTGAACACTGGTTTTTTACGTGTTGAGAACGTAAAAGGAACATATTTTGAGTGAAGGCTCGAGGGAGGTGGAGAGTTTATACATAAACAGGCGTCTGAAACTTATACTTTTGTTGACTCTATTTAATTGTATGACTGCGAGAGTGGATCGTGGTGTGGTTAGTTAATTAGTAGTAATTAACCGGTTCATAATCACCTTGAGTGATATATTGAAACGTGACACCCTGTGAGTATGTGAACTTCACTATGAAAAAAACCCCATTCGTTTGAAACACAGAAATATTCCATCGATCTATGACCTGATCTATGACCTGACTGCAGTCAGGTGTTTACATGGGATAAGACCATCCCTGGCCAGGTGTTTACATGGGATAAGACCATCCCTGGCCAGGTGTTTACATGGGATAAGACCATCCCTGGCCAGGTGTTTACATGGGATAAGACCATCCCTGGCCAGGTGTTTACATGGGATAAGACCATCTCTGGCCAGGTGTTTACATGGGATAAGACCATCCCTGCCCAGGTGTTTACATGGGATAAGACCATCCCTGGCCAGGTGTTTACATGGGATAAGACCATCCCTCCGCTTTTGTCACATACCAAAAATCAACTGTCTGGATGCTCTCTGTGTATTGTGTTTTTTATGAATTTATTTCGTAAAAGCTTAAAGCTTGAACGGATCTTTGTTGAGTTGTTTTCACTAACCGGTTTAAACGGGACGGAAAGGAAGCTTTAAGTCCTGCAAGGTTTGGCTGGTTTTCAGCCGAGAATTGTTTTAGAAGACTAAGCTTATGTAAACAGGTTTCCTTTGTATGCAAAATCAGACTTCTTTCAAAATGCTTTAACACGCAAATGCTAATAAAGGTCTGACTGTATTCAAGGTTGTAATACAATACAATACAATACAATACAATAATCTTTATTCATCTCTAAAAGAGAAATTACAAGCTTGACTGTGTGTCTGTAAAATCAATCAATTAATCAATCAATCAATCAACCATGCATGTAGTAACATTCACATCGCATATTCACATCATATCGTTACACGCAAACATTGTACCCACACACTTACTAAAATAAGCCTACAAATAGAAGCAATGCATTGCCTGTTTAAAAATTATATCACATTATCACCTTATCACACTTTAACCACATTATCTTCTCACATTTGTATCCTATAAGTCAATATAACTAACAACAGAGAAAAAACAACTGATAAAAGGATGTAAAGATTATGCCGTTGTCAGAGCGACAGCACCAGCACCTAGCGCCCCACCTGAGAGTTGAAGATGTGAATTGCAGATCGAATGAATGAGTTTGTGTTGCGTGTGGTTCTTGTGTATGGCTGTCTAAATCTTAAGCTTCTGTCTATCCGTCTGCTGTCAAGTTCAGGTCTGAGTGGGTGCGTGTCATCGGTCAAAATCTTCTGTAGCCTGTCAGTCAGTCGTCGTTCCTGCGTTGATGCAAAAGTGTCCTGCTTCCTCCCAACTACCCCACCTGCTTTCTTAATGAACTTCTCTAATCTATCCCTGTCCTGCTTGCTGATGCTGCCACTCCAACACACGGATCCAAAGTACAGCACACTATTGCAGGTTGAAGTATAAAACATCTGGAGAATCTCTTGTCTAACATTAAAAGATCTGAGTTTTCTCAAAAAGTACAGGCGGGAGTGGAGCTTCTTCACAATAGCATCAATATTGGGCTTCCATGTCAACTTATTATCTATGATTATTCCCAAATACTTATACTGCTCTACTTTCTCTACAACCTCCCCCTTAATCACTATATCCCCATGTACATGTTCCTTCCTCCTTTTGTCCATAATCATTTCCTTGGTCTTGCCTACATTAAGTTCTAAATAATTATCATCACACCAACCAACAAACTTATCTACCTCCCGCCTGTAGTCAGAGTCGTCATCGTCAGTCATTAGTCCAACCAGTCCAGTGTCATCGGCAAACTTTGCCATGGGGCATGAGTCGCCAGAAGTACTAAAATCAGCTGTATACAAAGAACAAGTCGCGTAAGGCGAAAATACAATATTTAGTCAAGTAGCTGCCATTTTTCAGCAAGACCGTATGCTCGTAGCATCGTCAGTCCACCGCTCATGGCAAAGGCAGTGAAATTGACAAGAAGAGCGGGGTAGTAGTTGCGCTAAGAAGGATAGCACGCTTTTCTGTACCTCTCTTTGTTTTAACTTTCTGAGCGTGTTTTTAATCCAAACATATCATATCTATATGTTTTTGGAATCAGGAACCGACAAGGAATAAGATGAAAGTGTTTTTAAATTGATTTGGACAATTTAATTTTGATAATAATTTTTATATATTTAATTTTCAGAGCTTGTTTTTAATCCGAATATAACATATTTATATGTTTTTGGAATCAGCAAATGATGGAGAATAAGATAAACGTAAATTTGGATCGTTTTATAAATTTTTATTTTTTTTTACAATTTTCCGAATTTTAATGACCAAAGTCATTAATTAATTTTTAAGCCACCAAGCTGAAATGCAATACCGAACCCCGGGCTTCGTCGAAGATTACTTGACCAAAATTTCAACCAATTTGGTTGAAAAATGAGGGCGTGACAGTGCCGCCTCAACTTTCACGAAAAGCCGGATATGACGTCATCAAAGACATTTATCAAAAAAATGAAAAAACCGTATGGGGATTTCATACCCAGGAACTCTCATGTCAAATTTCATAAAGATCGGTCCAGTAGTTTAGTCTGAATCGCTCTACACACACACGCACACACACACACACGCACATACACCACGACCCTCGTTTCGATTCCCCCTCGATGTTAAAATATTTAGTCAAAACTTGACTAAATATAAAGAAAAGAAGAGAGAACTGTGCCCTGTGGGGCGCCTGTGTTCGTGCACACAGTGTCAGACACTAGGTCATCTCCCATTTTCACAAACTGAGGCCTCTTCGTCAAATAGTCCATGATCCAGAGAATGGTGGAATCTGGAACATTCATCTTACAATTCTGTATGTAGAAGGACATTCCGTTGTAAGTATTGAATATATTAACATATTTTGATATTGATACTGGTAGTTAAGACAGCGTTTAATTGTTGCAGTTAAAAATGTAACGCAATTATTTAAGCTTGTCAATAAACATTATCGAAAGACCAAAGAAAATTAAAAGCTTTCCAAGCCGTATTAGTTCGTGGTGTGTGTCTGTGTCTGTGTCTGTGTCTGTGTCAGTCTGTGTGTGTGTCTCTGTGTGTGTGTCTGTGTCTGTGTCTGTGTCTGTGTGTGTCTGTCTGTGTCTGTCTGTCTGTGTGTGTCTGTGTGTGTCTGTTTCTGTGTGTGTCTGTTTCTGTGTGTGTCAGTGTCTGTGTGTGTGTGTGTGTGTGTCTGTGTCTGTGTCTGTGTCTGTGTGTGTCTGTCTGTGTGTGTGTCTGTGTCTGTGTCTGTGTCTGTGTCTGTGTCTGTGTCAGTCTGTGTGTGTGTGTGTGGCGTGCTTGTGTGCATGGGTGTAAAAGGGTATGGTTTGATTGGTGTGGGCGAGAGAGAGGAAGAGAGAGTCTGGGTGAACTTCGTGCACTTGAATACAGCGACACGCCCATGCTATTTCTTTGTTAATGAAAGAAACTGCGCACGCACCAAGTGGAAAGATATAAACCTGGGTCGAGTAAGACATAAATAGGAAATGGTCCAAAATGTTTAAAGAAATCAACCAAAGGGAGATTGTCTACACAAATAACACAAAACGCACACAAAAGAAGGAAATAATATATGAAAACCAAACAACTAATCAATCAAACAAACAAAAATAACAAAAACAAGTCAACTTAAAACTCCCGGACAAGTTCACAAACGCCTACACGTGACAATTTGGGTTTTATTTTTAGCGGAATTTATCGACCATCTTGCCAATGTTCTAGTCTTCTCCGCGTCAGAGAGAATCATGATTCCTCGTTCCGAGTGAATCCACGAATTCTAAAGGCTACCGTTAGACACAACAAGAGGTGAGAAGACCAAGACATAAATATTCACATTACACACAGAAACGAAAACGTTTTCAGTAACCCCTTTAAAAAGAAAAATCAAAACAAAAAGCTCTGCTGTTCCGAGCATTCAGAATAACAGAACATATGTTATTGCCCTCACTTCACCAGGAATATGTCTTAATGTTGCGGTTACAAAATGAAAGAAAAAGACATTTGGTGTCCAATGTTTTTATGACAATTAAAGACTATACATGTCATTTGTTTGCTTGGCACAGATTACAAACTGTTCGCCTGCAAAAGAAGCCCCATGTTACACGTAGACAATAGACAATGGTGCAGTGATTACAACAACACGCAAAAAGATGAGAACTTAATACTTCCTAGCTTATTTTCTTCCTTTCTTGCATACGAACAATGTGAACTCAAATACAGTTAGGCCTACATGCGCACTGACGGCACTCTCTCCTCTTCACTTCATCCGTCCAACCTTCATGCATACGTGACAGTTCAACTCCGAGCATTTTGTACTTACATACATACTGAGGGCATATTCTCTCTCTTCACTCTCTCCCTCCCCATCCCCCACCCTTCCCATCTCCTACCTTGGATCAAACTCGACACACTCGATCATCTACCCCATTTGTGAAACTGATCTTTCCGCGACAAAACAAAAACAAATACCAGTGCTTGGATGAAAAGCATTTAAAGTTGCATCCTCCTTTAGTAGAATTAATGTATTTATAACTACATCAACAACAAATGTAAACACACACACGCACACACACACACACGCACACACACGCGCACGCACGCACACACACACACCCTCATATACACACACCCTCATATACACACACACGCACACACACACACACACATACACACACACAAACACACACACACACACACACTTTATTAAGCCATAAAAAGCACATTATATTTGAAACGGCGCAAAATATGTCGAAAGTCGGAAACACTGTTTTACGTCAGTTCAGCCATCGTGGGGCAAATATCGCTTTAACAAGGCGAAGAGGTTGTTGGAAAAATACCCAACAACAAAGAAACAAAACAAAAACCGTAAGATGTGGAGACAAAATAATAATGACAAATGAGGCAAATAACGTCACAAACTTAGGCTTTTCAAAACTTGTCCATCATAAAGCCTTTACTGTCACTACATGTTTTATGAGGACTGACACACAGTCATCAGTTATACACCTGTCTGCTTATGCAAAATACCATTGTTCAAAATTGTGACAGATGCGCCTTGACGAACGCTGTGTCGCAGAGCGAGCAGAAAAAAAGGTTGGGGGAAATAGAAAAAGAAAAGAAAAGAAAACGAAAAAGAAGAAGTGGGAGCGCGTGATGACGACTTTGAGGGCATAAGTGATGGTGGTTCGAGCTGCCCAATATGTGTGAGAGAAGTCGGGTAGAACGTGCTCAGTGTCAACTGCACATTTCTTTGCCTGTCTTTTAGGCCTCGGATATGGGCGATGGCGTTTGTTCGAGTTGATCCACTTTGCGTTCAAGGTTATCTGAAAAATCTCATTATCAAAATGAATGAAGATTAATTATGTTTGTTTGAGCGGATATATTTTGATTGTGCTTTCACACTATGATTTACAAGCTCTGTAATTTTATATGGGTGTGTAAAGCGTTCCAATCAGTATTTAACTAAAATGATGAATCTGAGAAGAAATTGTTTCACTAGCTCGACGCATGGATAGATGAACTCACGCGACCTCTGATAAGCCATTGTGTTCTTTAAATGTCTTGATACTGTTTGGATTTATAACAAAAATGAACAGTGAAGTGAACAAATGCATATCAACTGAAAATCAAAAATGAAATACTTACTGTAAAGATCCGAAACTACAAAAAAAGAAGCCGACAAAAGTGAACTACAAAATAAAGAAAGAAAACAGCTCCAGGTGCTTGTGCTTTGCAATCGGACGGTGACATAAGAGACTCTTCCTGTGAATTAGTTTTGTCAAAATAACAAGTGAAGGTGAAAAACGTCAAAACTTACTGAACAGAACAAAGCGGGCTACGTGGCGTATTCTTCAGCACCAAAAGGATTTTTCACGCAAAATAATAAAATGATGTCACAAGGTAAGTTGGTGTTTTTCAAAGTAACAAGCTAACTGTTATCATTATTGAGTGTTTGAATGTCTAAGTAATGGAGTAGCGTTCTGCTTTAGGGTTAACTAAGCAGCCATTTTATTCGTGCGTGTTATCGCCATTACACTTTCCGTTTCTGCTTCGGTAAACGGCTATTCATTCATTCATTCATAAATTAACCGGTAAGTTGTCGGTTTCTTTATTTGTTTGGGTGATTTGTTGGTAAGTTTAATGGTTTATTTCTTTTTGTGCGTGTGCCTTTCCCACAAAACCAGGGATCGATGAATCAAGTTTGTGTGTGTGTGTGTACATGTGTGTGTGTGTGTGTGTGTGTGTGTGTGTGTGTGTGTGTGTGTGTGTGTGTGTGTGTGTGTGTGTGTGTTACGATCCACTTGTCTTGGTTTTCGAATCATATTTTCCATCAATATTTAATATTGCTAAGGCACAATGCGCAACTAATCAACCCAGAAACATAGGAGGTTTTTACTATTTTCTTCATCCATATCGTGATTATGCCTATCCCCCGATTTCTTGTTGTTGTCTTGTTCAGAATGGCGAGGCTGTTGTCCAGTGACCACTGTGTTTGCTGGACGGGTCAGCGGTCTTCTTTCCGTGGCATTGCTGCTGTTGACCACCGTTCTGGGTGACGCTTCGTTTTGGTCTACACACTTAGGTACGTTGGGGGAGGGGTGGTGAGAGAGAGAGAGAGAGAGAGAGAGAGAGAGAGAGAGAGAGAGAGAGAGAGAGAGAGTGAGAGGGGTAGAGCGAGAGAGAGAGAGAGAGAGAGAGAGAGGGAGAGAGAGAGAGGGAGTAAGAGAGAGAGGAAGAAAGAGAGAGTGAGAGAGAGGGGGGGAGAAAGAGAGAGAGAGAGAGAGGGGGGGGAGAAAGAGAGAGAGAGAGAGAGGGAGAGAGGGAGAAAGAGAGAGAGAGAGAGAAAGAGAGAGAGAAAGAGAGATAGAGCGAGAGAGAGAGAGAGACTGAGAGAGAGAGAGAGAGAGAGAGAGAGAGAGAGAGAGAGAGAGAGAGAGAGAGAGAGATCTGTTGTCACATATATGCGCATATAGCTCAGGCGAACCACAGCAGAATGTGAAATTCATTAGAATTATGCAGAATGCACCAATGTCTTCTTCATTAGCATTAAAAACAGAGCACTAGTGAAAAAAGGTCACACACAATGACGCGCACTGTGTTTTGAACAAAAGGGAGTGACGAATTACAACTGATGTGAGTATAGTCCTAATTTGTACAAATGTATCAGCTTGAATGTAAAGTTGAATTAACAAATGTGTTACGCTTGAGAAAAAAACACCAAAGCAAAGGAATTACGTTCATTTGTATTGATACGTATGTTTATAAAGCAAACAACAGAGAAAGATAGATAAAATAAGACAGAGACACGGTTAGGGCTTGGGTTAGTGACTCTACCAGTTGTATGTCCTAATCAGACTGCAGAACTCTTCTGTCGCTTTAACTAACTGATTATTGTTTCTGTGTAATGTCTTCTGTGTAAGAGAGAGAGAGAGTAGGCCTAATATCTTCTCCGCTCATAATCATTGTCAAATGATTATTTTCACAACAGAACTGTGCAAGAGGCCTTGAGTAATTGTGTTCTCCGCTCATAATTTGTCAATCGATTGATTTCACACAGGACTGTGCGAGAGGCCATGGCAAAAGGTGTACGAACATGACAACGCGGGCACTGCGGTGTTTGGAGACCTTCGCTCTCTTACCAAGGCGGTTACGATAGGGGACACAATCCGTGTTGTCATTCACGACATACCAGGATTTCAGGTGATTGCTTCCCCTGCTTCTTTCTTTTATAGTTTCTCTGGCCTGCAGAAATGTCTCCCTGTTTATCTCTGTTTGTCTGTTTCTGTGTGTGTGTGTGTGTCTGTCTGTCTGTCTGTATGTCTCTGTCTGTCTGTCTGTCTCTCGTTAACATGTTTTGTCCAATTCAATTGCAGTTACCTCTATCGACAGCCACAAGCAGTGGGTATAATAATTCAAGTCTTTTTTTTTCCGGTAGATAGCTCTTCATGCATCTTCTTTGGGTCAATACACGTAGTTCAGCCTACCATATATATGCATAGAATTGTCGGCCAAAACAACACGTCAATCCTTTTCATCAAAGTCATTACTTCGTATAAACACACCTCAACCTATCCTTGTTTGACTGCACTCTAAACGAAAGTGTTCCACTTTTGAACATATTTTTTGTAACCAGTTTTGAACACAGAATGACAGTACCTTATTCCACTAACAAAAGTTGCATACATGGTAAACACTAGTGTTAAACTACTGAGCTGAGGCGCACGAATCGAAAGTGGGTGCCACCCAAACAGGAGAGAACAAACCGCGGGTCTGATTGGTTGAAATCACAACAAATCTCAATTTCAACCAATCCAACACCGCGGCTGACTCCCGACCGGTTGGATAACTTTCTCGTGCACCTCGGCCCAGGTTACAAAAAGTGTGTTCAAAAGTGAAACAACTCAATTTAGAATGCGTTCTTATCCACAGCAGAACATCACCTACGCTGTCCACGCAGACAACGTCGTCCGCTCTCGGGAACACGTCTGCATAGAAGCTCTCTCTAGCCTCAACCACTTCAACCGACACTTCGACGCGCATGCGCAAAGCGACGTTGACGCCCTCTGGCACCTCCTGCTGTGTTCCACGGGCAATCTGCACGTGCTGGGACTGTCGCTAGGCAACAGGCGCGTCATCAGCGACCGCCACGTCAACGCCTCGGCGTCTTGGTTCACCAAGTCTTGGGCCGTCGGTGGAGACGTGAGCTGCTACGGGGCTGGACATAGTGGTAAATATAAGATGTGTTTTACGGAATGGGCAGTTTGGCCTTGGGCTGCAGGTTTGTCGGAACAAGATTGCAGGAAAGTTGTCGCAGTTAAACACTTCAAGTGTATTTGCTATTTTGAACCGACTTTTCCCTCTAGAGTCGGGAAGGTAGGAGGGTATAGTAATGCGAACCAAAAGAAGAACACGCACACTTTCCGCTAAATTCAGGCTCCAAAAATAGTCGCTCCAGAATCGGGCAGAAAGGTAAAGCATGTACCGCCCGGGGGTTTCGTGTCTGCTGAGAGTCGACCAATAGTCGGTCGAAAATTAGGTGGACTGTTCACGCGAACAACTCTTTTTGACAATTTTGTCACGCCAACTTGACCCAACTTCTTGTTCAATGTGCGTAAAAGTTGGTTGAAAGTTGGGTGGACTGATCACATGAACACCTTTCTTTTGACAATTTTGTCTCGGGAACTCCCCCCGACTTCTTGCCAACGAAATGTGCGTAAAAGTAGGCTGCAAACTGGCCATGTGTAAAGCATCCCTGTACGGTATTGATGTTGGAGTTTCTTCTCCAGGTGGTTCTGCCGATGGAGATTGCGAGTCTCCACAGTCGTTCCTCGCCTGGCCCGTCTACTCCAACTTCATCACGGGGGATCCAGGAGGAAAGAAGAAGATCTCGGTGCTACTGGAAGCCGTCAAGCGTGGCCAGGAGGTGCGCGGAGTCATGCGTGACCGTGGCTACTCCTTCCCGTTCCACTTCGTCAACTGGGACACGGCTCAGGGCTGGGTCGGAGGTCACAACGTCATGCACGTGGGCCAACGTCACTTCTCCTCTCACGTGGGCATGCGCAGAGAGCCGGCCTACATGTGGCTGTCTTCGTGGAGCACGACGGGACGAAGACACAACTCTCGCTGGCTGCTGAACGGCCAGGTGAAATAGACAAACACAGAATCTCTCTGTCTCTCTCTGTCTCTCTCTGTCTCTCTCTGTCTCTGTCTCTGTCTCTCTCTCTGTTTCTCTCTCTCTCTCTCTCTTTGTCTATCTCTCTCTTTGTCTCTCTCTCTCTCTCTCTCTCTCTCTCTTTGTCTATCTCTCTCTTTGTCTCTCTCTCTCTGTTTCTCTCTCTCTCTCTTTGTCTATCTCTCTCTGTTTCTCTCTCTCTCTCTCTCTCTCTTTGTCTATCTCTCTCTCTTTGTCTCTCTCTCTCTCACTCTCCCTCCCTGCCCCCCACCCATTCTCACACAATTCGCTAAAATATTAAGCGTTTCTTATGGGTGCGCGCGTGTGTGTGTGTTTGGGGGGTGAGGGTACTTGTCCCAAGGACAGATTGTATAAAAAGGCCCGGCCTTAAATCGTCATCCGTGTAAAATAAACTTCAAGTTCAGTTGAATTCTATCAGTTTAAATACTGAAGATACCATTATAAGCCGTAGGCTTGTTGTTTTCACTTGATAATAATGAAAATAATAAAACATTGTTTAAACCAACGGCCAGGTTAGCGTGGGAGCCAACCAAGACTCCGTGTCTTTGGACTGGATGACGGACTCGTGCTGGAGACATATCTTCACCAACGACGCACGAGGCCAGCGCGAGCAGGGGTCACTGGAAGAGTTGCTGCTCTTGGCGCGAGGAGGTCACAGGGTCAGGGTCGTTGTGGGCAACATGGCGGCGGAGGCTGACGTGCTGAAAATCAGGGGAGGTCACCTGTCCGCGCAGCTCCTGAAGCAGTTGTCTCCCGTCAGTTCTGCGAAGGACCACCATCACCTCCTTCATGACCAAGCCAGGTTGGTTCGAGTTTTTGTTTGACATCGGAACCCACTTTTTCGGGACCCCTCCACCCCCGCCCCTCCAAATTAAGACCCCCCCCCCCCCCCCCATAAGACTTTTTCAGATTTTCTGTTCGTGACCTCTCTTGATTTACCTCCAGCCCCCTTCTTTTTCACGACCTGACTTTTTCAGATTTGTTGGTGTCGTAAAAAAGGAGGTTCCACTGTAGCAGCCACCATCCCAACTCCATTCCCCTCCACTACCGTCATAACTCTAGTCCTCACGCACTTGCATGCATCTCTTCAGTCTTCCCGGCCCAAATAGCAGCATAAGGACAATGTTTTGTTTAAGATATCATTTATATGTACCTGAATTGTCACTTCCCTACCTCCTCCTCAGTGCTTTAAAAAAAGTCAGTTTGAATGTAGCTATCTCATTTAACAGACAATACGTGTTGTTATTATTGAAATGTTAACACTCTACAACGGTTTTTTATTTCCCACAGATGGAGCTGGCAAGTGGTACACACGACAGGCACAATATGGCGTCACGAGGTGTTGCTAGGCAACCATTCCGTAGTCTCGGAAACCCGCTACTCCTCTGCCGTGTCTTGGTTCGTCGACACCAGACCCTGGTCCTCCATTTACCACTCCGCCAACAACACCATCATCGCCGGCAGCACAACGGACATCGGCGACGCAGTCGTCAAGGGTGCGGATGTAAGAGTTCGTCTTCGTCACGTGACCGACAACGGCGACATCTTCGCCCCTGCCGTCAACCTAAAAATCGAGGGAGGTAACTCTGCGTCGCCCGTGACGTCAGCTCAGGTGCTCCGTTACCTTAGTGACGAGGATTCCGGCGACACTGAAGTGCGCTTGCAAGGGGAGTTAACCTGGTGGATGACGAGTTTGGACACGAGAGGAGTTATGTCCCTTCAAGCATGGAATACTGCTCGGAAGGCGAAGTACTTTGATATCACTCTGATGCCTGAGATCGAATGGTTCGTCAATTACTGATAAAATGAACTGCTGAGAGAGAACGCCTCAATATGTATGTATTATTTCTCTGTACAAGCGCAAGATATAAGAACCCCAAATACAACTCTAGCGTAGTTGTTGTTCTAAAAGTTTGGCAAGGGTTGGGGAACCGGAGGGAGAGAGTGTGACATGAGAGACGAAAGGGAGGCAATTGCACCTGGAATGTTTTGGTTGTTCATGATAAAAATTCACATGCACAGTGTCGTAGACAACTGTTCAGAAGCTTCTAGCAGTTGCTTCGAGGAGATCTTTCGCTTGCGGTTCAACACAGGGCTTTTGTATGTGTGTGTGTGTGTGTGTGTGTGTGTGTGTGTGTGTGTGTGTGTATGTGTGTGTGTGTGTGTGTGTGTATGTTGGTGGCCAAACTCGCTTCAAAGAATTTTAAAATAAAGATGAACAATGCTCGAAACCAAAAACGAAAACCAAGAATCGGAACGGGGAAAACCCCACAACATTTGAAACAAAAAGAGTAAGAAGAAATCGCAAGAGGAAGGCGGCCGGGATTCTTTCTTCCTTCCCCGTTCATTTTTGTGTCGATGTTCTTGTTGCGTCAGGACATTAATGTATACGGGGATGTAACTTCGCGAAATGAAAAATGGTCATCTATAAATGATTATTCTCAATCGAGAAACAAAGTGATGAGGATATGCCTATGGGTTTGAATACGGTTGTCCCCTGGACGAGGCTACCTTTCAGTTTCCCCAGAACACCTCTATAAAATCACAAAGAAGTTGTCCTAACAATTTGAAACTATAAATATTGCCGTAAAGTACTATCATTGGGAGAGGTACTTAGGGATCTCTAGGCTGCCTACTGCATTTGCCGGGGTTTGGTAGACCCTTGATTTTTTTATTACCCGTACCCCTAACATTCTTTCATACGTTTCCGTTGGTGTAAAAAAAAAAAAGGAACTGGGAATATTATTATTCTTTTTCTCTGTGGCACGGCACGGCACGGCACGCAGCAGTAGCGTTGATGTTTCCCGTTCACTGTTTATTCTGTGCTGGGGAGGACAATAGTTTGTTGGAACGGGGCCGGTGGTGTCAACTGACGCGGTGAATGTTTCTCCCCCAAGCCAGCAAGCTGCGACTGAATTATTCGTGTTCCATAGCGTTGATTTTTCTTCTCTCTCTTTCTCTCGCATCCCAAGCATGTAGGTAAGGGGAAAAAGCAGGAACGATTCTTAAATTCACACACAGGAGAAAAGATCGGGGACGATTCTTTCTTTAAAAAAAAAAAACCCCACGCAACTATACAGTTTCCAAAAATCAACCCACACAAAAGAAAACAAAACCACACACACATGAAAAACTAGAATAATTATGACAACGAGTCATGGGAGGAAGAGCTGCAACTCCGGAATTTCACAACTGCGAGTTTTTAGTTTTCAGCCCCAGTAGCGGCCAAGCTTTTACTATTCTACTGCGGCTGGTAAGGCTACTTACGACCCACTGCTTGCGACAATAGTAATGATGAGTCACGCCCCCGGCGTTGCTGCTATGTATACAGGCAAATCTCCCGCTTGAGTTTGGCTTTGTATGGTGGTGGTGAATGTTTCTCCCCCAAGCCGCTTGGAGCAAGCTGCGATTGAATTATTCGTGTATAGCGTTGATTTCTTTTCTCTCTCTCTCTCATTCTCTCTTTCTCATTCTCTTTCTCTGAGCAATGTGCACTAAACGAGAGAAGTTGACCCCTACTACGATTTAGACGAATGTTTTCTCTCTCTCTCTCTCTCGCATCCCAAGCATGTTTAGTTGATATGAAAAGAAAGGTAAGGGGAAAAAGCAGGAACGATTCTTAAATTCACACACAGGAGAAAAGATCGGGGACGATTCTTTCTTTAAAAAAAAAAACCCACGCAACTATACAGTTTCTGTTCAGGTAAAATAACGAACGAAGGGGAAGAATATTCATTTTCTCTCTGCAAACGGCCGCGTATAATAGTAACACCAGCTGTACTACCGCGGATCTTAATCTCCTGAGTGGCCTGCGAGCGGCGAGCACACGCTGTTATTACGCGATACCCCCACGTCAGCGGGCAGGCTGATACTATACTCTGCTCTTTTTCAGTCCGCTGCGGGGACGGCGGGGGGAAACACACTGCCTTTGTTGTTTTTCAAAGATAAAATAATATTCCCAGTTGCAACGCTCTTGATCTCATCGCATATAGTCTAGTGAACACAGTTTACATAGACACCAAACACTCCTAGAGAAATGTGAGCGTGATTTACACTAAGCGGCCCCGTTATAATAATGCATGCATTCTACATGATGTCTTCCAGCACAGCCACATGCACCACACAACACAAACTATGATGCAACTATTTTATACCTTAGTCGCCCCTGTGTCCACTTATGGAGCCGGGGTCTGGTTCCCATCAGCAATCAACATCCAAAACGAACAATCGCTACCCGACATATTCGATAAGTGTCTATCGAATAATCTACCCCATGAACAAGTGCATTTAAAATTCAGTAAACGCCTTCTTGGCCGTCCACAGTAAAGCAATGAACTTGCCAACGCTAGCAGAGCTCGGGCAACTCCCTGTGGGTATAAAACTAATTGAACAAACAATAAACTTCTGGACCCACATCGTTGAGTCAGAAGAAAATTCATATTTACGACAGGCTTACGCTGACATGATCGACAGACCACAAGACAGCTCACCGCAATGGATACATTTCATTCGAGCAATCATAGGTAACCTCGGACTGGACCATAACTGGATACTTCAGTCAGCAGTCCAAAAGAATGCGCTGATGAAAACTCTACGACGAGGACTAGAATACGAATACGTACGATTTTGGCAAGGAAAGAAGACTGAGGGCTCAAAACTGCAATACTACAACACAATTACTGACGGCGATTACGACTGTGAAGCATACTTGACATGTGTAACCAACCCGCCCAAACACAGAAAAGCACTGTGTAGATTGCGTATTAGCGCTCACGATTTAAAAATCGAAAGGGGGAGATACACAAACACACCCAGAGAGGATAGAAAGTGCACCGTGTGTGGCGTGATTGAACTGACGAGCTCCATTTCCTGGATAGTTGTACAAGATTTTATGATCTACGCTTGCAGCTTATGGAACATGCACGTGTTAATGCTCGAAATCCGAGTCAGCTGATGGCGATGCAAGACGTACCGATACAGCAACAACTTGCTGAATTTGTATACAACTGCATGATTATACGGAATAATGACATAACTACAGATACATAACAATGTTGTAATCACTGCTCCATGGACGATATTTCTTCTTGTCTTTACAAATATTCACTTCGTGTCTGATAAACCCTCTACTGTGTTTTTATGACAATTAAATGAGTTCTGAGTTCTGAGTTCTGAGTTCAAACAACAAGGACTAACTTACACCCATCATGTTATGTGGTGCATGTAAGATTTTTGATAGAAGAAACTAAGTACTAGCAGGGGACTACAGCTTTCGACGAATCACTCACTGAATTGCCGTGAAGAACACGCCTGATTAACGCTGTGGAGATCCGGGGGTCAATAAAGCATATATTAACTTGTTTCTGTATTTGGGGGGAGAGAGAGAGAACATGTCCCGTTTAGTTGCGGCTTGAAAACAAAAAGAAAACAAGTCGCGTAAGACGAAAATACAACATTTAGTCAAGTAGCTGTCGAACTCACAGAATGAAACTGAACGCCAATGCCAATTTTCCAGCAAGACGGTATGGTATACTCGTACTAGCATCCCGTGTCAGTCCACCGCTCATGCTCATGGCAAAGGCAGTGAAATTGACAAGAAGAGCGGACAACGGGGGTAGAAGATTATTTCTCTGCCGGTTTGTCAAGAGAGCAATGTGTTTGTGCCAGGGGCGGGGGGAGGAGGATCTGTGGTGAAAACTCCCCTTCCTTTTTATATTTAGTCAAGTTTTGACTAAATATTTTAACATCGAGGGGGAATCGAAACGAGGGTCGTGGTGTATGTGTGTGTGTGTGTGCGTGTGTGTGTGTGCGTGCGTGCGTGCGTGCGTGCGTGTAGAGCGATTCAGACCAAACTACTGGGCCGATCTTTATGAAATTTGACATGAGAGTTCCTGGGATTGATATCCCCGAACGTTTTTCTCCTTTTTTCGATAAATGTCTTTGATGACGTCATATCCGGCTTTTCGTGAAAGTTGAGGCGGCACTGTCACGCTCTCATTTTTCAACCAAATTGGTTGAAATTTTGGTCAAGTAGTCTTCGACGAAGCCCGGACTTCGGTATTGCATTTGAGCGTGATGGCTTAAAAATTAATTAATGACTTTGGTCATTAAAAATCTGAAAATTGTAAAAAAAAATAAAAAATTATAAAACGATCCAAATTTACGTTTATCTTATTCTCCATTATTTTCTGATTCCAAAAACATATAAATATGTTATATTCGGATTAAAAACAAGCTCTGAAAATTAAAAATATAAAAATTATTATCAAAATTAAATTTTCCAAATCAATTTAAAAACACTTTCATCTTATTCCTTGTCGGTTCCTGATTCCAAAAACATATAGATATGATATGTTTGGATTAAAAACACGCTCAGAAAGTTAAAACGAAGAGAGGTATAGAAAAGCGTGCTATCCTTCTCAGCGCAACTACTAAACCGCTCTTCTTGTCAATTTCACTGCCTGAACGGTGGACTGACGATGCTATGAGTATACGGTCTTGCTGAAAAATTGCATTGCGTTCAGTTTCATTCTGTGAGTTCGACAGCTACTTGACTAAATATTGTATTTTCGCCTTACGCGACTTGTTTGTTGTTGTTGTTGTTGAGAAATCTGCATGGTCGCGGTGTTGAAGTCAAAATCTTTCCCTTCCCTCTTCTTTATTTCCCTGCCGGTTTGTCAAGAGAGACCAGCCGGCTCTCTTTCTCTCTCTCTCCTTCCAATTTCATTTCAATATTCTGCCCGGATTTGAAATGGTGGCTGTGTGTGTTGACAAAATAATTACTCACTTTTACGACAGAAATGTGCGGACGGTCCCCATGATTTTCTTGCCGCAAAGCCAAACAATCGTCAAACATGTCCGAGCATTTTTCACAGGTGAGAAAATGTCCGCAGGGTAAGAAAGTAATACCACTGTTAGCTAGCTCCACTTTTAAACAAGCTCGGCAGAATTTACGGTTTCTCAAGTTCTGGTTTTCTTTGGCTAAGAATCGTACGCGTTCCAGTTGTTCACGACGACGACGACGGCGTTCTTCTTCTTCTTCTTCTTCTTCTTTTTCTTCGGCTAAGTACAGCTTTCTTGATAATTGAGCCTGCTTTTCTGGACTTTGTGCGATCTCATAAGCTGCGAGATAAAGCTCTTGGACACAGACGAATTCCTTTTCTCCATCAGTAAAATCCAGGCGTCGATTTTCGATAACTTGCATGACTATATGTTCTGGAATTCCCATTTCACAGACTGCTTCTGTCTTTGCTGATATTATTGCTACGCTGTCGACCTTTTTATTATTTTCTTCTTCAAGTTGTTGGTCAGTAGTAGTGTTCGTTATCCTCCTCGTACAGAAATCCATGATCTCACAAGAAGAAACAAGTCGCGTAAGGCGAAAATACAATATTTAGTCAAGTAGCTGCCCTTTTTCAGCAAGACCGTATACTCGTAGCATCGTCAGTCCACCGCTCATGGCAAAGGCAGTGAAATTGACAAGAAGAGCGGGGTAGTAGTTGCGCTAAGAAGGATAGCACGCTTTTCTGTACCTCTCTTTGTTTTAACTTTCTGAGCGTGTTTTTAATCCAAACATATCATATCTATATGTTTTTGGAATCAGGAACCGACAAGGAATAAGATGAAAGTGTTTTTAAATTGATTTCGAAAAAAAAATTTTGATAATAATTTTTATATATTTAATTTTCAGAGCTTGTTTTTAATCCGAATATAACATATTTATATGTTTTTGGAATCAGCAAATGATGGAGAATAAGATAAACGTAAATTTGGATCGTTTTATAAATTTTTATTTTTTTTTACAATTTTCCGATTTTTAATGACCAAACTCATAAATTAATTTTTAAGCCACCAAGCTGAAATGCAATACCGAACCCCGGGCTTCGTCGAAGATTACTTGACCAAAATTTCAACCAATTTGGTTGAAAAATGAGGGCGTGACAGTGCCGCCTCAACTTTCACGAAAAGCCGGATATGACGTCATCAAAGACATTTATCAAAAAAATGAAAAAAACGTTCGGGGATTTCATACCCAGGAACTCTCATGTCAAATTTCATAAAGATCGGTCCAGTAGTTTAGTCTGAATCGCTCTACACACACACACAGACACACACACAGACACACACACAGACACACGCACATACACCATACCCTCGTTTCGATTCCCCCTCGATGTTAAAATATTTAGTCAAAACTTGACTAAATATAAAAAGAAAAAGGTGAAATTTTGTCTCACCGATCGTTCTCTCTCTATATATATACGCACACAAAGCAGGAAAAAATGTGTGTGTTGTTGTTTTGTAGTTCTTTAAGTCGCGACTGCGATCTGACAAAAGCAATGGTTTTTTGTTTTGTTGTTTTTATAAAGAAGAAAGTCTTGCCACCACCTAGAACAATACCACCAATAACTGGAATGCCATCACACAGACTTCACGGCCGTTCAATCGCTGTCTGCCTTTTACCACCACCGCCGGCGGCCGGGTGATATTTTTTTTTTTTATAAAAGCTTGAAGCAAAAAAAAAAAAAAAAAGCCGTCAACTTGTTTTGCTCTTCCCGTATAGAGTGTGATCTCTCAGAAAACCTGTCATCAGGTCCAAAACGGTATGTAGTATCAGCCCAACGAGGTCGTCTGCAACTAGTGAGATAAACTTCGCGGCCCGCGTTATAAGAGGTGCTCGTTTGGGTGATGAGGAAGAATTCGTTTAGCAGACGAGAAAACTCATTCAACCGCAATCTCTGTGGCTACTACTTCGGGCAAACAGTCATGGTTGAGTTAAACCTGACCGAGAATTTCCATACCAATACCATCAGTATACATTTGATAACATTACATCCGAATTCTTTTTCTTCTTTTTTCTTTTTTTTTTAGAGAGAATCAGGAGGGGCGCGCCTCTTTTGCACATTTTCTCTATGGGGAAAATACAAGACTAAAAAGTCACACACAGTTTAAAACACAGCGACCAATGAAAAAAAACCGGGAGGGTTGGCTGGCCATCCCTTCTCTCTTGCTGTATCCCCCCTTCAATCAAACAAAACCGATAGGGGCGTCTGTCGGATCGTAGACTATATCCTGATAGTAGAAATCATCTTCAGACTCATTTTCATCAGCAATAAAGCTGAGGATATCGTCAAACTTGTCGTCGTTGTTAATGTCGGAAGATGCGGTGCCGTGGTGGGATGGTTGTTGTTGTGCATGAGAGATTCTTCTTTCCCTTCACAATCAATTTCGATTTGTTGTTCTGTGTGATTTGTTTGTTCTTGCTGGAAGACCTACTAACTTACCACACACGGAAGTGGGCGGGGTCGGCGTATTATACCACTAACTATTTCTACCACGGTTCCTTTTTTTCTCTCTCATTTGTCCCTCTCTCTCGGGGTTTGTGTTGTTTGCGGTGTTTTGGTGTAGATATCTTAATATTATTAGAGGACGACAAGAAAAGAAAAACTTTGTTGGCTCAAATCCGCCAACACCACCATCATCATCATCATCAAGATTTCTAGCCGACTCTTTCGCCATGCTTTCAAAATTGCAACTTTTTGTTCTCGAAACAACACCAACAAAAACAAGTCGCGTAAGGCGAAAATACAATATTTAGTCAAGTAGCTGCCCTTTTTCAGCAAGACCGTATACTCGTAGCATCGTCAGTCCACCGCTCATGGCAAAGGCAGTGAAATTGACAAGAAGAGCGGGGTAGTAGTTGCGCTAAGAAGGATAGCACGCTTTTCTGTACCTCTCTTTGTTTTAACTTTCTGAGCGTGTTTTTAATCCAAACATATCATA
This sequence comes from Littorina saxatilis, assembly GCF_037325665.1. Taxonomy (NCBI): domain Eukaryota; kingdom Metazoa; phylum Mollusca; class Gastropoda; order Littorinimorpha; family Littorinidae; genus Littorina; species Littorina saxatilis. Next base: position 61,713,079 of record NC_090261.1, read on the forward strand.
CCTATATGTTTTTGGAATCAGGAACCGACAAGGAATAAGATGAAAGTGTTTTTAAATTGATTTCGAAAAAAAAAATTTGATAATAATTTTTATATATTTAATTTTCAGAGCTTGTTTTTAATCCGAATATAACATATTTATATGTTTTTGGAATCAGCAAATGATGGAGAATAAGATAAACGTAAATTTGGATCGTTTTATAAATTTTTAATTTTTTTTACAATTTTCCGATTTTTAATGACCAAAGTCATAAATTAATTTTTAAGCCACCAAGCTGAAATGCAATACCGAACCCCGGGCTTCGTCGAAGATTACTTGACCAAAATTTCAACCAATTTGGTTGAAAAATGAGGGCGTGACAGTGCCGCCTCAACTTTCACGAAAAGCCGGATATGACGTCATCAAAGACATTTATCAAAAAAATGAAAAAAACGTTCGGGGATTTCATACCCAGGAACTCTCATGTCAAATTTCATAAAGATCGGTCCAGTAGTTTAGTCTGAATCGCTCTACACACACACACAGACACACACACACACAGACACACGCACATACACCATACCCTCGTTTCGATTCCCCCTCGATGTTAAAATATTTAGTCAAAACTTGACTAAATATAAAAATGGAGTGAAAACTGATCCAGAGAAAATCAAAGCTACAGTGAATGTGAATGGCCCTACACCAAAAAAAAATCCAAAACGGAGTTCAAAGTGTCTCAGTAGTGGTTTTGGGTCAGTAATGACAAGGAAGGAAACAAAAAAAACTTCACACAATTTGAAACGGAATTACCAAAGAAAAAAAGAAGATTCATGATTGAGAAGAAAGAAAGAAAGAAGAGGGGAACCTTTCACCGTCCTTTCTGCGTTGATATTATGTCTGGGCATTAATAATGTATACTGGGGAGTAACTTTTCGCCGCTCACAACAATTACCCACATATCAGTCATCTCAATCAAAAACTTTTAAGAAGAAGAAGACGAAGAACAACGTACTACTCTCACTCCCATAAATTATAATGTACAACTTTATTTCTAGACTCGAAACCAAACACCCATCCACACCCAAGAATGACAAGGAAGGAAAAAAAACTTCACACAATTTGAGAAGAAAGAAAGAAAGAAACAAAGAAAGAAGAGGGGAACCTTTCACCGTCCTTTCTGTGTCGAAGTTGTGTCTGGGCATTAATAATGTATGCTGGGGAGTAACTTTTCGCCGCTCACAACAATTACCCACATATCAGTCATCTCAATCAAAAAGTTTTAAGAAGAAGACGAAGAACAACGTTGTACTACTCTCACTCCCATAAATTATAATGTACAACTTTATTTCTAGACTCGAAACCAAACACCCATCCACACCCAAGAATGACAAGGAAGGAAACAAAAACTTCACACAATTTGAGAAGAAAGAAAGAAAGAAAGAAAGAAGGGGGGAACCTTTCACCGTCCTTTCTGCGTTGATATTATGTCAGGACATTTAAGTACGATGATCCACACAAAAAAGTGCTGTGCAGGCTTATAGATATATGATTCTGACAAAAGAGAACTTCTGTTTATTTGGCCCCAAACTCGCTTCGAAAGAATTTCAACAACGAGTCTTTGTGGTAGTAGTGGAGGTGTTTGTGTTAGTGACTTTTGAGCACTTTGTTAAAATAGTACTTATAAAATATGGGATTATGGCAAAGGAGAACTATTTTTTTTTATATAGTTGGGGCCCCCCACAAACTCGCTTCCAAAGAATTTTAACAACAAAAAGTCTTAGTGTTAGTGTTGTTCGTGACTTTTGAGCACGATGTTAAAAAGAGTAATATGCTTCAACAAAGAGAACTTCTTTTTTTTTTTTTAGAGGAAAAAGATATCTCTCTCTACGCGGAGGAATACCTGCAATATTATTCAGCCAATCAAAATTTAGTGCTACTGTGGACTTTTTCTTTGTCGTAGGAATAATGAACAGTGCTTTGGTTCCAACCAATCAAAACGCCCGAGAGAAAACCGACCGACCAATCATAACCAAAAACACAAATCAACCAATCACAGGACTCATCGATCTTACCTCAACATCTATATAAAGCAGATAACCACGGGAGAGGGTGGGGTTGTCTGGTGGGCAGTTGGACTGACAACATCTCCAACGACCGCAGTGGAAAAATAAGTCCCAATATAAGACAACAACAAAAACAAAATGAAAAAGAACAAAAACAAAACAAAAATTAAACCACAACAAAAACTTAGGGACTTAAAAACAAAGCGAGTTGAACGCCTTAACAGGAACAAAGCTACAAATTGTAAGATATAAAACGACACAACAACAAATTTATGTAGACAAAATTTACAAGACAATTTTACAAAGAGCACACACGGAAACAGAAATTTAACATCCTTTACGATTTCGACAACAATCTGTGCAAGGCAGTTTCAGGACAATCAAAAAACGAAGCGAGTTGAACCCCGTAACAGATACAAAGAACAAAGCTACAAATTGTAAGATATAAAACGACACAACAACAAATTTATGTAGAGAGAACATTTACAAGACAATTTTACAAAGAGCACACACGGAAACAGAAAGTTAACATCCTTTACGATTTCGACAAGAATCTGTGCAAGGCAGTTTCAGGACAATCAAATAACGAAGCGAGTTGAACCCCTTAACATATACAAAGCTACAAATTGTAAGATATAAAACGACACAACAACAAATTTATGTAGAGAGAACATTTACAAGACAATTTTACAAAGAGCACACACGGAAAAAGAAAGTTCAAATCCTTTACGATTTCGACAACAATCTGTGCAAGGCAGTTTGAGGAGACCTTCACGATGTTGACACAATTCACAGTTTAAAACAAACAGAAAGAGAATGCAGCACACGGGGGAAAAAGTTTTTGAGCTAACAGTTGTTTGATATGAAAAACAAAAAAAAGTTGAAGTCCCTGTTTACGATTTTAGACAATCTGTGATTCATTCGCACACACACACACACACATAAGTGTTGCGTTTGCTACGAATGTGTTTGTTTTTTTCTCTCTCTCTCTCCCCAAAACATGTGATTGTTGATGAGAGAAAAGAAAGATCGGAACATACGTTTCCGTTGGTGTGGAAAAGGAACTGGAAATATTATTATTATTCTGTTTCCCTTGTGATACACGCACCAGTAGTGTGGATACCTTTTGAAAGTGTTACTATCACTAAAATGAAGAACGGGCAATCTCTCATTCTCTGATGAATGCACTGCCACTACAATTGCCCAATGAATGGTGGTAACAATTCCGAGCCAAAAGTTGTAAAGATGTGATGTACAAAACTAAACAACTAAAGTTTAGTCGTAGGAGCTGGAAATATTATTATTATTCTGTTTTCCTTGTGGCACGCACCAGTAGTGTGGATACCTTTTGAAAGTGTTACTATCACTAAAATGAAGAACGGGCAATCTCTCATTCTCTGATGAATGCATTGCCACTAAAATTGCACAATGAATGGTGGTAACAATTCCGAGCCAAAAGTTGTAAGATGTGATGTACAAAACTAAACAACAAAAGTTTAGTCGTAGGAGCTCTCTCTCTGTCTCTCTGTCTCTCTCCCTGTCTCTCTGTCTCTCTGTCTGTCTCTCTGTCTGTCTCTCTCTCTCTCTCTGTGTCTCTCTCTCTCTGTCTCTCTCTGTCTCTCTCTCTGTCTCTCTCTCTGTCTCTCTCTGTCTCTCTCTGTCTCTCTCTCTGTCTCTCTCTCTCTCTGTCTCTCTCTCTGTCTCTCTCTGTGTCTCTTTGTCTCTCTCTGTCTCTCTCTCTCTCTCTGTCTCTCTCTCTCTGTCTCTCTCTCTGTCTCTCTCTGTCTGTCTCTCTCTGTCTCTCTCTCTGTCTCTCTCTCTCTCTCTTTCATTCTCTTAATTCTCTGAGCAATGTGCACTAAACAAGAGAAGTTGACCACTACTACGATTTAGACAATCTGTGATTCACACAAGGGAGACAAAGATCGGGGGACGATTCTTTCTTTTAAAAGAACTATCCAGTTTCTGATCGACTGAAATATAGAACGAAGGGGGAATATCATTTTTTTTTCTCTGTTGTACGGCAGGCACGCAGCAGTAGCGTTGATAAAATCAGAATACACGGCAGCGCATACCTTGCCTCATTACTTTTAACAACACCAGCTGGCACCTGCGCCGGCTACCGCGGATCTAATCTCCTGAGTGGACCTGCGAACACGCTGTTATTACACCCGGTCAGCGAGCTGGATACCAAAGATCGAGCTTATACGAGCTTATACGGAATCCGAAGTAGGGATGTATACACTCTTTGCCAAATAAGATCGTGGGGTGTAAAGCCGCGAACGGCGAAGCCCCAGCAGCAGTATCACCAGGCGCTGACAGAGAAGCCAAGAATGATTACCCTCAACGGCCTGGCAACTCACGAAGCCGCTGTTAGTTGGGGAACATTTTATTTCTATCAAAGCCTGCCTGCGACGGGCTGGGCCGCAGTTTAGCAGACGATGCATGGCTGCTTGTTTATTTCTCCATGGCAACAAACTCCGTTGGAACGAGAACTCGGTTTAGAGTAATATTAAAGTTTAACATTGAATTAATTATACGCTCATATTTAAGAGGAGCGTGTTGGGAGACAAAATTAAAATTAAACAGTCGAAAATATGTTACTTCCGTGATCAACTTGAACTTTTCCAGAAGTGAACCCAGGCTAGTGTCGGCTAGAGATTACAAAAATAATTTGTTTCCACATCAGCTTGAAAGCTGCTAAAGTGGTCGTGTATTTAACATTGTTGGCATTAAAAGTTTAAAGTAAGAACTTTACTTTCAGAAAATCAGTACAGGGCCGATGGAAAATACGTGCGTCATAACGTTTTAGAAATGTCCCAATTACAAAGGGAAGGTCAAGGTAGTTGAATGCCGCAAGCGGATGAAAACAAACTCTCACTGCGCCAAATTCAAAACACGAGAAATGGAGAATGCTTCCCACAAAATTAAACTCTTACAGAGAAAGCATAATAATTTGGAGATCACTTAGTAAGTTTAAAAGAAATATAAACAAACAAAAGTTCTCAGTACATCTCGTCTGTCGCTTGTCTTGTGATGATCTTTTATAAATGAGCGCTTCGGCGGTGTGTCAAGTTTATCATCGTCTCAGTCAAAGTAAAATAACAAGAATAATGGAATCATCAACAAATCAAAAATGTACAGTTAAATTGTCGTTGAGAAACTGGTTACATCTTGTGCTCAGTTTCTCTGCAACAAGCAAAGACAGTGGCCGTGCATGTTGACTCGCTCATCGTTATAAAACTCAGTCACAGTGTACACTTTTAAGATTCCAACGAAAAGGCCTCAGCATTTAAGCGCTGTACAGTGCTTCTATGCTATTTCTGCCAGCTGGGCTGAGTGCCGGCTGCCGGGTGCGGGCCATGCAGTCATTAATCTCCCAGCAGTGGGTCAAATTCGACAGCTGCGGTTTTCCAAGCTGGCTAGACACTTAATATAGGATTTGGCGGCGGCCTTATATGCTGATACTAACTCGACTGCCATTTTTGAGTCTGTGGGGGAAACACACTGCATTTGTTGTTTTTCATAGATAAAATAATATTCCCAGTTGCAACGCTCTTGATCTCATCGCATAATTATAGTCTAGTGAACACAGTTTACATAGACACCAAACTGACACTCCTGGAGAAATGTGAGCGTGATTTGTTGATGAGAGAAAAGAAAGAGAACATACGTTTCCGTTGGTGTGGAAAAGGAACTGGAAATATTATTATTATTCTGTTTTCCTTGTGGCACGCACCAGTAGTGTTGATACCTTTTGAAAGTGTTACCATCACTAAAAAAAAAAAACTAAAAAAACCCCGGGCAATCTCTCATTCTCTGAGTAATACATTATCACAAAAATTGCACAATGAATGGTAACAATTCCGAGCCAAAATTTGTGAGAT
>NC_090261.1:61721507-61725862 GCF_037325665.1 Littorina saxatilis
TTTCTCAGGAAAGACCCTTTTGTCAATCGTGGGATCTTTAACGTGCACACCCCAATGTAGTGTACACGAAGGGACCTCGGTTTTTCGTCTCATCAACACGCAGGGGGGTCTTTATCGGACGTGGGGTTATCATCTGAGAGATGATAGTCCGCTAAGGACTCAAATTTTGAAAACGTACTTTTGATAGAAGATTTTCTTCTAGACATAAAAAGTCACGCTGTAAACCCCGTCATATCTTAGTTCAAAAGGGCCTTTCCCCGCTTAAAACATCATTGTAGTCTACATGGAGGAAGCCGTGTGGGGGTTTCCACATGGCCAAATTCGATCTCAGGCAGTGTAGGGATACTGAAAATATAACAGGAGCATAGACACGGGGGATAACCGGTCAAATGCCGAACAGAAGCCGAATGCCGCTCATGACACGTGTGAAGGCAAGTTTTGTCTGTTTTCTAGGTATTGTTTGATTTATGTCGGGATTTAAGGTAAGCTACTGATTCAGCGATGACTAAATGTGTTTCTCGATGCATAAAAAGTCAGGGAGCGATTGATATTTGCCCGTAAATATCCTTCAAAGCTGAAAATGTCCGCGATCGAGCACCGGAAATGGCTGCTCGATGGGTTTTGCAAGTAGAAATGTGCTTTATTTCACCAAATCAGCTCGTATTTGGTATGGGTACGGGATTCTAGAGGACGAAGGAGTCATAAGAGGTGCTAAGAAGTGCTATTTGGGAGTAGAATAAATCTTCCGAGACAGTAGACAAGAGAAGGTCATATTTGAGAGAGGAGCGCGTAGGCCGATTGTCTTTCCGACAAGCGAATGATACAGCAGATTAATCATTCGTTTTGACCAGAAACCTATTCTCTAGTTTTTATGAATGAGTTTTTTAATTAAAACAATCACGAGAACTCTCTCGCTTAGCCTAATGGCTGTTCGATGGGTTTCGCAAGTAGAAATGTGCTTTATTTCACCAAATCAGCTCGTATTTGACATCGGTTTGGTATATATATATATTTTTTTTCTAATCCTACCGCGAACTGGATAGCAGACGCGGCACGACTGTTGCACCACACTTTGAAGTAATCCCACACTTTGAAGTAAATTACTTCAAAGTGTGGGGATGTGCCCCACACTTTGAAGTAAACCCATTTTTTACTTCAAAGTGTGGGGGGATCTTCCCACACGTTGAAGTAAACTCAGTTTTTACTTCAAAGTGTGGGGGGATCTTCCCACACTTTGAAGTAACTTACTTCAAAGCGTGGGACTTTTGCATTGCCTGTTTGAGCCTGATGATTTTGTCAAAAAAATGGCAGTCTTTTGGATGAGTGAACAGAAAAAGTGAGCGAGCCAAGAAACATAGTGATGTTTGTTATCAGGCTTTAAAGGCATATGTACGCGCTCCCGTGTTTACAAAGTGTAGTTTGCCCATAATCGATGTCAAACGCACCATAAGACCATGTAATGACGATATGTCGCCATGCGCGGACCATATTCATGCATTACAGCTTGTTCTAGCCTCTGAAAAAGTGAGGATGTCAACAAAGACGCGGAGTTATTTCCCTTGCGTCAACGCTACCTCTGTTGGCAAATCTATAAATAGGACGATCTAGATCAAAATAAAAATTCAAATATCTCAACATTTAAGGGGTCCTAGACCACAATATCTTGCAGGGAACTTAATTTAGCATGTCTCCAGCTGTGGGTAAAGCAATTAGCGTGTATAGTCATCGAGTACATATGGCTTTAAGCAATGTCCCATTGTTGAGTGTGACGAAAACTCGTGGTGACGATTTTAAAACATGTTGGGTCACGCATGGTCCAATCTTACATGGTCCAACCTTACATGGTCCAACATTACATGGTCCAACCTTACATGGTCCAATCTTACATGGTCCATATATATTATTGGACCATGTAAGATTGGACCATGTAAGATTAGACCATGTAAGATTGGACCATGTAAGGTTGGACCATGTAAGGTTGGACCATGTAAGGTTGGACCATGTAAGGTTGGACAATGTAATATTGTACCATGTAAGATTGGACCATGTAAGGTTGGACCATGTAAGATTGGACCATGTAAGGTTGGACATGGTAAGGTTAGACCATGTAAGGTTGGACCATGTAAGGTTGTCCATGTAAGGTTGGACCATGCAAGGTTGGACCATGCAAGGTTGGACCATGTAAGATTGGACCATGTAAGGTTGGACCATGTAAGATTGGACCATGTAAGATTGGACCATGCAAGGTTGGACCATGCAAGGTTGGACCATGCAAGGTTGGACCATGTAAGATTGGACCATGTAAGGTTGGACCATGTAAGATTGGACCATGTAAGATTGGACCATGCACGATTGGACCATGTAAGGTTGGACCATGTAAGATTGGACCATGTAAGGTTGGACCATGTAAGGTTGGACCATGTAAGGTTGGACCATGTAAGGTTAGACCATGCGTGACCCAACATGTTTTAAAATCGTCACCACGAGTTTTCGTCATACTCAACAATGGGACATTGCTTAAAGGCATATGTACGCGCTCCCGTGTTTACAAAGTGTAGTTTGCCCATAATCGATGTCAAACGCACCATAAGACCATATAATGACGATATGTCACCATGCGCGGACCATAATACATGCATTACAGCTTGTTCTAGCCTCTGAAAAAGTGAGGATGTCAACAAAGCCGCGGTGTTAGCTCCCTTGCATCAACGTTACATGTGTTGCCAAATCTATAAATAGGACGATCCAGATCAAAATGAAAATTAACATATCTCAACATTGAAGGGGTCCTAGACCACAATATTTTGCAGGGAACTTAATTTAGCATGTCTCCAGCTGTTGGTAAAGCAATTAGCGTGTATAGTCATCGAGTACATATGCCTTTAAAGCCTGATAACAAACATCCCTATGTTTCTTGGCTCGCTCACTTTTTCTGTTCACTCATCCAAAAGACTTTGCCATTTTTTTTGACAAAATCATCAGGCTCAAACAGGCGATGCAAAAGTCCCACGCTTTGAAGTAAGTTACTTCAAAGTGTGGGAAGATCCCCCCACACTTTGAAGTAAAAACTGAGTTTACTTCAAAGTGTGGGAAGATCCCCCCACACTTTGAAGTAAAAAATGGGTTTACTTCAAAGTGTGGGGCACATCCCCACATTTGAAGTAATTTACTTCAAAGTGTGGGATTACTTCAATCAATCAATCAATGAGGCTTATATCGCGCATATTCCGTGGGTACAGTTCTAGGCGCTCTGCAGTGATGCCGTGTGAGATGAAATTGTATACGGCTAGTAATTGCAGCCATTTCGGCGCATATTTACCTTTCACGGCCTATTATTCCAAGTCACACGGGTATAGGTAGACAATTATTAACTGTGCCTAAGCAATTTTTGCCAGGAAAGACCCTTTTGTCAATCGTGGGATCTTTAACGTGCACACCCAATGTAGTGTACACGGGGGGGGGGGGGGGGGGGGGGGGGGGGGGGGGGGGGGGGGGGGGGGGGGGGGGGAGTTCGGACACCGAAGAGAGTCTGCACACAAATTTGACTCTGAAATAAATTTCCGCCGAACCTGGGATCGAACTCACGCTGACAGCGGCCAACTGAATACAAATCCAGCGCGCTACCAACTGAGCTATATCCCCTTCAAAGTGTGGTGCAACAGTCGTGCCGCGTCTGCTATCCAGTTCGCGGTAGGATTAGAAAATATATATATATATATACCAAACCGATGTCAAATACGAGCTGATTTGGTGAAATAAAGCACATTTCTACTTGCGAAACCCATCGAACAGCCATTAGGCTAAGCGAGAGAGTTCTCGTGATTGTTTTAATTAAAAAACTCATTCATAAAAACTAGAGACTAGGTTTCTGGTCAAAACGAATGATTAATCTGCTGTATCATTCGCTTGTCGGAAAGACAATCGGCCTACGCGCTCCTCTCTCAAATATGACCTTCTCTTGTCTACTGTCTCGGAAGATTTATTCTACTCCCAAATAGCACTTCTTAGCACCTCTTATGACTCCTTCGTCCTCTAGAATCCCGTACCCACACCAAATACGAGCTGATTTGGTGAAATAAAGCACATTTCTACTTGCAAAACCCATCGAACAGCCATTTCCGGTGCTCGATCGCGGACATTTTCAGCTTTGAAGGATATTTACGGGCAAATATCAATCGCTCCCTGACTTTTTATGCATCGAGAAACAAATTTAGTCATCGCTGAATCAGTAGCTTACCTTAAATCCCGACATAAATCAAACAATACCTAGAAAACAGACAAAACTTGCCTTCACACGTGTCATGAGCGGCATTCGGCTTCTGTTCGGCATTTGACCGGTTATCCCCCGTGATAGA
>NC_090261.1:61726062-61803562 GCF_037325665.1 Littorina saxatilis
TAGAGCAAAGAGTTTTCTACTTGGGCTATAACATATATATATATATATATATGCATTGTAATGGTTGTGTTTTTGTTTGTCAGTTATGAAACTACAAAGTCTTACAATACAAGTACAACTACAAAGATGTTACATACAGACCATGAAGCTGTACCACATGTACCTGTTTCTGTTCCAAGCAGGTAAGTAAACCAACTTCTAAGCACTAGCATTGAATTTTATTTGTTAAAAAAAAAGGTTCATATTTAGACTAAAATTTAAATTAAAAAGCATCCAATTCCAACAAGTATGAATGATTTCTGCTAAGTCTAGGGATAAGTAGAGGTTACATGCCGAGTCTCAGTGATTATTAAAAATAATGGTCGAAGTTGGCGGATCATGAAAAATGCGAGCTTCAGCGAGCTTTTTCATGACCGCGAACTGAGACCATTATTTTTAATAATCACTGAGACGAGGTGTGTAACCTCTTTATTCCTCCTTTCTTCAGTTATTCAAAGAAAACAGGAGTTTTTGTGCGAACTGAAAGTTTGATCGAATCCGAATCACTCAACAAGTCAACCTGCGCAGGCGATCGATTAACTGATGCGCGGTTGTATAGTTCCGTGCAAATCATTCCATTCTGTTAACACTTCTTGTCAGTTTCCCTGTTTTAGACTAAAATCAAGTACACAGATATGCTGTTATTCTGCTGTGGCGGTAAAGGCAGATATTGTGTGTTCTGTTTATGTTTTAGTATCGTTTAGGATAATGTTCTTTGGTCAAATGGGACTAGCAGACGAACTTTTGCACCCGTGTTCCAACGTTAATTACTGTATGAAGTTCAATTTTCTGGGGAAAATAGTGTATGAAACCGCTTTATGTTGTTTAAATTGATGAGATGTGTGCATTTGGTTGCGTGTGATCTGTTTATAAAATGAATTATTCCCCCCTCTGCTTCTTTACCTCTGTAAACTTGTAGAGCTAGTTATTTTTCGATAATGACCCAGCAACCAAACAAATAACGAGCCAGCAACAGCCTGAATCCTCGATAGTGCAATGGGTTGAGAAGCTGTTCTGTTTCGGTACTACTTTTGCGACTGAAAAGTTCCGAACGCTCTATACGTACGAAGTATACATCTCTGGAGCAAACAATACAACCATACCGCATTTAAATTAACAACTACAGGCCTGAACACATGAATCTCCATATAAAATCCATGAGTTCGGTTGTTTTCTGAATCTAGATCTGCCGTGCACAAACCGTTCATCACAAGCAAATTCCCAAGGCAAGTAACTCATACTCTAGCCGACAAGAGTAGTTCCCCTTCTTTTAACGCAGTTTCTTCGACAACACTGACTGCAATCCGACGGTCAGTTTTCAACAATATTTCATTTGATAAACAGATCACACGCAACCAAATGCACACAGCTCATCAATTTAAACAACATAAAGCGGTTTCATACACTATTTTCCCCAGAAAACTGAACTTCATACAGTAATGAACGTTGGAACACGGGTGCAAAAGTTCGTCTGCAAGTCCCATTTGACGAAAGAACATTATCTTAAGCGATACTAAAACATAAACAGAACACACAATATCTGCCTTTACCGCCACAGCAGAATAACAGCTTATCTGTGTACTTGATTTTAGTCTAAAACAGGGAAACTGACAAGAAGTGTTAACAGAATGGAATGATTTGCACGGAACTATACAACCGCGCATTAATCGATCGCCTGCGCAGGTTGACTGGTTGAGTGATTCGGATTCGATCAAACTTTCGCACAAAAACTCCTGTTTTCTTTGAATAACTGAAGAAAGGGGGAATAAAGAGGTTACACACCTCGTCTCAGTGATTATTAAAAATAATGGTCTCAGTTCGCGGTCATGAAAAAGCTCGCTGAAGCTCGCATTTTTCATGATCCGCTAACTTCGACCATTATTTTTAATAATCACTGAGACTCGGCATGTAACCTCTACATATTGTTGAAAACTGACCGTCGGATTGCAGTCAGTGTTGTCGAAGAAACTGCGTTAAAAGAAGGGGAACTACTCTTGTCGGCAAGAGTATGAGTTACTTGCCTTGGGAATTTGCTTGTGATGAACGGTGTGTGCACGGCAGATCTAGATTCAGAAAACAACCTAACTCATGGATTTTATATGGAGATTCATGTGTTCAGGCCTGTAGTTGTTAATTTAAATGCGGTATGTTTGTATTGTTTGCTCCAGAGATGTATATTTTGTACGTATAGAGCGTTCGGAACTTTTCAGTCGCAAAAGTAGTACCAAAACAGAACAGCTTCTCAACCCATTGCACTATCGAGGATTCAGGCTGTTGCTGGCTCGTTATTTGTTTGGTTGCTGGGTCATTATCGAAAAATAACTAGCTCTACAAGTTTACAGAGGTAAAGAAGCAGAGTGGGGAATAAGGAATATTTATATAATCCAGTTACAGTGTTAGGTTACCCTCATGGAAATTCGGGCTGCTTTCTTCCTGGGGAAAGCGAGCTGCCATACAATGATAAAGTCTAGGCACTACCCATTTTTGGCTCACGTAAGTGTAGCCTATGCGATCGTAACTTTGTCTGTCTGTGCGTGCGTGCGTGCGTGCGTGCGTGCGTGCGTCTGTGCGTGTGTATGTCTGTGGTAGAAACTCTAACATTTGAAGACGTCACATTACATCGACGTCACATTATGACGTAAGAGGGTTAGACGTCACGCGAAGGAAGTACTGACAGTCTCGGTCATTATTATTTTGAGCGCGCCGAGACTAGTTGGCAGTCGTGTCCTTGTAAGTAGGCTACATGCAGACAGACAGATCTAGATCTAGTGTCTCGCTTTCTTGCACAGTTTCACCTATGCTCTTTCTGTGTGTGTGTGTGTGTGTGTGTGTGTGTGTGTGTGTGTGTGTGTGTGTGTGTGTGTGTGTGTGTGACGGAGTGATTGAGTTTGTGTTACTGTTTGTCGATTTCTTACGTGAGCCTTGATGGCTTCGCCTCTTGTTTTCCTGCATGTGTGTATTCATGTTTCCAAGCACTGAGACTTTCGCTGTGAATTTAGGTTCTTTATCGTGTGCATGCGCGTGAGCACATAGGGGTGCGCAGACACCAGGGAGAGTCTGCACAAAGTTGAAATAAATTCCTCAAAAAATGTGGGAATCGAACCCACACTGATAGCGATTTATAAGTAGTAGAAGTATTATTGAACGCAGCACCGCTACAGAAAGAGCTATTTCCCCACTACATACAAGTTGCGTCTAATGACAGTTGCCATGGTACCACCTGCTTCATTTTTTTAATTTTTAGCATTCCCTATATACAGGTTGTTTTAGAGTGACACAGTGCGTTGTATTTTACAGAGCTGCTTCCGAAAAAGAGCCCGTCCCAGGTACCTCAGGGGTACTTACTTCAACTCCAGCAACCACCACGCACTTATTTCACATGGGCCACCCAACACCTGGAATGTCAGAAATATCTGCAGCTGAATCTGAGAGGTATGAAGACTTAAGTTTTGAATGTAAAGGTGCAATAAATGTGAATTGAAAATTAAAAAATTAAAAATTGTGTGAGGAATTGGTATTGAACCATATAATTCTATGATCATGTACTTTACAGTTGTCAAATTCATATTTTGTAGGTTGTGTCTTGTTGTTTTTTTACAGGATGTTTATTTGGCTTTTTTATGTTGATCACGTTTTTTGTTGTTTTCAAAAAGTAAACATGCGAGTTATCTTGTCACTGACCTGTGTAAAGCTTAGTTTTGTTCCAATTTATTTCAGTGAAGGCCAGTTGTCTGGTGTTGAGAAAATTCTTACCACAGACAGTGATGAAGATCAGGTTGGCCCAAAGCAGGGGTAAGTCTCTTTCACTATTTGCTGTGAAATGGCTAACAAAATCATCTCTTTGTTGTGAAATTACTAACAGAATCATCAACTTCAAGCAGTAACAATACTATAAACATCTCTGCTTATCTTTCCTTTCCTCTCTTTTTGGTCGCCCAAAATCCAAGGACGAAAGCCTGAATGTACATGTAGAGGAAAAGTGAAGATGTTTTATCAGTGTCAAATCAAAGGGAGCAGCTAGCTTCTCTTGCATGTGTAGCATTCCTTCCTATCATTGTGCTATTATGCTTTTTTATGCGGTGCAATTTTAGATCTGCTGCTGGTTTCCCACACACAAGTTATCACCACTGCAATGTAATCAATCAATCAATCAATGAGGCTTATATCGCGCATATTCCGTGGGTACAGTTCTAGGCGCTCTGCAGTGATGCCGTGTGAGATGAAATTTTATACGGCCAGTAATTGCAGCCATTTCGGCGCATATTTACCTTTCACGGCCTATTATTCCAAGTCACACGGGTATAGGTAGACAATTATTAACTGTGCCTAAGCAATTTTGCCAGGAAAGACCCTTTTGTCAATCATGGGATCTTTAACGTGCACACCCAATGTAGTGTACACGGGGGGGGGGGGGGGGGGGGGGGGGGGGGAGTTCGGACACCGAAGAGAGTCTGCACACAAAGTTGACTCTGAAATAAATTTCCGCCGAACCTGGGATCGAACTCACGCTGACAGCGGCCAACTGAATACAAATCCAGCGCGCTACCAACTGAGCTATATCCCCGCCCCATATAAGACAGAGAGAGTGTGTGAAACTGCGAAAGAAAGAAAAGCAGAAGTGGCATTGTGTGAATCATCTATGTATCTGTCTTGCAGTGAACACATGTATGCACTGTCAGAGACATGTGTAGGGCCTTTTAGTATTTAACAACGATACTCTTGTAAATTGTCGGAATGTGGTTTATGGTCATCTGCTCCACCACTGCTTTAGTTGTCTTGCATTGCAATAAAGAATGATCACTATTATTATAGTAATGATTTTAATTTTGGAAGTTGGTAGTCATAATTTTCATCAACATTTTTGCTGGGATTTGTCGAGTGAGCAGGCCTTTTCTGTCTTCTGTATCTCCTCCTCATAAGAAATAAAAGCCGAGCGCATCATTTACCATATCTTACTTCTCAATACACTGTAGCGGATAGGAGTGGTTCTGAAACCAGCTTTGTGATTGGCCAAACTTCTTACATTCGGACCATTGAACATGAGGCTCACAGTTATTTTTGCTCTTCCGTTTCCTGTGATTTTTAGCAGTGTGAAAAACAACTGAGCAGTATTTACAGAATGTGTGAGTGTTTTAACCAGGTTTATGATATTGATTGCATGCAAGTGCCTAGAATAGGTCTTCCTACGTTGTGTGCGGTTTGAGACAGAAACTGTTTACACTGCCATAGTGCTAAAGGCATTGCTTGGAGGTAGCAGTAAAATTAGACACAAGGTGTTTTTGCCCCAGCAGAGACTGAGAGAGCAGGCAGAAACTCGAATTTTGCACTCTGGACCAGTCACAGGTCAGGGCTTGGTTCTGTGTGCTCAACAGCGAGCCCACACAGTGCACATTACCAACATTTATTTTTAGTCTGAGGCAGCGCGCTGTCGTCCCTTATCTGACCACTCGGTGCTGGGGCTAAGAAGTAAATGGCACGGTTTGCACAGCAGTGCATGCTGCCAAAGCAAGAAGCTTCCATTCCATCTATTATTTCTGTCTTCATTTTTTTCTCCCTGAGTATGTATATAATATTATGCCACTTTGGTCAACATCATACAAATGGTCATTTCTGAACCGATCCCTCCCATTTGTTGTGTGTTTTCATGCCAGTCATGGTCAGTTTCCATCACCACCTGACAAGCTGACATTTATGTCTGTTGAGTATGAGTAGCAGATATTGATCATGAAAGATTCTAAATGACGCTTCATCATGGACGACACAGTCCAACGTTAGATTGTATACTCCCCTTATTTCTTCGAAAGCCCACCTGGTGTGGTGGGATGATAGTGCTTCCACAGAAGTGATCTGGGTTCAGTTCCCAGTCAAGGAAATTTGCCTGTTTGTTTTGTTTCCTTTTTTCTTCTTGTTGTTTGTTTATGCATGTTCAGGCACTATTGCCATGATCATTATGGGTAGTAGTTTTGTGTGGTTTGGGAAGGTCTGAATGGAAGATTTCTATTTTTGTTTGTTTTGTTTCTCATCGTACATCTTCTTGTGCAAGTGGGTGGTATTTTCTGAGCCTGATATTTCATCACATAATTATTAATGATACATATCTGTTGCAGAGGTACTCCACCTACACAAACAAGGGCTGCGAGAGCGTTGAGACGGCCATCAGCATCATTCCTTGATCCGTTTAAGTAAGCTTTTTTTATTTTTGTTTTTGGCATCCACCAGGGCAATAACATTTTAAAAGTTATTTTGTGACATTAAGTAAGAAAGAAAGGTAAGTGTGTGCGATGATACTAGAAAACCGTAAGGTAGTTAGATTGTACAAACATTGTCCTTTCTATGCCTGGAAAGTAATATCTGTGCTTGTGCTAGGATAAACTTTTCATCCTTTTACACTGTTTGCAGCTTGACTTCTATTGACATCACCCTGCAGTCTGAGTCAGACTGTGAAGAGACAGCGGATCCTGATGATCCAGAGTATGAACCAAGCTGGAAGCCATTCTGTAAGTTGTTGAAAGTCTTGTTCATAAGTTTTAAATTCATCGTTGGTATGGAAGTGCTATCATTGTTTTATTTTTCTGTATCCAAGGTCTTTTTGGTTGTTGCTTAGACTACTGTATTGTCTGTTCGAGGGACCAATATAGGACGTTTTAAATCTTCTTCTTGTCGTTTGCCTAGGACGTTTTAAATTATTTAAAAATAAACAAATGATATTTTGGTATGTATTTAAGAACAAAAGTTGTTATAGGCAAGTAGTACTATTTTGTGTGAAAAGTACTAGTTTGTATCTATTGTGGTGGAACCGGCACGGTTGGCCTAGTGGTAAGGCGTCCGCCCCGTGATCGGGAGGTCGTGGGTTCGAACCCCGGCCGGGTCATACCTAAGACTTTAAAATTGGCAATCTAGTGGCTGCTCCGCCTGGCGTCTGGCATTATGGGGTTAGTGCGAGGACTGGTTGGTCCGGTATCAGAATAATGTGACTGGGTGAGACATGAAGCCTGTGCTGCGACTTCTGTCTTGTGTGTGGCGCACGTTAAATGTCAAAGCAGCACCGCCCTGATATGGCCCTTCGTGGTCGGCTGGGCATTAAGCAAACAAACAAACAAACAAATATCTATTGTGGTTTAAGCCCTGTACACGTGAAATTGTCCGAAATTGAAAGAAAAATTATCACATGTATACCCCAAAAGAGCCCCACGCTTTACCTCAAAGTCTAATACTCGGATGAGACGAAAAACCGAGGTCCCTTCGTGTACACTACATTGGGGTGTGCACGTTAAAGATCCCACGATTGACAAAAGGGTCTTTCCTGAGAAAATTGTATAGGCATAGATAAAAATGTCCACCAAATACCTGTTTGACTTGGAATAATAGGCCGTGAAAGGTGAATGTTCGCCTAATAGGCTTGAAGTTTGCTGGTCTAAGTGAATACGTTATATATTGTGTGTAAAAAATGTCTGTTTGTCTATCTGTAAAAAATTCCATTTCAAACGGCATGTAGAGCGCGGAGAGCACAGTTAATTGTGGTTCGCGCTATATAAGCTCTTCATAATAAATAAATAATATATTCATTTGAACTCTCGTGTTTGTATTTTTTTTTTAGATTTAACTTTTACGCTCAGAGGAATGCAATGTTACAGAATTGGTGTGAAAAACGTGCTCACGCGGCACACCTGGCTGGCTTAGGTCAGCGGTATGCGTCACTGAGGCTCATCCGGGGTTAATATTTACCCACTTTTGGTCACATCGCTGAAAATGTTACCAGAGTACAACAAAAACTATTGACTCTAGTGTTTCAGACAAGATAGTACTAATCGTCCTCAACAACTTTTATTTGTAGACACTATGCAAAAGTTTATTGGATTTTTTAAAAATGATTTAAAACGTCCTCTGCTGGTCACCCGGACGGACTATATCTATTCATTATAAATTGTCCCACTTTATAGTGTCCTGGTCAATTTCAAAGTGTTATAGGTTTCTTCTCTTTCACGCGAGCAGTGTTGATCTGAAAGAACATAGGCAACAGCAGGATGTTGTGAATTTGACGAAAAATACAAAATCGATAATAAAGATGGCTAAATATTTTAGTCGCTTCTTTTCTAAGTTGACTCATGATGTTACGTCTCACTGGCACCGCACGCTACTTTTCCTGCACGTCATGCGCTGTGATTGTCAGACTGGTTTAATATAGATTAATTGTTATTGATATACCGAAGTAGGCCAACCGAATCCGTGAAGACTAGCTGTCCAGCACAGTGCCTTCAACATAGCAGCTGTCTACCGTTGACGTTGTAGCTTGAATAAATCTAAAACACATTACAGTGCAGAGACACACATATACAGTGGAATCTCCATTTTAAGACCTCAAAAAATCTGAAAAAATCAGGTCTTAAAAAGGATGGAGTCTTAAAATGGGGGAAGATTTACAGAGGTTATGAAGAGGAAAGCTGAGAAAACAGGGTCCTAAATTGGGGGGGCGGGGGGGGGGGGGGGGTGTGTCTTAAAAGGGGGGTTCCACTGTATACACTTTTGAATGCATTTTTTTATGGCCATCCCTTTATGTGCTTTGGTGACACTGTTTTCACTTATTTCAGCCCAGAGGAAGTACAGAAAGAGGCAACAGAGGTGAGCTTCGAAGAGATGTTTTTTGGAGAACTGAAGCAAGAGGACCCTCAGGAAGAAGAAGAGCAGGAAGGCTTCATTGGGAGAGGAATCCACCTGGTACATGAGCTGGAATGCGAAAAGGTGGCAAGCTCTCCCATGGCCCTTTGCTCCGTTGAGCAGGTCAAGCAGTTGGCCCTGACCTCCATCACCACCTGCATAGCTGACAGTGACAAGTGTGGCAAACCAGTCACACTTGAGCACAGTTTTGTGGGCTCTGCTTTGTACGTCAAATGGGTAAGACTGGATCACAAGATATATAATTCACAATAAATAGACCCTTTTTAGTTGACAGCACTGAGTAGTAAGAGAATCAGCGTCTGAACAGCTGAATTTTGATTGATTAAGGATACAAAAGAATGCACTAAGTTAGCCATTATTTGTGACAGTCATGGTCATGTCCATAAAAAACAAACTCATGAAAACTCTCTGGTTCCAATGAAAATCTTACGATCCTGTTTTTTTCTGACAGGTATGCGATAGTGGTCATGTGAGCAACACCTGGTGCTCCCAGCCCATTCTCAACAGGCGCCTTCACAGCGGGGACTTCCGTTTGGCAATGGCAATAGTGACATCGGGCAACAATTTTGGCAAAATCGAAATGCTGGGGAAGCACCTGAACTTGAAGATGCTCTCAAGGACGTCCTTCTTCCAGATTCAGGGCCATTACATTGTTCCAACGATCGATGATTTCTGGAAGGATCACCAGACCAGGGTCCTGGACTCAATTAGAAACAAGGAGATTAGTGCTAGGACTAGCTGCAGAATAGGGGCTGAATTGTTCGGATTGGTATACCAACATGATACTTTATACAGTTAAAAAGACATCTCTCAGGATCCAAATGCCAGGGAGGGGCAACTTCTAAATGGTCTATGAACGAAAATATGACCTGTTAAGTAAGCATACCCTCAAAACGCACTTTTGCAGAAGGTGAACATTCAAAACACCAGTTCTTTGCAACTAAGAGTTTAGTTTACCTTTGAATTAACATTTATGTTTGCCTGTACCATGTTTCTAACATCAGGACAATAAACACACTGCAGGGGCGGATCCAGGGGGGGTTTCCGGGGTTTCCGGACCCCCCCCCTAAAAAATAAAACGTATTAAAAAAAATACATTTAAAAATAAAGAGAAACTGAAGGCTCAAATTGCACCAGATTCCTCCATTTTCCTTGATTTGTATCAACATTTTCCGGGGGGGCATGCCCCCGGCCCCCCCTAGGAGCTGGCCTCTGTCTTCTAAATGACGGTTTCGGAAAGTAGTTGGGTAATTTGCTGGCTCAGGTTGCACCAGATCGGTCAATTTTCCTTGTATTGGTAATCTAATTTGTCTTCTTAAATATACTTTTTGAAGGTGTATTAGGGGAAGTTTCTTGGCTCAGATTGCACCAGATTGCTCCATTTTCGCGCACACAACTAAACGCTTCGCGTCGTCGAATTGTCCCTTTAAGAAATTTGGAAACCCCCATGATGTGATCCGCCCCTGCACTGGCTATTGACGTTTTATAATTATATACAATTGAATCGGATTTTCTTTTCAAGAACGGTACCGTCTAGTAACAATCGCAAGCTTGCACATTGACTATTAAAATTATGCAAATGACAAATATTTTCTTGCTATTTGCTATCTTTTTGGAATGGGTTCATGATTCTGCTTTATTTTAAAGCAAAGACAGATGACACTACGACACTACATACTGATGTAAAATATACTGTCCGGTCAATTGTCTACAGATAAATTCTCAACAAGGTTGTAGAGGCCCTCCTATTTACAAATACTGTACACAAGCTGTATTTCTACTATTCGTTAACAAAGAAATGCATTTCATGCATAATGCCAGAGTTTGAAAAAGAAACCTGTAAACATAGTTTCTTCTATATCCATAGCGATTTACTCACATAACCGGTTCATGAATTCAGTCTTTCAGTCACGCTGGCATTAGCCATCACAGAAGCAAAGAGCAGTGCAGGGGACACCCGCTGTGGCACAGCTACACGGACCTCTACAACCTTTCTTGCAGCTGCATTTTACTAGTTCAGAGCAGATCTTAGATGCATCTGGAAGTGATGTCCAAACAGGCGAATAAGTTCTATCAACTTCTTCCCAGCCCCAGCTTGCAGGATCTGGAATCTCTGGCTGCGGAATGAGAGCTTCCTTCCAGATGAGTGCATGCAGGATCGCTCTTTTCGTGTGTTCAAGAAGAGCAGCTTGAGTGGGTGGGGTGTTTTCCAGCATGCGCCCTTTCTTCGTGAACAGGTGTTTTCTGGCATCGTTCACCTTGTCGGAAACACTGGTCTTGTTGAACATCAACGAGACAAAGAGCTCAATCTGGCTGAACTTGTCCGGTGATGCAAGCACCCAAAGGAACAGCTGTGAATTCTGGATCAGACATCCACACTTCCCAGCATCTCTTCTTACTGACACCAAAGAAAGATGACACAGTGTCGCAGCCAGTCAGAGAATGAAACATCAGAGGTGCTGCTTATTTCTCTGGGCGTAGTCGTGAATAGGCAGAAGACGATAGTGGGATCCAGCACAAATGCCACCCACAGGTTTTACCATGGAGGGAATGGTAGTGAGTGAGCTGTTGCAAGCACCACTACATCAGTGTCTAAATTCCTGATCATGACGTCAGTGTGATTCATTCTGGCTAGGTCAGAACAGTTTACAATCAGTCTGGTGTCAGCCTCTACGTGTGAACAAGGGGACAGCCTGGCTCCTAATGGTCCTCACTAATGTCACTAGAACTAACAAAGTCCACACCTTGTGTTGCAATGACCACTTTCCCGTCTTCCTTGACGAGCTTCAGATTTTCAGACACGATGAAACAGCTCTTCTTTGTTTTGACTGTTTCATAGGAATTCTGGCCGATTGCGTGGCAGAGCAACGTCTCCGTTCACTCTTCTCCTCATGCCAGAGCCTCGTTTCTTCCTCACTGATAACTTCAGACTGTTGTCACGATAACAGTCCCAAACAATGTCAACGCGATCAGCGTTAGACAGGCACACCAGGACATATGCTAAAAAGACAGCATCACTGTACTCTTGGAATGTTTGTGCTTGGCGTGGCTTCAGAATGTGCACCAGCGCAGCACCATCAATGAGAACAGCTGATACTTGTGGTTCAGTGAGTACTGGGTCATGAGTTTTCTCAAAACAGTGCAGGAGATCGCTTTTGTTGCCGTGGCGCAATTCTCCAGAATCTGAGATTGATGGAGTGAATGACTGGTTTTCGTGCTGAAAGAATTCATCAAGGTCTCCTCCTCTAGCCTGACATCCAACATACAATCTTGCAAACAAACCACAGTTGGTCTTGGCTGTCTTCAGCTTCAGATTCTTCGTCATCTGAGTAGACTTGTTCTGATTTCTGAAAAGGGCTACCGGTACTCTGTTAAGGTGAATTGGGTCTGACAGTGGCTTTGACCTTAGCAGCAGCCTTTCAGCTAGTTTCAACCGGCTCAATCTGGTATCTTATCATGGCTTAACCTGAAGTGCAAAACCCTCGTCTGGCGATGTGAGCCAGTCCCAACATCGTGAGACGTAACTTGTTGTCAACTTGAGGGTCAATCTTCGAAGCAGATTCCCGAATATGTGACTTAAGCTGGTATGTAGAACCTCCAGAAAGATTTCCAGTTTTGCCACAGTTAAACATACAGGTCTCTTGTGGAGAAACTTGCCCACTCTCTCTGCGTGATCTCTTTCCTGTCTCGCCTTCATCTTTTTCAGCTTCATTATGCCGTCTCTTTTCAGCTCTGTCCAACATTCTTTGGTTGTAGATAGCACGGCAGTTCTTGTGCCACCTAGCTCCATGTTTGGCTAACTTCTTCTTCTTGTCGTTCGCTGTTATATCGTCAGTCCGGACTGCAGGGCGAAACGTGCTGTACGTCCTCTCCAAGTCCTCTTTGAGGCCGTATAGCTTCTGGCCAGGTGGTGTCCCTCAGAGCACTGTGGTATGGACAAGCCTGCAGGATGTGCTCTGCTGTCTGATTCTTGCCACACGGACATAGGGGGGAGGGAACTAGCTTCAGCTTTGTGGCCATATGATGGTTTAGTCTGTTATGTCCAGTGCGGAGTCTGAGTAGGACGACTTGTTCTTCCTGACCCATCATTGAATTTGTCTATTTTCAGTGATGACTGAAACGCTCCAACTGCTTTAAAACCTTTTAAATGTCTCTCTGCTGTGCTGTAGCTTTCTTCGGTGGGATTTATCAGCTTTTCTGTTGTGTCCTTCTGGCAAAAGATGCACAGGCTCCAGTCCATGTGTTTACTCACGCCGCTTGCCATGTCTTCACTGCTTCAGTCTGAACACACACTGTTAAGTAACGCGTTGATATAAACATTGATATATACACATTATTTAGGTCCCTGGGCTCATCTGTATATCACCAAAGCTTTGGTGTGTTCCCTGGTCAATTCAAGCTTATTATTTACATTCTTTTGTCTCTATTTGGGAGCACCTACAAATATAGCCTAACCCAAAGGTTCCAAAATATGATTTTTCGCTCATTTTTCAACCTTTTATTTATTTTTTCACTTAAAGGCATTAAAAAGACAACAACAACCCAATAATATGATGTTATTATGTTTATTCAGTCTTATATTATAGTTTATATGTGTTAAAACGCCCAAACTGTGTGTTTGACATTGTTCGCGTTTAGGCACTCCGTTGCCTAGCAACAAAATTTACCAAAGGACAAAAATTGCTTGCCCCCCCCTGGAATTTACATTCTTTGGGTGTCTTCTAACAGCACACCAAATGATATGTTGGTATACAAATTTGAAC
Source organism: Littorina saxatilis (assembly GCF_037325665.1). Taxonomy (NCBI): domain Eukaryota; kingdom Metazoa; phylum Mollusca; class Gastropoda; order Littorinimorpha; family Littorinidae; genus Littorina; species Littorina saxatilis. Next base: position 61,739,541 of record NC_090261.1, read on the forward strand.
AATCGTTTCAACTAGGGGCCCCACTAGATAGTTGTTTTGGGTAATTCATTGATTTGATCTGTGTGTGATTTTTTTTCTTTGGAAGCTACTTGCATTCTTGCAAAATGGCAGAAAGAATAATGGCCAGTGTTGTCACGCATGAAAATGTAATGTGATTCCAAACCCACCCTTCTTCCCTTGACAATTTTTTTTATCCTGTCTGAAAGAGTGAAAGTCCAAGCCAGCCGCAATGCATTGATGACCAGGCCGTTACCACTCCTTGAAAAATAGTTGCATGCAAGTAAGTTTCTTGGTCTTTTGCAGGAGATGGCCGCAATGACTCGCCTGGGTACTGTGCCCAGTACTGCACATACACTTTGATGGACAGTGAAACCAAAAAAATCCTGACCATCAAAACTGTCGACAAGAGGGAGACGGACGGAAAGTCGCCACGAATGGAGACAGAGGGCTTCCGCAGGGCAATGAGTGACCTCCTGCAGAAGGGCATCAATGTGAAGGAGGTGGTCACAGATGCACACACAGGCATTGGAGCTGTGATGAGTGAGTATGCAATAATGGCAAAAGCTTTAAAAAGAGTTTTGTTGTTGGGTTTTTTAACATCTGTCAGGTTGTTATCAGAAGAAAACATTTTTTTGACAAGTAATGGTTTTTATTTTTTAAAGTACACATACATTGTTGTGTGAGCTTACATTTGCACTAAATTAGTTCAGTTCCAAGTGTTGTTATACAATTAAAACACAAAGTAACGACACTGTTGCTTATATTTCAGGGGGCACATATCCTGCTTTGAGTCATTCGCACGACATCTGGCATGCTGCGAAGAACCTGAGCAAGAAACTAACAAAGGTATATTGTCATATGGTGACAAGGTTTCTTTCTTTACTTTACTTTCTTTATTTGGTGTTTAACGTCGTTTTCAACCATTCAAGGTTATATCGCGACGGGGGTGACAAGGTTGATTTAAATCGTTTTGTTTATGGCAAGTAATAAGCTGATAATTTAGTGTTTATTCATGAAAGCTTTTCACATTTTACCTGACGGACAACATAAGTGAGTGATGCTGCGTCAAAACTGTTCTAATTGAGGAGAATTTAGATTATGTCATACGATCCAAATCGGACTTATAAAAGAAGCGTCTATAACTGTTTCATGTCCTAGTGTTTCTGTTAGAATAGAAGTAAGTAACAGACACAATGGGACCCCTTTTAAGACCTTCAACAATCTGAGAAAATTGTGTCTTAAAGTTAAAATGTTGGTGAATTTACAGAGGTTATGAACAGACATTCTGGAAAAGTAAGGTCTTAACAGGGGAGGTCTAAAATTGGGAGGTCAAAAGGGTGTTTCATGATCATTATTTCCTTGAATGAAGGCAAGTGCAACCTTCCCATATACTGCAAAGACCTTAGCAGCTTTACCTGAGACAAATGACCCAGTGGGTAATAACAAAGAGATTCCAAAAATCAAACCAAGCAAGATGGAAGCATTATTATAACTTATATGACAGTGTTAAATGCAATAATCTCACCTTCAGTGTTCTATCTTCCAACAACATGGAAAAGACACCATGTTGGTAAACTTTATTTTGCATTGGAAGGGCAGTAATACTGAGATGGTTATTGTTGTAAAATTGAATAGATTAGGAAAGGTATGTAAAGTAGCTGTATGCATAATGCACAATTTGCTTCTGTATTTTAGCTTGGAAGCCTAAGGAAACATGCTGCTCTACAGAAGTGGACGAAAGACATCGTGAATCATTTTTGGTTCACCTGCCGAACAGCTACAGACCACAGGCAGTTTGTGGTATGTTTTTTTTAATGCTATGCATGTACTTTAAATGTTAAAAAGTTGACCTCCATGGCCAACAAACAGCTGTCACCCCATGCACTTAATTATATAATTGCCATATAAAATGTGCTGACTTTTGGGGGTAAATTTCAGATAAGGAAACAAGGAAGATATATGAAATCCGTTCGTGTAACACAAGACATAGAAAAACTAATTGCTCTGGATACAAACTGAGGGGGGTTGTTGTCAATATGTAACTAAACCACATATTTCAGCCTTCAGTTTATCGATTATGTAAGTCCTAGTAGCAAGGTTGTTTGAGTATGTATCTTTTTTTTTAAACTTGTGTACAGGAGCTCCTTCGCGGTGTTTTGCACCACATCACAGGAGACCATGAGTGGGCCCTTGGATGCTGCCAGCATGGTGAGCTGTCTGACAGTGACAGAAACAAACCTTGGCTGGACGCCAGAGAGGACAGCGATACCATCAAGGAACTGGCCAACATTCTCCTGCACCCTCGCCTTCTTAGTAAAGTGAAACACTACTTGAACTTCCGGTGAGTTGTTTTCGTTTAAGGTGGGATCTTTTTATTACATTTAGTCTAGTTTGGACAAAATATTTTTCATGTAGACGATTTTTGGATAACCAGAATTTGGCTATTGACTGGGAATCGAGAAGAGGGTGATAGTATTTGCATTAACATGTGGTTTGTCCGTGTGTAAAGAATAAACCTGGGCTATCAAGTTATTAAAAACAGCATCAGAACACAGATAAAGTGAGCATAGCATGTTCAGTTTGGTATGGTAACAATACTGATAGCAGTAGTATGAACTTAGACCCATGATATCTGACATCTGTGCATTATGACAACACAGGAGCACAGCTGACCTGGAGGTGTTTCACCAGCACATACTCATGTATTGTGCCAAGAGGTATGCTTACACGCCTCCAGTGTACAGGATCAGGAATGTCCTTGCTGCTCTGGACCACAACTTCCATTTGGGGAGGAGTGTGAAAACAAAACCAGATGGACAAATCCAGTAAGATATATATTAAAATGGTGTTGTTTTGTCATTATTTTGCTGTTTTTATGTTGTTTCAATTGTTTGTTTCTTGTTACGGGTTATTGTGTTCTTGGTTACTTCAGCACACATACCAACATACACTGTCCACATCAATAGACACAAACAAGCTGATGGTATCCCTTTTTATTCCCTTTTTTCTGCATGAAAAGAAATCATAGAAATTGCAATCACATTACATTTGTTCATAACATAAAACATCAAATTATGAAGAGAAAACTATTCAAAACAGTGAGAGAAAAAAGACACATCAATTATGTTTCCAGGTACATTTCACACAGGGTAGGCAACTATGTGAGCAATAGTGTGGAACGTGGGTTAGAACTATTATGTAAACTGCAGTAAAACTGCAGTAAACCAAAAGTATCTTTTATACAAATTCTCTATACTCCTTTTTTTGTTCTTCAAAGTACTAACACGAGACTTTAGTGGGGGGTTGCTAAGACTGAGAACTGTGTTACAAAAAACTAAAAAGGTATGTTGCCATAACGTTGTTATTGAGAAAAAATATATGTTACAATCACGAATATATTGACCCAGCGTGTAAAGTGATTGTTGTGTAAGGCTTGCTTTGGTCAATATATCCTCACATTTTTTTTATTGGTAGGTACCACCGTTGCTTCAATAAAAAAAGTGGACGGTGGACTGTGTTCCCTGTGAAAGAGGAAAAAGACTACAGCTACCTAAAAGACCTGACCCTCCAGGCTCTTCTCAAACGCATGCAGGACAGACGCGGAATGAAGAGGAGCAGAGACCTGGAGGATGCTGATCCCCGCCGCATTGCCCGAACCATCATGGGTCAGGCTCCGCCCCCAACTGCTCAGCTGGCAGCTGAGCAGGTGTCCAGATTTTCTGGCACACCAGCTTTTTCTTCAAACTAGACTTGCAACCCTCTTAGCTAACCAGTTTTTAGAAAGTTCTGACCAAACATTATTAATACCTCAGAGCTGAAAGAACAAAACAGAATTTGTATTCTTCCAATTGTTTACAGCATGTGTTTGGTGAAAAATAAATATCTGCTGCAATCCACTCATTACTTCTTTGTTTACCCGACTTTCCCATTTTTGGAAGGCTTTATCCCAGGTCATTTTGCCTGTGTAATCTTAGATTCAGGATCTTTAAAATTGACCTCAGATATTTTTGTTAGGCTATATATTCCAAGGTGTTAAAACCCTTACAGAATGGACACCATAACTTAATCCACAACGTGTACCATAATTATAGCATAAAAAACCTAAAAAAACCCAGATTTTCTTGCATTCAGCCGAATAGAAAATGAGTGTTTGGTTAGTTTTTTTTATTTAAACAAAAAGACATCATAAGATCAGAACATAATTATAATCAGTGTAATCAACATGTATAATTTCTATACCACAGTGATTTTAGGTAGTGCTAGAAACAAAAAATCAGTCCACAAAAACTTATGTCGTAATGAATATAATACAACGCTAACAATCTCTAAATCAACTTGTTGGACGACCAACAGTCATTTCGTACACCAAATAACCCAGTACTGTCGTTTCCCCAACTAAAATGTTTGTACTTGTAGTTTCTTGAGACAACATGATTTTGCCAACATCATCTTGCTCTCTGTAATATTAATTGTTCCATCTTTCATGCTCTATAATTCTTTTAGATAATGCCAACTCTACAAACAACGGGTTAAAACAAGCGCCAAGTATCATGTTTTTGTGGCGTACGGAACGCGTTTGAAAGTGGAAGCAAAAATGTATCCGGGTAATAGGTTAGCTCTGTCAAGGGAATAATGGGAAGGTGATGGCTGGTTAGAGATATTGTGGGTATTTTCCAAGCTTGTATACACAATCATTGCTCTTTTGCCCGCCAAAGCAGCTTTTGAATGGGCAAAACAGGGTGTTCATAAGTTGCACTTGAACACAAAATGCAGAAAAACAAACACGTTTCGGTTTCGCATCCGTTGATAATGCCATACTATTTGAGTTTTCTCTTATTTTGTTGTTGTTGCTGATCAATATTCAATTTCATTTGTTGTGGGTGCGGCACAGAGCTGTGTGATACTGTGTTTGGCAGAGGACGGCTCAAAAAAGATGTTCTGTAGGGCAGACAGATCTTGATGATTTTTGAGTCACTTGAGAAAAAGTGACTCTATGTAATCGGTCAGTGTTAGTCTGTCCGGCCGGCCGTCCGTAGACACCACCTTAACGTTGGACTTTTCTCGGAAACTATCAAAGCGATCGGGCTCATATTTTGTTTAGTCGTGACCTCCAATGACCTCTACACTTTAACGATGGTTTCGTTGACCTTTGACCTTTTTCAAGGTCACAGGTCAGCGTCAAAGGAAAAATTAGACATTTTATATCTTTGACAAAGTTCATCGGATGTGATTGAAACTTTGTAGGATTATTCTTTACATCAAAGTATTTACATCTGTAGCCTCTTACGAACGTTATCAGAAAAACAAGGGAGATAACTAGCCTTTTCTGTTCGGCAACACACAACTTAACGTTGGGCTTTTCTCGGAAACTATAAAAGTGACCGGGCTCAAATTTTATGTGAACGTGACTCATTGTGTTGTGAATAGCAATTTCTTCCTGTCCATCTGATGCCTCATATAATATTCAGAACTGCGAAAGTGACTCGATCGAGCGTTTGCTCTTCTTGTTGACATAAATATTTACGGTACGAAGAATTTTGGTCCCCGTTAAACAATTAGCGGTCCATTGGAAAGGCATAGTAATTACTCACTAGTATCTTCTGCAATTTTAACCCCAGGTTTCTTGGCCTTGTAGACTTTTTGTAAATCTGACTTTTTGTACTTTGAAGAAAGTATCTACAGCATTTGATTTGAGCACCATTAAAAAAAATTACAAACGAAGTGTTTGCAACAAAAAAGTAATTTTTAGATTAGGTGACTCAAATAAAAAAAATTACAAGTACACGTACACAATTATGTGACAAATTTAACCATAATTTCAAGATAAAAGTTTTCTTTTTTTTTCTTCTCAAAAATACCCTTCAGCCCCCATTTTTGACTCACATGCGAAGCAAAAGTGAGTCTATGTACTCACCCGAGTCGTCCGTCCGTCCGTCCGTCCGGCCGGCCGGCCGTCCGGAAAACTTTAACGTTGGATATTTCTTGGACACTATTCAGTCTATCAGTACCAAATTTGGCAAGATGGTGTATGATGACAAGGCCCCAAAAAACATACATAGCATCTTGACCTTGCTTCAAGGTCAAGGTCGCAGGGGCCATAAATGTTGTCTAAAAAACAGCTATTTTTCACATTTTTCCCATTTTCTCTGAAGTTTTTGAGATTCAATACCTCACCTATATATGATATATAGGGCAAAGTAAGCCCCATCTTTTGATACCAGTTTGGTTTACCTTGCTTCAAGGTCAAGGTCACAGGAGCTCTTCAAAGTTGGATTGTATACATATTTTGAAGTGACCTTGACCCTGAACTATGGAAGATAACTGTTTCAAACTTAAAAATTATGTGGGGCACATGTTATGCTTTCATCATGAGACACATTTGGTCACATATGATCAAGGTCAAGGTCACTTTGACCCTTATGAAATGTGACCAAAATAAGGTAGTGAACCACTAAAAGTGACCATATCTCAAGGTAGAAAGGGCCAATAAGCACCATTGTACTTCCTATGTCTTGAATTAACAGCTTTGTGTTGCATGACCTTGGATGACCTTGACCTTGGGTCAAGGTCACATGTATTTTGGTAGGAAAAATGTGTAAAGCAGTTCTTAGTGTATGATGTCATTGCTAGGTTTAGTTATTTGACCTTGACCCTGAAGGTCAAGGTCATGTAAAGGTCAAGGTCAAGCATGTGAGTCGTATGGGCTTTGCCCTTCTTGTTGGCCTTGTACTGTTCACTGCCACAGACAGATACAAGGAAAAGATGACATATTTGACATGTTATAAATACTGGATGGCTTTAACCATGTTTAATCGCCAAAACGGTCTGGTTTAAATCCGGTGTATTGGCCCCATGCATCTGGAAATTTATCCCTGATCTTCCAAACGCAACACGATGGTATAACACGTCTCTGTCCCGCACCAAGCCTCCCATGGACCCACAATATAAACTGGCGATATGCTGCATGCCTATTGGCTCTGTTGTTGTCGTCTGCCTCGTCATCTGCCCGTATCATGTCCTGGCGATACTTTCTGGCCAGGCTCAGGACAGCTTCATCCAGAATAAGGACCTCAAAATCCTGTTATAGAAAGAAATATGCATTTGTTGTTGTACATAGAAACCGTGGTTTCACATCTGCCATATACTTTTCCTTTCTTCTTTTCATATTGAAAAGTATGTGTGGTATGTAATCTCACTGATGGTTTTAACTTTTTTCAGTAAAGAAATTGAGTTTATGTATGTGTTTTATATGTTCTGCATACAGGATTGTTAGAATTTCCATGTGTTTGCTCTCTAAACACATATATATTAAAACCATTTAAAGTTGCTTTTTTTGTTTTCTCCTTCCTTTTCCTCACAAGTGTCTGTTTCTGGATGAATGTTTATGCAGGGGGCATTGTATATTTCAAGCTTGGGAAAAAAGAGGAAACCAAAATTAGATTGAGAGAAAACATAGTATTATCTATCTGAAGGCTTGTCACATTTTGAGTATACTGGAGACTCACTCCATTTTAAGACCCTGTTTTCTCCGATATTGTTTTCATAACTTCTGTAAATTTACAACAATTTTAAGAGTAAGACTCCCTCCTTTTTAAGATCTGAATTTCTTAGACTTTGTGAGGTCTGAAAATGTGGGTTCCACTGTACCTGCATCAAATGGATAGTATGGAAAGTGCTACAAACACAAACATACAACTGACTTACGGCCAAGAGTGTGAGGCATGTTGCCTTACGGCAACATACTTCTTCAATCGTTTTTCGCATTATGCGGCACTTGCCACAGATGCACCAGTCAGGCACTCCATCTCCAGCAGGTGGGGGGTGACCATGGTCTGGTCTGTCCGGGGCTGGCTCCAGAACGTCGAAGACCAAGCTGGGGTACTTCTCCAGCATGGTCACAAACAGCTCTCGCAGACGCTGCTCGCTAACAGTTTCAATCATTGTCTGCAACAGTAAATAAGAGAGAAGACAAATGTCATATCATATTTACAATCTCCATGGGTCGGGCTGAAAAAAAGTAACACAACACTAACACTTCAGTAAACACCATGTTCCAAATCACATAAGAAACAAAAGAAGTTTGCACTCACTCTCATTCTAGAACGTCTGTCACGAATGACAGTAAGCGCACTTGTAACGGCCAACTGTCCCCTGGAACCGCGTCGAATTCTCTGCCTTCCTTTGCCACCTCGTTGTCTCCCTCTTCCACCATCACTTGCTTCTCTTGTAGTTGTAACTGTTAGTGTCGCTCCTTCTCCCCCTGGGCCGAATAGTTCGTCCCCTCCCTCTCGTTGGAGGTGTTCCCCTCGCTGGAGGGGTTCCTGACAGCGACACATCACTGAGGGGGTACACCCGTGTTGGTGAGCCACTACTGGCTGTAGAGACATCCGCATCAACCTGAAATTGATTTCTTATTATATAATTATCAAATACTACTGAACTCAAACTAACACTTCATGTGTACACACACAGAACACACACACAGAACACACACACAAAATAATTTCGGATGGGAAAATCCTGTTCACAATGACATTTATAAAACAGCAGAGCAAACGCCCTTGAGCAAACCAACCGCAACTGTGGTAAGTGACTTGCTAACGAATTTACAGTGAGGATGATTTTAATATACTGAACACCTAGTGACCTACCCCTCGGCGAAATCTCAAACAAAACAAGAGGCGAAGCCTTCAAGGCTCACGTAAGAAATAGACAAACAGTAACACAAACTCAATCACTCCGTCACACATACACACCCACACACACAGTAAGCTTAGGTGACACTGTGCAAGAAAGAGAGACACTAGATCTAGATCTGTCTGTCTGCATGTAGCCTACTTACAGGGACACGACTGCCAAATAGTCTCGGCCCGCTCAAAATAACAATGACCGAGACCACACACACCACGCGAGAGAGAAAGACTACAGGGAGGCATGCCGTCATGATGCATTAATTGACGTCAAACACTTTTGACCGTGACGTAATCTTATGCGAGCTTTATCCATAGTCTTGGATAACCACTCACACATAGACTCGGAAATGTTAAAGTTTCTACCACAGACATACACACGCACACGCACACACACACGCACAAACGCACAGACAGACAAAGTTACGATCGCATAGGCTACACTTCGTGAGCCAAAAACCACTGGGACATGAGCTATGACTCGCTTTCAGACCTGAAGAAATGCGATCTAACGCCCACCTATATTTCTGTAACCACAGAACCGAAAGTGAAACTAAAAGGGTGGTGTAGTGGTATCCGGAGTAACCGTTACACCCCCCCCCCCCCCCCCTTCTTCACTTAAAACGTCCAAACATATAAATATGTATGCACTTGAAATCAATCTTATTATTTTGATGTATAGAAACGTCTGGCTTATAAATGAGGTTGATCCAGGACATCATCATGATCGACATGTATCACAAGTCTTGTGAGCAGATTTTTGCCGCATGAAAGAACAAAAGTATACACACTCACCTCTGTGCCCGTAGACTCCGACATATTGTTGTTCACGTCCACAACAAAAACAAAACTAGACGTCTTCCGTGATCACGGTTTCGTCGAAGCCAAAATATGACAAGACTCAAAAGAAACAGACCGTGTTATTGTCAACACTGAAAGGCTGGCGTCTTGTCGGAACCGGAAACGGCACAGAGCATGCGCACAGAACAAACTGGTATCTTCCGATGTCACAGAGTACAAATAAACATAATGATTTCTTGTCTGGTTTACTTGTTCTAAATGGCCATTAAATGTGATTCATTGGCTCTGAATGCGGCATTAGAGGTAGTTGTAGGCTATAGCTAGTGTGTTTCATCAGGCTAAAACTGTTTTTATCGTGAGAAGATTTGAATCGTTCTGTAAACCATTTTCGGCATACTGGGGCTTTAACGATAGTAATATCAATTTGGCGCACCATACCACCCCGCTTCACCACACCTCACGTCACTTCACTGCTAGTAGTACTCCTTTTCGCTATCTTCCCAGCCATGTAGTGGTACCCCCCCCCCCCCCCCCCCCCCCCTAGATACCTTACCCCAACTGATTTTTTTTGGTTTTTAAAGCGTCGTGTCACAGGCCAAAGGCATCACAGCCAGTCTGGTTAAGCCCCTTTTATAACTTTTTACCAACATTTTAACAAGTTTGTTTACCAAGCACCAAGAGCATTTTTACAGGTGGTCTCATCCTCATTGTCCATTCACTTCACTGTCTTCGGACTTGATTTCGTACAGCGAGGCAGTCCCCGGCCCCTATAATCTCCCTTGTTTTAACACTTCATCCCTCATCCTCCATCTTTTTTTAAAAAAAATTATATTTTTTTTATATTTGTTTTTTTGTTTTTGTTTGTTGTTGTGACAATGTGCACTTTTAGTGCCTTTACAGCAAGTGCATTAACGAACTTTCTGCGCCTTTGCAGACGACACAAACTTTTGCTCTACACCGCTTGGTTACATCGGAGCGGCGGCCATCTTTATTTGCATAAAATCTATTTTTAGATTGCTTGGGTTGACTGCTATTTTATGCAATCTAAGGCTTTATATTACTTTTAGATGTTAATAATGCATGGATATAGATATTATGTTGCTGTATGTTCGTGCTTAAGTACTTTTTAAGGCCCTGTTGTTCCTTAAATTGCTTTAATGTTCGATCAGCTCCGACCCAAACGTCCCAGCTATCTGAATTTTAGCGCCCAGTAGGTGACGTCTGGAATTTCCCTATTATCTCCATAATTGTAACTTTTCCATAAATCTAACTTAGTGCACTTCATTTCTTATTTCCTTAAGATACTTTTTGAGTTAAAGTGCATTAATAAATGTTTGGATCAAGCAAATCAAAGTTTTCCCCTCAGTTCGACCGGTGTCTCTCCGCGTGACGTCACACGCGTCATTTTAGTATCTGTGTTTCTTTATCAAGTTTAACGTCACATAACTCGTCATAAGTTCCATTTTACCACAAGTATGATACATGTATGGAAAGTTCAGGAGTTCATTTTGTAATAGAGTGAATTGCATTTGGTGCAGGAAGTGATAGAGTTGAGCAATCTTTATTTTGCTGGGTTTTGATCGTTAATCGGTCATTTATTCTGGCTAATTAATCATAATTACCTTTTGATCTGGACTTCTGAAGTTATATCTTGTAACATGATTTAAAAGTATTTTTCACACTGGTTCTGTAGCAACAAACCGATTTCTAATGTGTGCGTTCTTTGAAAAGTTATCAGCTGTCAAAGTTTCTAAACAAACACAAATTTGGCTAGCATACGGTTACAGACAGCCGTTCTGGGAATATTCGAGTGCGGCTTTCTGTGCAGTCGGCGCAGGCAGTATAAATAGCCTTCTGACCCAGCATAGGTATTCAGTTCGTGTCTCGACTTCGCTGACCGCTGACCACTCGTTGCGATAGACATAGCCTTGCTTCAGAGTATCGTGATAGCTCCAGGAAAAAGAGGCATTTTGCCCAGTCAGATTATGTAGTGAAAAGACTTTTCTCCACATGTAGCCTGTGCAATTTGTGTTGAACCTGTGTTGATGTCGGCAAAGGGTTGAATTCACTGTAAGTAAACAATGATTTTCTTGTTTTGTTTTCTATGCCATTTATTGTGACTTGATCATGATTGTATTACTGCTATGTTTTGTTGATGACTGAACTGATGGAGTATTTGTCTTTCACTGATAGCTGAGGTTACGTCAGGATGTCTAGACATTACGTCATAGTCTGTCAGATCAAACTGTAGACTAAACGATGTTTCGTAGCGACTGTATGGTCTATTGAGCAGTTAGCTTTGGATGCCAAGCTTTCAGTTAAAGATGCTTGGTGAGTTTTGTTTAGCTTTGGCAAGTTCGTGTAAATCGGCCAAATTACAGACGCATCATTGGGTATGTTGATATGATAACATTGGTTTCTTTCTGAGCCGGTTAACTGTGTCAATCGAGAGTATGATGTAACTCATCAAGAGTTGTGCCTTTTCTAAATTTACGATTCACTTGGAAGTATGGCAATCCGTTTGTAAAGAAATTACGTTTTTTCCTGTTGATCTAAATAATGAATTATTTAACTAAATAATTCATTATATAGCTAAATAATTCATTATTTAACTAAATAATTCATTATTTACACAAAAGTAAAAAGTGTGATTGTTGTAATTAAAGAAATCTTTTATTTACTAAACAATTCAAACAAAAAATCCATTATTTACTATATAATGCATTATATACTATAGAATGCATTGTATACTATAGAATGCATTGTATACTATAGAATGCATTCTATAATATAGAATGCATTGTATACTATAGAATGCATTCTATACTATAGAATGCATTCTATAATATAGAATGCATTGTATACTATAGAATGCATTCTATAATATAGAATGCATTCTATATTATAGAATGCATTCTATAATATAGAATGCATTCTATAGTATACAATACAGTAACACACAGAGAGAGAGAGAGAGAGAGAGAGAGAGAGAGAGAGAGAGAGAGAGAGAGGGAGAGAGAGATCGAGGGAGAGAGAAACAGAGAGAGACAGAGACACACGGAGAGACAGAGAGAGAGAGACACACAGAGAGAGACAGAAACAGAGAGAGAGAAACGGAGAGAGAGAGAAACGGAGAGAGAGAGGGAGAGAGAGACAGAGAGAGAGAGAGCCACACAGAGAGACAGAGAGAGACAGAAACAGAGAGAGAAACGGAGAGAGGGAGAGAGACAGACAGACAGAGACAGAGACAGACAGAGACACTGACACAGTTTAATTGAATAGAGAGAAAGAGGGAGAGAGAGAGGGAGAGAGAGAGAGAGAGAGACACATAGAGAGACAGAGACACAGAGAGTAGTTTCGTAACGTTATAGAATGCATTCTATATTATAGAATGCATTCTATATTATTGAATGCATTCTATAGTATACAATGCATAATGCATTCTATATTATTGAATGCATTCTATAGTATACAATGCATTCTATAGTATACAATGCATTCTATAGTATACAATGCATTCTATAGTATATAATGCATTATATAGTAAATAATGGATTTTTTTATTAAATAATGAATTGTTTAGTAAATAAAAAATTTCTTTAATTACAACAATCACACTTTTTAGTTTTGTGTAAATAATAAATTATTTAGTTAAATAATGAATTATTTAGCTATATAATGAATTATTTAGTTAAATAATTTATTATTTAGATCAACAGGAAAAAACGTAATTTCTTTACAAACGGATTGCCATATGGAAGCACTACTGAAAGAAGCTGCTTTTATTCGAAAGAGCTGTTAGCTGTTCATAAGGAGATTCATGTCAGGAACGGATAATGAGATGAACTAATGTGGAACCTGAAGGTTATGGTTATCGGTTTTAAGAATCTCGCTCCATCTAATCAGTGCATTGATTGAATTGTGGTATGATCTACTATATAATACTGGTAGGATTTTCGGTGGTTTTTCGATTCCTGTGACCAAACCGCGCGGATTTGTGCCTTCTCCTTCGGTTGCTATGCCAACGTGACCCAGGAAATCGATTCCGCTAGGTCCCGACTTCCAATTTTGTCCACGAACAAAGTTTGAAGAGGTTTGTCTCGCAAATTTGAGCAGACAACAGTGAACTTTGACCTGAACTTTGACATCGCGGCGAAAGAGATCTGTGATTGGTTCTTCTTCAACTTTCGGTTCGACTAAACACGCGACCGCACCTCAGACGAACCTAGCTGTGTGTTTTATTTCTCTACCCCAGACGAACCTAAAATAATAAGAAGATAGATAGATCTGTTTATCTGTTAATGGAACTCCAAAATATTCCATAGATTTGTTTACTAAATAGTTCGAAACATTATCACCTGATAAGTCGCCGTATAACCTTATAGGTTCCAGCGACTAAATATTTTCCCCCGGTGCAACCATAGACATGTACGTCATCATGATCTCCCCTTAATTTGACCGTTATTTTGGCTGTCTTAGTGAAATGGTAAGATATATCTCTATGTTTTTTACATGTAAGTGTTCGGAAAAAATACAGTTATAGCAGTTATGTACAAAAATAAGCAGCATATGCTCTTTTCGCCAAAGTAAAGTCCTTTTTTCTTCTGGTTTCTTATATGTGTCACAGCACACCGCAAGCTTTTAGGCGAATAGCAAGTGAGTGGTATATATATATCATCAATTTTATAGTAGGTAACGGTGTAAATTAGTTGCCATGTTCATGTCCATTAAACGTTTTCCATATTCCATATGTGTCATTTAATTGTGTGTTGCTTGATGCCATGTATGTATGTGTGTGTGTGTGTACATGACTTTAAATAAGCATGGATTGGATGTGTGCACTCGATTGTGTGTGTGAACCATGTATATATTTTTTGTTGTCAATTACATATGTTATACTATGCGTTTGAATCATTAAGTATTTTAGACGTCATACTTTTTTTCGTATCTTCACGATGGCTTTTTACCCGTTTAAATTTTAATGCTTCCAACTTTCAAAGCGCTGCACGGCTGGGAAGAGATGCGCACTTTTATCACTGTTGTTCATGTAGACGTAATCATGGATTTATGCAAACGTCATACCTGCTGTATTTTATTTTGTTTGTTTGTATAGTCGCGTGCGGTCGCGCAGTCTTTTTGGTCAGTTCCGATTACCTCCCATTGATGCGAAAACCTATATGACTGTTTTTTGTTATTTTTCTCTCTGTTAATTCACCAGTGGCTATGTAACATGTGTTACAGAATTGCACCGGTGTAAGGGTTAACATTTTATTTTTCACCAAGAGAATATAATTCATTATATGCGGGATAATGTGCGGGGGGGGGGGGGGGGGGGGTGCAAACAACATTTTCACAACCTTATAGGTTCCAGCGACTAAATATTTTCCCCCGGTGCAACCATAGACATGTACGTCATCATGATCTCCCCTTAATTTGACCGTTATTTTGGCTGTCTTAGTGAAATGGTAAGATATATCTCTATGTTGTTTACATGTAAGTGTTCGGAAAAAATACAGTTATAGCAGTTATGTACAAAAATAAGCAGCATATGCTCTTTTCGCCAAAGTAAAGTCCTTTTTTCTTCTGGTTTCTTATATGTGTCACAGCACACCGCAAGCTTTTAGGCGAATAGCAAGTGAGTGGTATATATATATCATCAATTTTATAGTAAGTAACGGTGTAAATTACTTGCCATGTTCATGTCCATTATACGTTTTCCATATTCCATATGTGTCATTTAATTGTGTGTTGCTTGATGCTTGATGCCATGTATGTATGTGTGTGTGTGTGTGTGTGTGTACATGACTTTAAATAAGCATGGATGTGTGCACTCGATTGTGTGTGTGAACCATGTATATATTTTCTGTTGTCAATTACATATGTTATACTATGCGTTTGAATCATTAAGTATTTTAGACGTCATACTTTTTTTCGTATCTTCACGATGGCTTTTTACCCGTTTAAATTTTAATGCTTCCAACTTTCAAAGCGCTGCACGGCTGGGAAGAGATGCGCACTTTTATCACTGTTGTTCATGTAGACGTAATCATGGATTCATGCAAACGTCATACCTGCTGTATTTTATTTTGTTTGTTTGTATAGTCGCGTGCGGTCGCGCAGTCTTTTTGGTCAGTTCCGATTACCTCCCATTGATGCGAAAACCTATATAAGAAGATAGATAGATCTGTTTATCTGTTAATGGAACTCCAAAATATTCCATAGATTTGTTTACTTAATTTTTAAAAGATAAGTTCGAAACATTATCACCTGATAAGTCGCCGTATAACCTTATAGGTTCCAGCGACTAAATATTTTCCCCCGGTGCAACCATAGACATGTACGTCATCATGATCTCCCCTTAATTTGACCGTTATTTTGGCTGTCTTAGTGAAATGGTAAGATATATCTCTATGTTTTTTACATGTAAGTGTTCGGAAAAAATACAGTTATAGCAGTTATGTACAAAAATAAGCAGCATATGCTCTTTTCGCCAAAGTAAAGTCCTTTTTTCTTCTGGTTTCTTATATGTGTCACAGCACACTGCAAGCTTTTAGGCGAATAGCAAGTGAGTGGTATATATATATCATCAATTTTATAGTAGGTAACGGTGTAAATTACTTGCCATGTTCATGTCCATTATACGTTTTCCATATTCCATATGTGTCATTTAATTGTGTGTTGCTTGATGCCATGTATGTATGTGTGTGTGTGTGTACATGACTTTAAATAAGCATGGATGTGTGCACTCGATTGTGTGTGTGAACCATGTATATATTTTCTGTTGTCAGTTACTTATGTTATACTATGCGTTTGAATCATTAAGTATTTTACACGTCATACTTTTTTTCGTATCTTCACGATGGCTTTTTACCCGTTTAAATTTTAATGCTTCCAACTTTCAAAGCGCTGCACGGCTGGGAAGAGATGCGCACTTTTATCACTGTTGTTCATGTAGACGTAATCATGGATTCATGCAAACGCCATACCTGCTGTATTTTATTTTGTTTGTTTGTATAGTCGCGTGCGGTCGCGCAGTCTTTTTGGTCAGTTCCGATTACCTCCCATTGATGCGAAAACCTATATGACTGTTTTTTGTTATTTTTCTCTCTGTTAATTCACCAGTGGCTATGTAACATGTGTTACAGAATTGCACCGGTGTAAGGGTTAACATTTTATTTTTCACCAAGAGAATATAATTCATTATATGCGGGCTAATGTGCGGGGGGGGGGGGGGGGGGGGAGGGGTGCAAACAACATTTTCACAAGCACATAACCAACAAAATGACATCGCATGCGCAGCACACAAAGTGCGTAGCACGGGTACCACTAGTTTCTTATTATTGTCCTTTAACATCCTTGTCATTGTTATATTCTGTTAGTTGGGTGTGCATCCTTTAATCTTCTCTCTCTCTCTCTCTCTCTCTCTCTCTCTCTCTCTCTCTCTCTCTCTCTCTCTCTCTCTCTCTCTCTCTCTCTCTCTCTCTCTCTCTCTCTCTCTCTCTCTCTAGATGTTATTCTTCTGGTTGCCAGTTTATTCTTCTTGTCTCAGGCTAGGATTTTGAGTTGTTCTCAGTTCAGGTTCATAGAATTGAGTCAGCCCTTGCAAACCTTGGATGTATATAATGTAGGTCAAATACATAGCCTAGCTGCCAGAACTGTAATTGATGTGTCACTACTGACCTAGTTTCTGTTGCAAGGCTGATGCTTGTAACATAACTATGCCCCTGTGTTGTGTGTGTTTGTTTGCTTGTGTGTTTGGTTGTTTATGTGTGTTGTCCTAGTTGTGTGTTTGTCGTGTGCCTGTGTTGTATTTTAAAAATCTTCCTTAATCTATTGGTATATATATAGGCTATATAGGCCCCTATATGATATTACACTGACTAACCTTTTCATCTAAACCCTAGATCTTCTTTACGAATGAATGTATTTTTCTACTT
Organism: Littorina saxatilis; assembly: GCF_037325665.1. Lineage (NCBI taxonomy): Eukaryota > Metazoa > Mollusca > Gastropoda > Littorinimorpha > Littorinidae > Littorina > Littorina saxatilis. Next base: position 61,756,969 of record NC_090261.1, read on the forward strand.
TAGACGAGAAAAAAATAAAAATGTATTCAGCTAGAGCCTATGCTTTCTTACTGCTGGGTGTCTGTAGCAGACGAACGATATTGTGCTCTGACAGAGAAATACAAGTCTAGAGTAAAGATAATGCAATGAACTTCGATATTTATCAACAGAGACAAAAGGTTCCTTTGGATATGCTTTCAAATAGAGAGTATATTCAGCAAGTATTTGTGTTGTTGAGTCAGTAGTGCATGATAACAGAGATATAATAGGCCGTATAGCCTACATTGATCATCTATCTACATAATGATTATGTCTGATCACTGATGATAAGTTGGAACTCCGTTTTGACAATTTTAACACAGATGCATATATTTTCGGGAAAGTGGGTGAAACACTGTACACTTTTCTTGGCAGTGCGGCGGATCTATCCAATTATAATTAAATTCCAATCTTTAATCCCCCCCCCCCCCCCCCCCCCCGGGCCTCTCTCCGGCTGCTGTTTCTAAAATCATCTTCTTTTATTTTTTTTAATCTGTTTGGGGGGCTGGGGAGGGGGGGGGGGGGAGATTGTGTGCTTTACAGGCAGTGCTTATTGATATATTTGGCCCTGTGTTTCGGCCACTTCAGTGAATGCAACTCGATTCATCCATACATAATCCCGTTTATTTAAGACGGAAGCACGTGACCATCTTGGCAATACTCTCTAGATAGATAAAAGAAAGTGTTAGCAGATTATATTTCACAGTTTTGGTTTTAATCAATAAGTGCTTGAAGCGATTTTAAATTAGCATAATTATTGACCTTGCTAAAATGTGCAACTGAGATACTTTATCGAAGTTTTTAATACAACATTTTGATGCAGTCATGGCAACGTGTATGCTTCAAAATGTCGTCTGCAAAACCCCCACATACATAGAAAAAAAGCTCTGGTCTTCGCTTTCCAGACTTCTCCAAGAGTTTTTACTGAGACTCGGTTCCGAGATTCTGAATTATAAACAGTGGCCACCAGAGATAAACAACGCCAACTGCATGGTTGCCACTCCTCCGGCTGGGAGCCGGAATTCCGGCTTTTGAAAAAATCTGAAGCCGGAAATTCCGGTTTTTCAATTTACGAAAAAAAAAAAATTAAATTGAAAAACCGGAACTTCCGGCTTCAGATTTTTTCCTGGGTTGGAAAATCTGTACAAATGCAATGGTACTGTGTTGGTGGTACATGTACAGGTAGGCCTTTTTGCTCCAATCCAGACTGACTCGAGGATAGATTTTTTTCTCTCACTCTTCAGAAGATGAAATGTGTGTGTGAATGGACATTTGCATACACGAATGACATATTTCATCTTTTGAAAGTTATTTTTTAAGTGAGGTGGAAAAAAGTTTAGGTTGTCAATGCAAGAATATTTTTGTTGTACATTTATCAGTATTAAAATTTGCACTCACTCAGAAACGAGATGACTGCTGGTGAGGGACTGTACACAAAAAATAAAGATGAAACACAAAAGAATAGAAGATTTCATCCACAAAAAAGAGGGTTCTTCGTACTCTTACATAGCAAAACACCACAGGCACATGTGTCACGAGTAACAGATAGTCCTCAGATTTAATGCTATTTTGTCAGCTTTTGACTTTTAATTTGATCTCTTCTGTAAAGTAAACTGTTGCTTTGAGAATTAGCAGATTTGTTTCTGTTTTCTATGATTATCTCACAGGAGAGGCCACAGAATGCTTTTGAATTCATCAGAATCCTTCAGCGTCAGCCACACAGACCTGAACTGTGAAATACAATTACTCACTAGCAATTTCTCAGGCGAGTCAAATCTTGCATTCATCAAATTTTTGCAACTAGCATTGTAAATAAGCCTACAGAGATTACAAAGTTCAATTACTGCAAACCAAATCATGAAGGCTCTTCCATGGCCTGTTGTCTCTTTCTTTCATCACAGGCTTCCAAAAACCAGTCTTGAGCGGCCGTCTTCAAGGTCTTGACCTGTGGCACCCGTACAGCTTCACGGAACAGCCTCTGCATGACAAAACAAAAAATAACATGAACTTGGATCATCAAACAACTATCACTGATTTGAGAAAAGTCTCAAGTTTATTTCCTGACGCCTGTAAACTTGCTAAAAATCATACAGACACACAAACTTGCATACACACCATACGCTTTTACAACACACCAACTATACTTGAGTGAGGAAATTACAACACATTGTCATCCTTGTAGAAGAGAAGTAAAAAATTACATACCCTAATATTTGTTTTAACCCTTTCGCTGCCAATCAAAACTTGGGTATGTGCATTCCTGACTGCCAGGGAATATTGGAGTTTGGGGTGTAATAATTCACACAAAAATCTAGCTCCAAACTGGCAGTAGGTAGGTAAGTAAAACCTATGTTGTTTTTAAAGGAAATTGAACCAAGAATCTGTTTTTAGTGTCTAATCATGGATATGATAATTAGTTTGGCTTATAATGATGTTTAAATATGAACTTTTGAAAAATCAGTCCGGCGCATCTTCCGGTGCCTGTGGATCACACACAAATGGCTGTTTTGCTCGCTCCAAGAAAGGATTATAATCACTGTCATCTACCTGTTTCCAACGAATTGTCCGAAAGAAGATCTCCCCCTTCCCCTGTCAGTATCCATAATCAATTGCACCGCCTGTAGCGTCAGTCCGGCTTTGTTTTTGAGTCACTTGAGAAAATGTGACTCTATGTAATCGGTCAGTGTTAGTCTGTCCGGCCGGCCGTCCGTAGACACCACCTTAACGTTGGACTTTTCTCGGAAACTATCAAAGCGATCGGGCTCATATTTTGTTTAGTCGTGACCTCCAATGACCTCTACACTTTAACGATGGTTTCGTTGACCTCTGACCTTTTTCAAGGTCACAGGTCAGCGTCAAAGGAAAAATTAGACATTTTATATCTTTGACAAAGTTCATCGGATGTGATTGAAACTTTGTAGGATTATTCTTTACATCAAAGTATTTACATCTGTAGCCTTTTACGAACGTTATCAGAAAAACAAGGGAGATAACTAGCCTTTTCTGTTCGGCAACACACAACTTAACGTTGGGCTTTTCTCGGAAACTATAAAAGTGACCGGGCTCAAATTTTATGTGAACGTGACTCATTGTGTTGTGAATAGCAATTTCTTCCTGTCCATCTGATGCCTCATATAATATTCAGAACTGCGAAAGTGACTCGATCGAGCGTTTGCTCTTCTTGTTCCCTACTAGGGCCCGGTCAACAGTCACCGTTAACCATTTTGACGAGTCGAGATTTCTCTCCCATACCCTGTCGACAAGGTCGAAAATAGCCTTCAAACGCAAAACCGCGTCACCATTTATGTTTATTCATGAGAATGAGGTATCCTACCAAGCCATTGGCTGCTATTTGTGTGTCAGCAGTGACGTAGCATTTCTGGAAAATCCCGGAACGGAGAAGCCGCAGCGCATGACTGGTATACCCATCATAAGGCAGTCAAGTGGTTAAAGTTACCTTTACTATGACTTTTTCTTTGGGGGCCTTCGGAAATTCATAATACATGTACTGTGACGTGCAGACGCATATGTGACGACATCATACCGTTTGCTAACATCCTTATTTCGTATGTAGTCGAAAATCCATGACACTGACAAATGAGCTCAGGAACTTGGTTTCTAGCAATTTAATGTTAAGTGTAAAAGCTTTGACAACTATCATTCACAGGTGAAACATGGCAAATTTAAAATTGATTCCTAAGAACAAAATTTGAGACAGAAATAACTTGTTGGTTTGTGGACATGGATTTTATCTTCTTCCTAAAAGGACCAGGATGATTTTACAAATTATGAAAAACAACTCACTGTCGATGGCTTTTAGTCCCAGCGTACACCATGGTCTCTTTCCCTGCCCTCCCCCAGAGCCCCCTGTCGGCAACCGTGTAGCCTATGGAACACCTTCATCATCACAGCATCAGTAGTCATCTTTAGTTCATGTCCACCAACCACACCGAGCTCATGGTCATGGATCTGAAACAAGCAAAACAAGCTGACTGAATTCCAAAAATCAAATATTCAGACAGCTCTTCTTCACATACAAACAATTCAATCTAGAATCATCATACTGTCACCTGGAACAAAAAATCAATAATCGCACTTGCTTTAAAAAAAAAAGTTTTCAGAAGAGCAAATGGTGATTGAGTGTAGCATTGTCGTAAAATGTGATCACACACCTCAGGTGACCTGCATCAATCATTCAATACTATCTCACAAATCTTCATTTGGAAAGCACAAACATAGTTAGAAGAGAGCGTCAACCGTGATACTATTCAGTGTGGACAAATTTTTTCTGACCCATAATCCGATGCCTACACAAAGTGAGAATCAGAACTCACAAGAAGGCACTGTTGCATGTTTGTGATTATTTGCTTGAGTGTAGCACTTGCAATTTTGAACTTGAGGAAACAGCGTAGCAATTTCTGTTACATCCCTGAACCTAGCAGATGGCAGCTCTGGCCACAGAGCAATATTTGCATTATTTCTCACAGATGCAATGATCACAGAAAACAAAGTGGTGCATGCATTTTCCGCACCCCACATGAGAAAAAGAGGCCCATCATTGTGCGTACCCATAAGCATAGTTTTATCATCAAATAAATTCACAAATGTGACCAATACGCATAAACCTTGCATGAATTGCCAGGATAATGGGAAACTGGTCATGACTGAGAACTGATGAACAGTTAAGATACACCCGTGAACCGTGATGACATCTGGCATCCTCCAAAAAGCACACACTCAAGGTAACATTTAAAGCCTAAAGAGCGTCTAACAATAACATGTCACACTCACAAACAGTTATCTGGGGAAAATAGCACAGGCATGACTGGTCTGCTTCAACAATAGCATTCAAAGCCACCTTCCAGTACCACTGATCACTCCTTCGACAGATCCATCATGTGCCTTCAACATCTTCCACACTCAACAGTAAAAAGATGACTCCATCGAACAGTAGCACAGGCTCTGGCTCCACCATGATTCTTTGGCGACCAATTACTAAATTAGTCGCATCAGGTCCATCTGCTCCTGTAGAACCTTCTCCAGCAGCAAGAACTGATGTTTATCTTTCTGCTCTGCTCGTAGTCTTGTGTCCGCTGAATAGAAGAAAAGAAGAACAAAAAGTCATTTACATGAAGCAATACATATTTTAGACAATCTGTCGGCCTAAAAAGAAACCATCAGCACTAAAAAAAACAATCTGAGCAAATGTTCAAAGTAAACGTGACATCTCTATATTTTTGAATTCAGGAGAACATAGGGGCATACAGAGTGGCATTTGATGGGGTAAATAGATGTAGGGACTCAGCAGTTGGAGATGAATATTTGTGTGTGTATTTACTTCAAGCAGATTTTTTTTTCTTTTTTTTAGACAGAAGAACAAACACACACTAAAAATCCTTGTTTAAAGTTAAACTGACCTTAAGTTTTCCTCCAAACACTAGAACTTTTTGTATTCATTCAAAAATATTCATCAAAAAGGTTAAATTTTAAATTCAATTTTGCAGACTTTGGATGAAAAGTTACTCTTCTCTGGCATCCCGCGGACACAGTTCACACTTTCTCATCAATGAGATGCCTGTGTTAATTAAAAACAAACATCAATAAAACTATTAAAATAAAATAAAAATTTAAATATAAAAATAAAATCGACCAACCGCCCCCACCCGATTGTTTTTCCCTTTGCTGGAAACAATACATTTGTTTCACTAAAACAGTAAAAGAGATCAGCTGAATTTGTTTGACACATCTGGTTATAACTAAAAGAATAAAACACAAAATAAGCCAAAGTCACAGAACAAAAAGACGCTGTCAGTGTCACTATCAATGACTCTGAATGAGACACTCATTGCTATCGACTCGAGCCATACCTGTTCATCTTCACCTCGCCGAGACGGAACGACAGTCTGCGTTACTGGCATCGGTGGCGGTGTTAAGGTCACTGTCCATCTCAGCTTTCTTCACCTTCAGTTCAAACAAGCAGTGAGCACCATCATACTCAAGTCAAAGCTTTCTGAAAAAATAAATACTTGGAAGTTAAATGGAAGGATCACATTGATTCCCAAACCTAACAGTAACAGTAACACGCAAACATCAAAACTGGAATATTAATTATTAAATATAAGCATCTCAATTTCACTAAATTAGTATATTTATTTTCTCTGTGATGTATTTTTTATTTTTATTTCAAAAAAATCTGTTTTTCAACTTTATCACTGCACACGCTGACACAGCCTATGCCTGCCTCTCTAGTCTATGCATGCCTCGGGAACAAGGGTAATTTTTCTCTTTTCCGAGACTCAGACACAGAATATTCCACTATCATGACTATGAGTCTATGTCAGTATGCGGAACTGAAAGTTGAACATCTGTGGAAAAATAAAAAGATACAAATAAAAAAAAACCACACAGATATATATGAAGAGTATTACTACTAAAGCTCCTGACAACTGCTGCCGCAATGACTCGACCAGATTAGGAACCAACCAAAGTTCACCAAGAAACAGACAATGAGACATAAAATGATAAACGAAAATTCAGTTTTTATGGTGCCGTGAGCGACCCGCGAATCGGGATTCGGATGGTATTTTCATTCTTCCACAACTCCTTTAAAACCAAAACACTGCATCAATCAACTTTATGTTTTTGGAAAAGTTAGTTCATTCATCCATCTTTCAGACAAAACAAACATGAATGAATAGAACAGTGTTCTTTTTCTAGGCGAAAAAAAAATCGAAAGTGTGAGAAATTCTCTCTGCCATCAAACTCGGAAGCCGAAAGCCGCGAGCTATCAAAAATTCAAATTCCCAGATCTTTCCTTCAGTTGATCAACTTACCTATTCTTGAAAGAAGTCAATCTTCATTTCAGAGAGAAGGATAAGATTACCTTGCATCCAATAAGCAAGTCAAAAATACAAGTCAATAAGAAGAATAAGCAAAAAAACGCCGATACAGTGCTGGAGATGTCGCTTACGTCACCTTCATAATTATATTTAGATGCTCAAGTATGTAGCACAGTGGGTTCAATACTGTTTCTGCCACGTTTTTCTCTCTTTGTAATATCGCATCTGTCAGAAGGGTGTGATTATTTTTTATTTGCCTTCTCTGTGAGTAAAGTCATTGCAGTTTGTAATTTTTCACTTGGTATGTTATTTTTTGTAATTTTGTTATGGAGAAAGGTAATACATGTAGTGTGCAAATGTGATGAATGATAACAACTCCACTTGTATGTAGTCAATGTTTATTTTGTAATTGTGCGCACAACTCGGTATGCTCTGCACAGGTGTCTGGTAAGCTGTCGGTTGAATGGGGGGGGGGGGGGGGGGGGGGGAGATTGGGATTCATTGCCAAATTATTGATTAATATGACAAAATCATGTATTTGAGTAAATTCTGCACTTATAGATTTCTTTGGTGCTCTGATGTTTTACACGTTGTTGAATTTGTTTTGTTGTCCTTCTGTGTTCTGTGGGGCGGGGATATAGCTCAGTTGGTAGCGCGCTGGATTTGTATTCAGTTGGCCGCTGTCAGCGTGAGTTCGATCCCAGGTTCGGCGGAAATTTATTTCAGAGTCAACTTTGTGTGCAGACTCTCTTCGGTGTCCGAACCCTCCCCCCGTGTACACTACATTGGGTGTGCACGTTAAAGATCCCACGATTGACAAAAGGGTCTTTCCTGGCAAAATTGCTTAGGCACAGTTAATAATTGTCTACCTATACCCGTGTGACTTGGAATAATAGGCCGTGAAAGGTAAATATGCGCCGAAATGGCTGCAATCTACTGGCCGTATAAAATTTCATCTCACACGGCATCACTGCAGAGCGCCTAGAAACTGTACCCACGGAATATGCGCGATATAAGCGTCATTGATTGATTGATTGAATGTGGATTTGACAGACTTCTTGCCAACAGGAAGTTGGAGATTGTCTGATTGAAGTAGGTCTGACAGACAAGGGAAATAACTTCAATAAATTGCTCTTTGCAGTCAAGGTAACTGTCTCCCCTGAAATTGAACTTTCATAGAGATTTTCTTCCAAAGCAAAATAAAATAAAATGAAAATATGCTGAGAACAAATTTTATGTAACCATTAACATCAGCCTTTATTTTGAGTAGATAACTAGTTTCAAAGTTACTTTAGTTTACATTTTTTTGTTTAATCTGAATTTTTTTAATGTTTTTATCGTTTTGTTATGGGTGTTCATATAGATTTCAGTTATCTTTTCTGTTCATATAATATTTTTATTATGCTTTGCCTAGATTTTTCGACGACATTATTTTGTGGAAAGCTGATTCCTACAATACCAAATCCGCATTACAATAATTATAATACATGCTAAAACAATTATAATGATAATACAAATTAAAATAATCATATTTATTTTAAGATAAAAATAATCAGGATAACAATTAAGCAAATAAATGTTAGTAATAACAAAATGATTAAATAAAAATTAAATGGGAAAACCCTTACATAAAATAAAAATATTTTATTAAACTTTTAAATGCATTTTTTTTTTAACCGAAACTGTCTTAAGATAAACTGAAAAATAACGGATTGAAAGTTTTTATGCAATTTGTTTTCTAAAAAAAAAGAAGAAGTTTTTGAAGAAGAATAACTATTCATGACCAAAATTTAAAAGTAAATATTTTTTAATAACATAAAATATAATACATTATTTCATGAAGAACATGCTTAAACCCACGGTATAAAATTAGGAAAAACAAAAATTGCAATCACCTTTTCATTGAATCCATGCGTGCTAAACACTGCGTGGTGAAGTCGTTTCGAATGCGACAATCTGCGTAAAAGTTGGCGAAAAGTAACGCGCGCGAAGCGAAGGTGTCACGAGGCCGTACACATCCCCGCATGAAAAACTCAGAAATAACGCATGCGTCACGCTGGCTGGGTACTGACTTAGTCCATTCAGGACTTTGGTTATTTTTGTATACATATATTGTAGGTCTTTTGTATTCTTTTTACTAGAATCCTTTAGTGTCATTTATGCGTTGTTGTTTGTTTGTTTGTTAACTGTCGGTTTGTTTGTTTACTTGTTTGTTTTGTCGGTATTTGTATGTTTAGTTGTTGTACAGTACAGTTTATTTGTTGCTGTTCTTGTTTGTTTGGTTGGTCATTGGTTGTTCACCGATTAGGCGCTAGAGTCAGGCATGGGAATTGTCCGCCGAAATGCAAATTTCCGCCGATTGTTTTTTTTTGTTCCGCCGAAAAAGCAAAAGTGTTCGCCGAAAAAAATAAATGGGGGAGGCAAAAATGGTTCTAAAAACTGAATTTAATGGCAAACTTGGAGCTTAGATGACACCAAATTGCACCATTTGGGTTCTTTGGAGAAACAAATTCCGGGGGGGCATGCCCCCGAACCCCCCTAGCAGGGCTAGGCGCTTCGCGCCGTCGACTTTGCCATTACTTACAAATTTTCAGCCTTTTTTACTTTTTTCAATTCCCATGCCTGTAGAGTATTTGATGTATAACCCATACCCAACAGTCCCTTGTTGATCCTGGCATGAAGTAACTTGTCGGTGATGTGAGGAATGAGATTGAGAGTTTGCACTGTACACGTTGACTTTCTATAAGCTTGTGTTCTGTTGTGCTAGAAACTCGGATAGCGACTTGAACTTACTTGTGTAATTTGCATTTGACTTTCTAGTCATGGTTTGTTCATGTTTTGAACTTACTTGTGTAATTTGCATTTGACTCTCTAGTCATGGTTTGTTCATGTGGTTTTAGGACTGCGGTATGTTGTGTTGTGTCACTCTTTGCTCTAGTACTTATGGTGTTGTGAATAATTATGTAAATATTTCCGCTCTTGTTGGTTACAACATTACTTGATTTTATTGCCTATTTTCATGACTTGTTTCCTGAAGCTTAATACAATTTTTGTATTATGTTTTCAGGTCATTGCGTGCTTGTTCCACGGGGGGTGTCAAGGTGAATGATGCAGTGCTTAAGTGTGTCAAGGTGAATGATGCAGTGCTTAAGTGTGTCATAGCGACAAAATGGCGAGGAACGTGAGAACATCTATTAGGAAGGTTACAGGGTTGGACAGCATGAATGGTGGAGAAACAGTAGTTCCCAGCAAGGTTCCCCGTACCGAGGAACGCAGACCTGTAACGGTTGTTTTAGGAACACAATGGGGCGACGAAGGCAAAGGGAAAGTCGTTGATATGCTGGCAACGAAAGCGGACGTTTGCTGCCGATGTCAGGGAGGGAACAATGCTGGCCACTCTGTGCACGTGGATGGTGCAGAGTATGCCTTCCACCTTCTGCCCAGCGGAATTGTCAATCCTGACTGCGTTGCCGTCATTGGGAATGGAGTAGTGGTGCATCTACCCCAGATGTTCCATGAGCTTGAGACGAATGAGAAGAATGGGCTTTGCGATATGAAGGACCGACTTGTCATCTCAGATAGGTGTCACATTGTGTTTGACTTTCATCAACAAATGGATGGTCTGCAGGAATCTGGACGTGGGCAGAAGTCGATTGGCACAACGAAGAAGGGGATCGGTCCAGCTTACTCGTCAAAGGCCACAAGAAACGGACTCAGGATATGTGACCTGATGGGAGACTTTGCCCATTTCTCTGAAAAATTTCGCAATCTTGTGGATCAGTACCGCACAATCTTTCCCGATCTGGAGGTGGACGTTGCGGCAGAACTGGCAAAGTATAAAGAGTTGAGAGAGAGGGTCCGGCCACTAGTGCGCGAGACGGTCAGCTACCTGCACAAATTCCTGGAGGCTGGGGACAAGATGATACTGGTGGAGGGAGCGCAGTCCACCATCCTGGATATTGACTTTGGTCTTTACCCGTACGTGACATCATCAAACTGCAGTATTGGAGGCGTGTGCACAGGGCTTGGTATTCCACCTCACGTCATTGGGGATGTGGTGGGTGTTGTCAAGGCCTACCTCACCCGCGTGGGAGCTGGTGGCTTCCCCACCGAACTTGACAATGAGATGGGAAAACTACTCCTGGACCGTGGCCACGAGTACGGTGTGACGACAGGCCGACCACGGCGCTGTGGCTGGCTGGATCTGATCATGCTGTCCTACTCCAACATGATCAACGGCTTTACTGGGCTGGCAGTTACCAAACTGGACATCCTGGATGTGTTTGATGAGGTGAAGGTGGGTGTCGCCTATCACCTGGATGGCGAAAAGGTGGAAACTTTCCCAGCCTCTGATGACGACTTGAAGAGGTTAGAGGTGGAATACCTGACCCTGCCAGGCTGGAAAACCAACACGGAGGATGTACGCAAGTGGGAAGATTTACCCAAAAACGCCCAGCGCTATATTGAAGTTATACGGGACAAGCTGAAAGTTCCAGTGAGATGGATTGGCGTTGGAAAGGACCGGAACTCCATGATTGAAATTCCTTGAAGCAGCTATCTTCTTTCCTGCATCCAAAAGACTGGAGAACTGTAGCACAGAGTTTTACCATCCTGTGATACCAACATTCTGTAGTACAATGGTTTGGTTGAGATGAGATGTGCTTTTTCAAACCATGTAGTTTTTCCCTTTTTGTGTGTGTGAGGATTTTTCTTCATCAATTGTGGTGAAATGTGTATTAGAGGTTGTAGAATGTCTAGTTTGGGTAATAATATTGGTTGTCAAGAGTACCAACAAGCAGACAAGACACTGTTTGAAACTCGGGTAAAGGGTCAGCGCCCTATTCAGAGATTGTGCACCTTTTTGTGGTATTATTCTTTTAATTTTTGTCTTTTTATATTTAGTCAAGTTTTGACTAAATATTTTAACATCGAGGGGGAATCGAAACGAGGGTCGTGGTGTATGTGCGTGTGTGCGTGTGTGTGTGTGTCTGTGTGTGTGTGTAGAGCGATTCAGACTAAACTAATGGACCGATCTTTATGAAATTTGACATGAGAGTTCCTGGGTATGAAATCCCCGAACGTTTTTTTCATTTTTTTGATAAATGTCTTTGATGACGTCATATCCGGCTTTTCGTGAAAGTTGAGGCGGCACTGTCACGCCCTCATTTTTCAACCAAATTGGTTGAAATTTTGGTCAAGTAATCTTCGACGAAGCCCGGACTTCGGTATTGCATTTCAGTGTGGTGGCTTAAAAATTAATTAATGACTTTGGTCATTAAAAATCTGAAAATTGTAAAAAAAAATAAAAATTTATAAAACGATCCAAATTTACGTTTATCTTATTCTCCATCATTTGCTGATTCCAAAAACATATAAATATGTTATATTCGGATTAAAAACAAGCTCTGAAAATTAAATATATAAAAATTATTATCAAAATTAAATTGTCCAAATCAATTTAAAAACACTTTCATCTTATTCCTTGTCGGTTCCTGATTCCAAAAACATATAGATATGATATGTTTGGATTAAAAACACGCTCAGAAAGTTAAAACAAAGAGAGATACAGAAAAGCGTGCTATCCTTCTTAGCGCAACTACTACCCCGCTCTTCTTGTCAATTTCACTGCCTTTGCCATGAGCGGTGGACTGACGATGCTACGAGTATACGGTCTTGCTGAAACATGGCATTGCGTTCAGTTTCATTCTGTGAGTTCGACAGCTACTTGACTAAATATTGTATTTTCGCCTTACGCGACTTGTTTTTATTGTTATCAGAATTTATTTGATCTTTTATGCTGTTGAGTAAAAGCATTAGCTAATACACCAATGTCCTGAAACATGCCAATAAGATTACTGTTCTGGAGAGTCCTTGTTGAGCAGAGATGGTATGGGAAAGCGCATGCATGTCAGGGGAACAGCATTGCTGGTGCTCTTTCAGAAACATACCAGCGGAGTTGAGAGTGTTGGTTTGATGAGTTAGAACTTATTGCATGTATGTAAGTGTGCATCAAGGGTGATTGTGTGATATGGTCAGATTTTAATTAGCACTGATATTAGCACAGGCATATTAAAACTCAAAGAAAATGAAGTTGTTTTTGATAAAATTACCAGGGTTTTTTGTGTGCGTTTTAAAAGGAGGCTGACAGTTTATTTTTGTCCAATTTGTTTTTACATCACATTTTTTCTTTGAATTGCATGCATGGCTTGTTTTACCCAGTATTGTTAATGTTTCTTGCCGCTTCATTGCATTTAGTGTCCAAGTCACATGGTTTTAGTCAGTTGTTGAAAGCTGGTCTGGTTTGGTTTTTGTTTGAATCTCCTGTCATTGTGTTGGAAGTATGTATCAGCTCATTATTTTCTGTATCCTGTTCATGCAATCCCCCCCCCCCCCCCCCCCCAATGAAAAAAAAATAAAGTTTCTAAACAAACACAAATTTGGCTAGCATACGGTTACAGACGGCTGTTCTGGGAATATTCGAGTGCGGCTTTCTGTGCAGTCGGCGCAGGCAGTATAAATAGCCTTCTGACCCAGCATAGGTATTCGGGGGCCCGGGTAGCTCAGGTGGTAGAGCACTGGACTTGTGATCGAGAGGTCGCTGGTTCGAATCCGGGCCGGGACGGACACGGGTCAACTTTATGTGCAGACCCAGAGACGGTATCCATCTCCCACCCCCGTGTCACCACAATGGCACGTTAAAGATCTTGGTCATTCTACCATAAGTGCAGATGGCTGATACCACCTAAACACGCAAACATCAAAAAGCCGCGAGGGCGTAAAACTCGAATCGTATAAACCAATTCATGTCCAATATAGGCAATTAAGACCTGACGGACAATAAGCCCCTTAACATTTCCCATAGGTATTCAGTTCGTGTCTCGACTTCGCTGACCGCTGACCACTCGCTGCGATAGACATAGCCTTGCTTCAGAGTATCGTGATAGCTCCAGGAAAAATTTTGCCCAATCAGATTATGTAGTGAAAAGACTTTGCTCCACATGTAGCCTGTGCAATTTGTGTTGAACCTGTGTTGATGTCGGCAAAGGGTTGAATTCACTGTAAGTAAACGATGATTTTCTTGTTTTGTTTTCTATGCCATTTATTGTGACTTGATCATGATTGTATTACTGCTATGTTTTGTTGATGACTGAACTGATGGAGTATTTGTCTTTCACTGATAGCTGAGGTTACGTCAGGATGTCTAGACATTACGTCATAGTCTGTCAGATCAAACTGTAGACTAAACGATGTTTCCTAGCGACTGTATGGTCTATTGAGCAGTTAGCTTTGGATGCCAAGCTTTCAGTTAAAGATGCTTGGTGAGTTTTGTTTAGCTTTGGCAAGTTCGTGTAAATCGGCCAAATTACAGACGCATCATTGGGTATGTTGATATGATAACATTGGTCTCTTTCTGAGCCGGTTAACTGTGTCAATCGAGAGTATGATGTAACTCATCAAGAGTTGTGCCTTTTCTAAATTTACGATTCACTTGGAAGCACTACTGAAAGAAGCTGCTTTTATTCGAAAGAGCTGTTAGCTGTTCATAAGGAGATTCATGTCGGGAACGGATAATGTGGAACCTGAAGGTTATGGTTATCGGTTTTACGAATCTCGCTCCATCTAATCAGTGCATTGATTGAATTGTGGTATGATTTCTTATTATTGTCCTTTAACATCCTTGTCATTGTTATATTCTGTTAGTTGGGTGTGCATCCTTTAATCTTCTCTCTCTCTCTCTCTCTCTCTCTCTCTCTCTCTCTCTCTCTCTCTCTCTCTCTCTCTCTCTCTCTCTCTCTCTCTCTCTCTCTCTCTCTCTCTCTCTCTCTCTCTAGATGTTATTCTTCTGGTTGCCAGTTTATTCTTCTTGTCTCAGGCTAGGATTTTGAGTTGTTCTCAGTTCAGGTTGATAGAATTGAGTCAGCCCTTGCAAACCTTGGATGTATATAATGTAGGTCAAATACATAGCCTAGCTGCCAGAACTGTAATTGATGTGTCACCACTGACCTAATTTCTGTTGCAAGGCTGATGCTTGTAACATAACTATGCCCCTGTGTTGTGTGTGTTTGTTTGCTTGTGTGTTTGGTTGTTTATGTGTTTGTTGTCCTAGTTGTGTGTTTGTCGTGTGCCTGTGTTGTATTTCTGTGTGTGTTCCCATCTCCCAAATTTTGTGTTTTGAAGAATGACTACCCTCAATTGTTACCTCCCTTGTTGTGGTAGGAAACTGATGTACAGTTTGGTCAGTACATAGTGCTACTTACTGACTTAGTACTTACTGACTTAGTCCATTCAGGACTTTGGTTATTTTTGTATACATATATTGTAGGTCTTTTGTATTCTTTTTACTAGAATCCTTTTGTGTCATTTATGCATTTCCCTCCCGCAGTGGGGCACTGCGGTTATGAAATTAAAGGCCCCTCCTGTTTTTGGAACCGCAGGAGCTTTCTAGTGGTTCCTCTTTCCTGTCATGCTCTCTTTTTCTTCATGAATTTTCTTTTTTCTGCCTTCTTGCTCATTCACCTGTATTTTTTCCAAAAATCTCTTCTCTTGCCGCATGTCGCTTGTCTCGCGATTCATGTATAGTTTAATCTGTTAGTGTTCTGATGTAAGTCCAGCAGTAGATAGGTTAAGCCTATTTTAACATACTGGAAACTGGTAATCTTCCAGTAGGTATTAATTTAGTTTTACTAAAGCCTGCTGGGACACAAGTAATGGGTTAGTGCATTTGTAAACAGGAATCGCTTGACAAGTGGCCCCCTTCATCCCCCCCTTCCTCGTCCTGATATGGCTCTGCGTAGTCGGCTGGACGTTAAGCAACAAATAAACAAACAAATATGCATTTCCCGCAGTGGGGCACTGCGGTTATGAAATTAAAGGCCCCTCCTGTTTTTGGAACCGCAGGAGCTTTCTAGTTTGCTGTTCGGTAAATTTTTGGTTCCTCTTTCCTGTCATGCTCTCTTTTTCTTCATGAATTCTTTTCTTTTTTCTGCCTTCTTGCTCGTTCACCTGTATTTTTTCCAAAAATCTCTTCTCTTGCCGCTTGTCTCGCGATTCATGTATAGTTTAATCTGTTAGTGTTCTGATGTAAGTCCAGCAGTAGATGGGTTAAGCCTATTTTAACATACTGGAAACTGGTAATCTTCCAGTAGGTATTAATTTAGTTTTACTAAAGCCTGCTGGGACACAAGTAATGGGTTAGTGCATTTGTAAACAGGAATCGCTTGACAAGTGGCCCCCTTCATCCCCCCCTTCCTCGTCCTGATATGGCTCTGCGTAGTCGGCTGGACGTTAAGCAACAAATAAACAAACAAACAAACAAACAAACAATTTATGCGTTGTTGTTTGTTTGTTTGTTAACTGTCGGTTTGTTTGTTTACTTGTTTGTTTTGTCGGTATTTGTATGTTTAGTTGTTGTACAGTACAGTTTATTTGTTGCTGTTCTTGTTTGTTTGGTTGGTCATTGGTTGTTCACCGATTAGGCGCTAGAGTATTTGATGTATAACCCATACCCAACAGTCCCTTGTTGATCCTGGCATGAAGTAACTTGTCGGTGATGTGAGGAATGAGATTGAGAGTTTGCACTGTACACGTTGACTTTCTATAAGCTTGTGTTCTGTTGTGCTAGAAACTCGGATAGCGACTTGAACTTACTTGTGTAATTTGCATTTGACTTTCTAGTCATGGTTTGTTCATGTTGTTTTGAACTTACTTGTGTAATTTGCATTTGACTCTCTAGTCATGGTTTGTTCATGTGGTTTTAGGACTGCGGTATGTTGTGTTGTGTCACTCTTTGCTCTAGTACTTATGGTGTTGTGAATAATTATGTAAATATTTCCGCTCTTGTTGGTTACAACATTACTTGATTTTATTGCCTATTTTCATGGCTTGTTTCCTGAAGCTTAATACAATGTTTGACTCACATGCGAAGCAAAAGTGAGTCTATGTACTCCGGACGTCCGGAAAACTTTAACGTTGGATATTTCTTGGACACTATTCAGTCTATCAGTACCAAATTTGGCAAGATGGTGTATGATGACAAGGCCCCAAAAAACATACATAGCATCTTGACCTTGCTTCAAGGTCAAGGTCGCAGGGGCCATAAATGTTGCCTAAAAAACAGCTATTTTTCACATTTTTCACATTTTCTCTGAAGTTTTTAAGATTCAATACCTCACCTATATATGATATATAGGGCAAAGTAAGCCCCATCTTTTGATACCAGTTTGGTTTACCTTGCTTCAAGGTCAAGGTCACAGGAGCTCTTCAAAGTTGGATTGTATACATATTTTGAAGTGACCTTGACCCTGAACTATGGAAGATAACTGTTTCAAACTTAAAAATTATGTGGGGCACATGTTATGCTTTCATCATGAGACACATTTGGTCACATATGGTCAAGGTCACTTTGACCCTTATGAAATGTGACCAAAATAAGGTAGTGAACCACTAAAAGTGACCATATCTCATGGTAGAAAGAGCCAATAAGCACCATTGTACTTCCTATGTCTTGAATTAACAGCTTTGTGTTGCATGACCTTGGATGACCTTGACCTTGGGTCACATGTATTTTGGTAGGAAAAATGTGTAAAGCATGTGAGTCGTATGGGCTTTGCCCTTCTTGTTGTATTATGTTTTCAGGTCATTGCGTGCTTGTTCCACGTGGGGTTAAAACTTAAGTGTGTCAAGGTGAATGATGCAGTGCTTAAGTGTGTCAAGGTGAATGATGCAGTGCTTAAGTGTGTCATAGCGACAAAATGGCGAGGAACGTGAGAACATCTATTAGGAAGGTTACAGGGTTGGACAGCATGAATGGTGGAGAAACAGTAGTTCCCAGCAAGGTTCCCCGTACCGAGGAACGCAGACCTGTAACGGTTGTTTTACTAATATAGGAACACAATGGGGCGACGAAGGCAAAGGGAAAGTCGTTGATATGCTGGCAACGAAAGCGGACGTTTGCTGCCGATGTCAGGGAGGGAACAATGCTGGCCACTCTGTGCACGTGGATGGCGCAGAGTATGCCTTCCACCTTCTGCCCAGCGGAATTGTCAATCCTGACTGCGTTGCCGTCATTGGGAATGGAGTAGTGGTGCATCTACCCCAGATGTTCCATGAGCTTGAGACGAATGAGAAGAATGGGCTTTGCGATATGAAGGACCGACTTGTCATCTCAGATAGGTGTCACATTGTGTTTGACTTTCATCAACAAATGGATGGTCTGCGGGAATCTGGACGTGGGCAGAAGTCGATTGGCACAACGAAGAAGGGGATCGGTCCAGCTTACTCGTCAAAGGCCACAAGAAACGGACTCAGGATATGTGACCTGATGGGAGACTTTGCCCATTTCTCTGAAAAATTTCGCAATCTTGTGGATCAGTACCGCACAATTCCCGATCTGGAGGTGGACGTTGCGGCAGAACTGGCAAAGTATAAAGAGTTGAGAGAGAGGGTCCGGCCACTAGTGCGCGAGACGGTCAGCTACCTGCACAAATTCCTGGAGGCTGGGGACAAGATGATACTGGTGGAGGGAGCCCAGTCCACCATCCTGGATATTGACTTTGGTCTTTACCCGTACGTGACATCATCAAACTGCAGTATTGGAGGCGTGTGCACAGGGCTTGGTATTCCACCTCACGTCATTGGGGATGTGGTTGGTGTTGTCAAGGCCTACCTCACCCGCGTGGGAGCTGGTGGCTTCCCCACCGAACTCGACGATGAGATGGGAAAACTACTCCTGGACCGTGGCCACGAGTACGGTGTGACGACAGGCCGACCACGGCGCTGTGGCTGGCTGGATCTGATCATGCTGTCCTACTCCAACATGATCAACGGCTTTACTGGGCTGGCAGTTACCAAACTGGACATAGGGGATATAGCTCAGTTGGTAGCGCGCTGGATTTGTATTCAGTTGGCCGCTGTCAGCGCGAGTTCGATCCCAGGTTCGGCGGAAATTTATTTCACAGAGTCAACTTTGTGTGCAGACTCTCTTCGTTGTCCGAACCACCCCCCGTGTATACTACATTGGGTGTGCACGTTAAAGATCCCACGATTGACAAAAGGGTCTTTCCTGGCAAAATTGCTTAGGCACAGTTAATAATTGTCTACCATACCCGTGTGACTTGGAATAAGGCCGTGAAAGGTAAATATGCGCCGACATGGCTGCAATCTACTGGCCGTATAAAATTTCATCTCACACGGCATCACTGCAGAGCGCCTACATGGGTGCAACTCTTCCGTCTAGGACGGAATTTCCGTTTTTCTCAGGAGGCTGCAGACGGAAAATCCGTTTTTTTGAAAATTCTGGAGCAAGGCCATTGTGTTTGGGTGGGGGGTTGCTTGAGAGGTCAGCCACCTTTGACCATGCCTGATAGGGACGGTTGTGTAAAGGTGCCAAGAGGGGGATGTCATGTCATACTGGTGAATGTGGCATGTTAAGTGCTGTGTATTTAGCCTTCCTTATATACCCCACTTTCAGGGATTTAGAGACCTTCAGTGGTAGAGAAAATGTGCATTCCTGATCTATGAACCAGTGGTATTTTGCTTCAGATACATTGAGTCCTTTAGAAAGTTGGCAACTAAACAAGCTTGCTTGAAACTTATTTCTCTTTTAATTCAAGCTATGATTCAACAATCATTTGCGAATTTAACTCCTAAAATGAAAAAGCAGCATCAGAAGATTGCATGTGCATGGCAAGGGATATAGAGCTTTCTGTTTTTGTCTTAACCTTCTTCTTTTTAACCTGAGCAGTTAGCCCTTTTGAAAGTATGCAATTGAAACAAACTCAGTGATTTGAAACTTGTTTCTCATTTGGTTGAAGCTATGGTTCAACAATTATTTGAGAATTTACCTCCTGCAATGATAAATTCATAAGCTTCAAGTAAAGAAGTTGTAATACAAGGGAGGTGACTAATTTCCTGTGTTTGTGAAAACTTTTTGTTAGCATGGTAATTTTCCTTTAATTCAGTAAACATTCTTTAAATCAAAGACAAAACTAGGTGATAAAATCAATCACCTTCAGGTTTACAAGATTTTTAATTTGAGCATCTCCAATTTTAAGTTTGTTAGCAAGGAGAGGCTTCTAAAACCCTTCAAATGTGTTGACCTTGTTTTTTGTAGACCCTCTTGCAAGAGTGATGCAACCAAACACCTTCAAGTATAGAGGTTTTTGATGTTGTGCATCCTCCCCCCCCTCCCCAAATTTTGTTGTTGCTGTTTTCAGTTTTAAAACCAGGAGAGGCTCAAATAGCCCCTCTTAAAATGCAAAAATTCATTTTCGACTGGGTGGTTACAAATACCTTCAGCTTTACAAGATTGTTCATATTATGCATATCCGCAAAGCCTGTTTGTTCTGAAATAGATTTAGAGTCAAAAGGGGCCATTCAAATCCTCCCTGAAATGCAAAAATTTGTTTTTGGGTGGGGGGCACTGCCCCCCTGGACCCCCCAGCAAGGGCGCTGCCCCTGCACCCCGCCGGGGCCTTGACGGCCCCTGCCCGTGGACCACGACCTTTTCAGTTTTTTTCATTTTCCAGCAGTTGCACCCATGCGCCTAGAACTGTACCCACGGAATATGCGCGATATAAGACTCATTGATTGATTGATTGATTGGACATCCTGGATGTGTTTGATGAGGTGAAGGTGGGTGTCGCCTATCACCTGGATGGCGAAAAGGTGGAAACTTTCCCAGCCTCTGATGACGACTTGAAGAGGTTAGAGGTGGAATACCTGACCCTGCCAGGCTGGAAAACCAACACGGAGGATGTACGCAAGTGGGAGGATTTACCCAAAAACGCCCAGCGCTATATTGAAGTTATACGGGACAAGCTGAGAGTTCCAGTGAGATGGATTGGCGTTGGAAAGGACCGGAACTCCATGATTGAAATTCCTTGAAGCAGCTATCTTCTTTCCTGCATCCAAAAGACTGGAGAACAAATTTGTTTTCCTTCCTTCCTGAATGGTCAATTTGGTTTTGGGGTTTTGGAGGGAAAGAAAGGATTGGTCGGGGAAGCAGAACCATTGAATGTTGTCTTGTCCCAGTGAAAGAAGTCTATTTTTCTCTACCTGCAAAATCAAATGTTATTGCTATATTCCGTTTTCACTATACAGACCGGATGTATAAAACACCGGATGTATGAAAGTCTGGATGTATGAAAGGGGTAGGCAGGGTCCCGGCAGAAGCTACTCTTTGTTATTACTTAGAATTTTCCGGTTGTATGAAAATCGGATGTATAAAAGTCCGGTTGTATGAAAGCAAATCTCTGGTCCCGAGCAGCACAAATGCGTTGTTGCAAGACCGGTTGTAAGAAAACGAAAGTAGACCCAAGTCACCAAAGTGTGGTAAGAGTAATTTCCCTTCTAACTGCCTGTATCGTGCCATAAGCCTTGATTTGTGTGGTAGCCAGGCTCAGCACATGGTTGTCCAGGAATCACCAGGCTTTCTCTGCATACGTGGATGGAGATGTAGGTGATTATCTCGCTCACAACACCCTCCGACCCCGTTCATGGGGTTCGGATGTAGAGATATTCGCGGCTGTCCTACTCCAACATGATCAACGGCTTTACTGGGCTGGCAGTTACCAAACTGGACATCCTGGATGTGTTTGATGAGGTAAAGGTGGGTGTCGCCTATCACCTGGATGGCGAAAAGGTGGAAACTTTCCCAGCCTCTGATGACGACTTGAAGAGGTTAGAGGTGGAATACCTGACCCTGCCAGGCTGGAAAACCAACACGGAGGATGTACGCAAGTGGGAAGATTTACCCAAAAACGCCCAGCGCTATATTGAAGTTATACGGGACAAGCTGAGAGTTCCAGTGAGATGGATTGGCGTTGGAAAGGACCGGAACTCCATGATTGAAATTCCTTGAAGCAGCTATCTTCTTTCCTGCATCCAAAAGACTGGAGAACAAATTTGTTTTCCTTCCTTCCTGAATGGTCAATTTGGTTTTGGGGTTTTGGAGGGAAAAAAAGGATTGGTCGGGGAAGCAGAACCATTGAATGTTGTCTTGTCCCAGTGAAAGAAGTCTATTTTTCTCTACCTGCAAAATCAAAGTGTGGTAAGAGTAATTTCCCTTCTAACTGCCTGTATCGTGCCATAAGCCTTGATTTGTGTGGTAGCCAGGCTCAGCACATGGTTGTCCAGGAATCACCAGGCTTTCTCTGCATACGTGGATGGAGATGTAGGTGATTATCTCGCTCACAACACCCTCCGACCCCGTTCATGAGGTTCGGATGTAGAGATATTCGCGGCTGCCACACTCCTTCAAACCACCATTGTGGTGTACATAGCCACTTCCGAATGCTCGCGGGGATGGCTGCCACACCCACCCCTTTTCCCGATAAATGGGGTAGACAGGTCCGAGGAGAACATTTACCTCCGAAATCTCTGTGGCCATTTTGAGCGGGTGGTGTCCACAAAGGTAGTCTAAATGAGGATGCCCTGAAAACTTCCTCACCAACTGATTTTTATCCAGATTCTATAGCTGTCAACGAGTTGTTCTGTTTAATTTGTTTCTCCATTCAATCATTTTTTTTAACCTGTTACAAATTCGTCACGAAGACCCATAAAAGCCCAGAAGGCATTTTTGTTACATTTATAACCAGAGACATTGGTCATGGATGTGAATCAGTTATCTTTTTATGTGTTTTTTTTTATGTTGTTGTATTTTATTTTGTTGTATTTTATGTTGTTGTTTTTATGTTCTTGTTGTTGTTTTTATGTTGTTGTTGTTGTTGATTTTATCCATTAAACTGATTTTATGTTTAACTCATCTGTTTTGTTTGTCTATTCAGTCATTTTAGCCTGTTATAAATTTTTCATGACTGAAGAGCCATAATAGCCCAGGAAGGCATTTTTGTACAATTAGAACCAGAGGCATTGATCGTGGGTGTGACTCAGTTTTTTTTATGTTGTTGTTTTAATCCATTAAACTGGTTTTAAGTTTAACTCACTTTTTTTGTATTCAGTGCGCGCGCGTGTGTGTTTGTTATAAATGTGTGCGTTTTGGAGAGAGAGAGAGAACTCAGAAAATGTTATTTGCTACGCCAACGGTCATTACAAAGCTTCCACGACCAAAAACATTGTCAAAAGCGCAAAAGGGTTGTGGAGGGAATACACACAATACAGTTGAGCCACACACACACACACGCGCGCGCACGCACGTACGCGCGCACACACACACACACACAGAGGGGGGGGGGCGGAGAGTGCACGGCCTTATGCAAAGCAGAACAGTTCCTTACACAAACAGTTGCTCTTTCTATCGGTTGTCCTGACTGTGTCAGTGTATGTAAGTACTTGTACTTTTCCACTTGTTATTCACAACCCTTTTCTTCTAACAAGGATATGTATCAAAACATTTAAACATAAAAAAAACAAATATATACAAAAATGATATGATAATGAAAAAAAACCTACTTTTATCAAGTAACAGACGCGTGGCCGGATGTATGAAAGTCAATCCACAATATTTTCATACATCCGGTTAACCGGATTTAGTAAAGACCGGATGTATGAAAGACAAAAAGTGGGTCCCGACGACTTTCTTACATCCGGTCTCGACTGTACAGTCGTCTCCGCTTAGCTCGTCCCTCTCGGGACCGAAAAATTCGCGACGAGCTAACCGGCCGACGAGCTAAGCAGCGGACGAGGTAAACGGAGTCCAATTTCCCTGGGGGATATGCTGCGACGAGCTATCCGGCGAATTCGTCCAGACCAATATTAAAAGCACATAAACACTTGTAAACGGGTGTATCAGGTTCTGAGTTAACTATCAATCTAGTAGATCATCCTCGAATAGCCCTTTGTTCACAACATGACATTTTACCGTGTCTACAAACCAGAAGTAATCCTTTCATCACCATGGAGTAGGAGCTATGATGTGCAATGGTCAAATGACGAATTTCTGTTCATAGACTCGGTAAGATGTTGATAGAGTTTATATTCGTTTCGCATATTGGGTTTGTAACATGTGTTACTATGAAAATAACAGAGAGATAGGCAGAAGAGAGAGAGAGAGATGTAAACCATGAAACAGAAAGCACATTTCTTGGGATTTTTTTTATTAAATCCAAAAATAAGCAGTCCAATGAGAAGAATTTTAAATGAAAAACCAAGTAAACACGGCGCCAGAAAAAAGTTAAACACACACAAACACACACGCAAAAAAAAGTACTAACTCATTTGCGTGCTTACATACACACACACACACAAAACACACACACACACCATTTTCAAAAACATGCACATCAAAAATTGAAACAAAGTAGCAAAATCAGATAAACAGCGCATGTTTTCTTCTTTGACATTCAATTCGAAAAGTCTGGCAGTTTATGGAACGTTCTTTTGTTACTGTCATCCTGTCAGAAGACGTCATCGCTGACGACACAATGTCGTTATGACGAGCTATCCGGCGTAAATGACGTCACACCATGCCTTGGGACTGGAAAGTTTGGTCGAGCAAAGCGGCGGACGAGCTAACCGGCGGACGAGCTAACCAGCTTAATTTTACAGATACAAAGAAGGACGTCAGCCCGGGGAAAAAATATGGCGACGAGCTAAACGGCGGACGAGCTAAGCGGGGTCGAGCTAAGTGGAGTCGAGTGTATTTATTTTTACAATAACTGCATGAGACATCGGGTCTACAGAAGTCGCTTGTTCATTCCAATGCTTGTTATTCTCTCAGTCACATGCAAGGAGATTGGTTACGCATAACTCATTTACTCTATTGCACATGTCATATATGCATTAAGAGAGCTTACTTCCCCTTGTTTTTCAGATCCTAAAATAGCTCTCTGCTTTGTTAAAAACTCGTTGCATTGATTAACATTTGCTAATAATCAAACTTGGTTGAAGTTACAGGCAACATTCTCAATCATTTTTGGACAGACTGTAAAAGTGGTCTATGAAAACCTCACCAGTGGAGGGAAATACAACTGCAGCTCCTCAGATTTTGGAACAAAGTGCACAGTGATGACATTCAGTCTAACTTCACCTAAATCACCTATAAACAGCTTTATCACTTAAACGCCACCTACCTGTCACGGAGCGCAGCTTTTTTGCCCAAAGATGTGAAGGAGACACCGTCACCATCATGGAGCGAACAGCCACCACCGCACAGCACCGTCACTGAAGCGTTCAGTCACTCAGGGTGAGGATTCACAGACCTGTCCGCCCACCGCCGATGTCGTGGTCACAGTGTCACATGGAAAGTCACAGATCACAGTCACAGATCAGAGCTCAGGTCAGTCACAGATCACCTGCGCCTGGCGCTCGCCCGACAGTATTGTGACCATGAAGGTGTACCGACGTCCGACGCACCAAAACGGAGCCCTGTCGTCGTCCGTTCCTCTCAATCAATCAATCAATCAATGAGGCTTATATCGCGCATATTCCGTGGGTACAGTTCTAGGCGCTCTGCAGTGATGCCGTGTGAGATGAAATTTTATACGGCCAGTAGATTGCAGCCATGTCGGCGCATATTTACCTTTCACGGCCTTATTCCAAGTCACACGGGTATGGTAGACAATTATTAACTGTGCCTAAGCAATTTTGCCAGGAAAGACCCTTTTGTCAATCGTGGGATCTTTAACGTGCACACCCAATGTAGTATACACGGGGGGTGGTTCGGACACCGAAGAGAGTCTGCACACAAAGTTGACTCTGTGAAATAAATTTCCGCCGAACCTGGGATCGAACTCGCGCTGACAGCGGCCAACTGAATACAAATCCAGCGCGCTACCAACTGAGCTATATCCCCTCCTCTGTGGCGGAGGCCACACCACAATGACAGCCTGAGTTGCCTCGTGCACCTCAGTCCTCCAGTCAAACAGAATGCCTGCAACAAATTAACTCCATCGTAAACTGCTGCTACAATCAAACCTTGGGGATGGGATGGGGAGGTGCACAATTCTCTATATTGTGTTTGCTTAACGCCCAGTCCACCACGAAGGGTGATATCAGGGCGGTGCTGCTTTGACATTTAACGTGCGCCACACACAAGACAGAAGTCGCAGCACAGGCTTCATGTCTCACCCAGTCACATTTTTCCGACACCGGACCAACCAGTCCTAGCACTAACCCCATAATGCCAGACGCCAGGCGGAGCAGCCACTAGACTAGGGCGGGGATATAGCTCAGTTGGTAGCGCGCTGGATTTGTATTCAGTTGGCCGCTGTCAGCGTGAGTTCGATCCCAGGTTCGGCGGAAATTTATTTCAGAGTCAACTTTGTGTGCAGACTCTCTTCGGTGTCCGAACCCTCCCCCCGTGTACACTACATTGGGTGTGCACGTTAAAGATCCCACGATTGACAAAAGGGTCTTTCCTGGCAAAATTGCTTAGGCACAGTTAATAATTGTCTACCTATACCCGTGTGACTTGGAATAATAGGCCGTGAAAGGTAAATATGCGCCGAAATGGCTGCAATTACTGGCCGTATAAAATTTCATCTCACACGGCATCACTGCAGAGCGCCTAGAACTGTACCCACGGAATATGCGCGATATAAGCGTCATTGATTGATTGATAGATTGCCAATTATAAAGTCTTAGGTATGACCCGGCCGGGGTTCGAACCCACGACCTCCCGATCACTGGGCGGACGCCTTACCACTAGACCACCGTGTTGCGGTAACTCTCTGTATCGCATCATTATTCTCCACAGCAACTCAGTAACAGGCAGGTTTTTTTTTCCCTGCTGTAATCTAACCCTCTGACTTTTTGCATAACTTTCTATTTCATGCATAAAGTAATTTGAATTGCCATTTGAGTTACTACATAGATACATGTTTTTTTCTTACATGGGATTTAGAACAAAAACATTGGCGAGGCCATTTCAAAAACGAATGCCAGCAAAAGCGAGACCAAAACAATGGCAACCGAAGGCATGCCTTTTCTGCGATCAACGAAACAAATGTTGAACTTTAGCGTTGTAAATTCATAGCTCAAAATTCATTGGCATTGTTGACCTACTTTTGATACGAGTCACTAAGATCAAAGCAAAGAATAATTATATAATCGTGAAATTAAATGACAAATTGAGCCCCAAAATAAAGCATAATTAATCAATTTGGTCACTTGATCGAGATAAATCTCTACCCGAGTTGTCTCCCATTACAGAAATCGCCTACGTAAGATCGACAGAGTTTTCTCCCTTTCTGGTTGCGACGACGTTTCCCTTTAAAACCACATATACAAAGGGAACGCTTTCGTACATTTCAATCCGGGTAATCCATTCATAACTTGTAACAAATCTTGAACTTTAGCGTGTTAAATTCATAGTTCATAATTCAGAGGTATTTTAGTCTCCAAATTTGTAGAACCTGCACCTGTAATCATAATTTATTTTAGATCCCATATCAGGGCGGTGCTGCTTTGACATATGACGTGCGCCACACACAAGACAGAAGTCGCAGCACAGGCTTCATGTCTCACCCAGTCACATTATTCTGACACCGGACCAACCAGTCCTAGCACTAACCCCATAATGCCAGACGCCAGGCGGAGCAGCCACTAGATTGCCAATTAGGTATGACCCGGTCGGGGTTCGAACCCACGACCTCCCGATCACGGGGCGGACGCCTTAGGCCAAAAAAAATAATAGGTGTGGTTACGGGAACATAGCCCAAAAAATAGCGTAGGAAGGTAGGCAATCACTTTTTTTTTTTTAACTTTTTTTTCTAATGTGTACAAATTAAACCTACTTGACAGGGAAATAAGTGTGCGACTCGGGCGCTTTCGCTTTCATAGCGTTTTCTGCACTCGTTTTCTTGTGTGTTTTTTGTTTTTTTGACAAATGTAATAAAAAGTTATAGGGTCGGCCCCTAAAAATAAGGTAGGTCGGGTTACCGTAACCACACCTATTTTTTTTTAGGCCTTACCACTAGGTCAACCGTGCCGGTTTTAGATCCCTTTGAAGTTACGGAATGAACTCTGATGAACTGTACGAATGCATTTCGTTTACATGGGTCAAAGAAAGAATTATCCGTATGAGCGGACAAGGGAGACAACTCTTTCGTGTAAATGATGTCCCATGGTTGACAACGTACGCTACTTTTGGTGCATTTTCGTCGATTGAACAACCAAATTAATTAATTATGCTTAAAGGCACAGTAAGCCTCCCGTAAACCATCACAGAGCTCCCCGAGCGTCTACATATAGTACAAGCATACTTCCATTTGAACCCTCACCGAACGGGAACATCCTGGCTGCTTTCTGTCGAGCGTGAGAAATTTTCAAAGAATTTATTTTCGTAGACTTGGCCTCAACAGCAATGGCGCCTCGTTTTGGTTTCTTTTAAGCCACACAGGTCTGTTCCGTTGTTTTTATCTATTTTGTAATTCTTATTTTCACGTTTAAGCCACTGCGACGGCCTCGATATTCTTATTCCGGTAGCGTCGAGTGGAGCTTGATACGGGTCATAGCATGGGGAGCTTAAACCTGTGTAGGCTGTAATCATAGGCTATATAAGTTGAGCTGTGAACGTGATAGCCTTGGCCCGTATACTCAGTTAAATGCTCCATACTAAAGCTCAATAAGGTGCACCCACCCACCCACCCACCCACCCACCCACCCTCTCTCTCTCTCTCTCTCTCTCTCTCTCTCTCTCTCTCTCTCTCTCTCTCTCTCTCTCTCTCTCTCTCTCTCTCTTTCTTCCAACTTCAGGCCCTTCAAGTTCAAGCGTTATTATTCTGGTTTGTTTCGTTTTGGTTTCATTTTTCATTGCT
This sequence comes from Littorina saxatilis, assembly GCF_037325665.1. Taxonomy (NCBI): domain Eukaryota; kingdom Metazoa; phylum Mollusca; class Gastropoda; order Littorinimorpha; family Littorinidae; genus Littorina; species Littorina saxatilis. The sequence continues at coordinate 61,785,542 of NC_090261.1, forward strand.
CATTTTTCTTTTTCATTTATCTCCCTTTCCCCCTTCTTTTGCGCTTGGAGGACATCATCTTCTCTGATAAGTCGTTTTGATATTTGTATTGTTGTTTTCATTTTTTTTTTTTTAACCTGTTGAAGACCATTAGGTCGAAGCGTTGTTCATTGTCATTTGTTTGTATATATTTCGTTGCGAGTCCAGAATATTAGGTATTACTCTTAGTCGTGTCCCTTTAAGTAGGCTACATGCAGACAGACAGATCTAGATCTAGTGTCTCGCTTTCTTGCACAGTGTCACCTATGCTTACTGTGTGTGTGTGTGTGTGTGTGTGTGTGTGTGTGTGTGTGTGTGTGTGTGTGTATGTGTGACGGAGTGATTGAGTTTGTGTTACTGTTTGTCTATTTCTTACTTGAGCCTTGAAGGCTTCGCCTCTTGTTTTACATAAACAAATTTTTTTTTTAAAAATTCGCGATCTGCACTTTAGCGCATGTTTGGTACAGTTTTCTGTTTAAAGACGAACAGTCTCATACCATTATTTTACATATTAATAACTTGTTCCAAGTTCCAAGTTCATTTGGTAGTCGGAATTCCTGTTTTAGTTAACAAATGAGGAGTTTTGTAGCTGCTACAATTACTGTGATTTCCTTTCGCAAAAGGCCACATTTTCAACTCTAAATTCCTAAATTTTCAAGATTTTTCCGGGGGGCGTTGCCCCCCTAAACCCCCTACAGGGGCGCTGCTCCTTGACCCCGCCGGGGCCTTGGCAGCCCCTGGACCCCGGCCGATTTCAGTTTTTTTTTAACAAGGCAATTTTCATCCCTGATTATGCATACATGTTGTAGATAAGAATTTCTGTTCATCTTTTGCTGTGTGGATCAGGCCGTGGGGTTTCCTTCTTGATTAACATCTTTTTTTTCCTGTAATGCTCTTGTGATGCTGTAAAAGTAATGGGGGACAAATGTAGTAAAACTTGTGTGTCTTGAGACGTTCTTGAACCCTTGTTATTTTGTTTACAGATGCACTTCATCTTCAGACACAAGAATCCCAAGACTGGTGAAATAGAGGTAAGGACATCCAGATGGCTCTGTTTGTTGCTTTCTTTTCTTGTGCTGTGTATGCGTTAAGTTCTGATGCAGCAGTGCAAGTATCATGATTTATGATATAACAAGTGAACCTTTACTGGAAACCCTGTGTCTCTGGTGATGTCCATCTTAGTGGAAGGCTTGTGAGCTGAGATGTCTGTCTGATGAGGTAAGCAAAGTCCAGACATTTCAAAGATGCTTTTTTGTACGATTAAGCTTAATCGGAATTTCTGTGTAAGGTTGAAAGTAGTTTTGATAAGTTCCAGTGAGGTTGAATGTGAAAGATTAGCTGACAAGCATGTACATGTATGTTTTCAGGAGAAGCATACCAAGAAACCCACAGCCAACATTGACAGCTACTTTACCGGCAGGAAGACACATCTCTACACATTAGGTAAGTTGGAGATATCAATGGCTCCCCACAGACGCTTCTAGTTCTACCAGAGGGTTCTGGGACCCTCAATTTTAGCAGAACTTTAGTGGGTCCCAAAACAGCTACATCTGCAGGGAATTTGAACAGCCAGATTTTCACGCAAAAATGGCATTGGTGCTAGCAGTAGGCCTATCAGACAATTGCCGGTTACTTCATAAATGAATTTGTTTGAATTTTCTTTTTCATTGAAGACAGTATTTTAGCAAAGGGTGTGTTCCTTTTATTGACTGTCCTAAGTTTTTTTGTTTTTTTTTAATACGTGTGTTTGTGTGTGTGTATTAGAGAGAGAGGGAGGGGGAAGGAACCACAGGTTGAGGCATTGAAATTGTGTGTAAGGCCAAATAAAAAAATTGTCTGTTTCTGGTCACCCGACCGACCCTAAATTTCGGCGCCGACCCTAAACTTTTTTTTTCCAAACTCAAATATTTTTTTACATTTAGTCAAGTTTTGACTAAATGTTTTAACATAGAGGGGGGAATCGAGACGAGGGTGAGTTGTCTGTCCTTGCGCTGACTACAGCTGCATTACCTGTCTCGATATTTGGATAATTTTCGTGTTGATTTCCAAGGATTCTTGTGTTGTATGTTTGCAGAGTGGTGTATAAGAGTGTATTGAAGCTAATTGTGAACCTGTCTTGTCGGAATAAGTGAATTTGTGAGTGCTATTGGTGTGAATTTGTGTGATCGTCTGTCCACGTGTTAGAGCGGCCATCTTTCCTTCCCGGTCGTGAATCAGCTAAGTGCTTTTGTTCTGTTTTGTTTCCCTTGTTTTCGTTGCTCTCTACTTGCTGTTTTGTCTTGTTTTCGTTCGTTGGTGTTTGTCAACGAGAGCTTGTGGTTTTATTCTGTTGTCCTTGTCAACGTTCTGTGGGTTGTTTTACTGCATTTGATCTCAGTGTTAGTGTGTATCTCATCCGTCTGTGTTGTGGTGTTGTGGTTGAGGCGCTTTCGGACTTCCCGTGTCATCCTAGACCGTAGCCTGTCGTAAATTATAGTGAACTTAGTGTGTTAGTCTTTTTGCTGCTAGATTGCTTAGACTGTTGTTATTATTTTGTTAGGTTAGAGTGTTTCTCTTTCTGTAAACGTAGTCTGCCTTATGCGTTAGCGTGTACCTTAGTGTGTACAGTGGCCTTTGTTCTGCCCAGGCGTCATAGTTGGTAGCCTGCTAGACTATTGTTGTTGTTCAGTCAGCTGTAGCTACACTGACCAGCGCCTGCGTGCGATGAGTCACAGAGTGAGTTGGCCCTTTTCTCACTGTTCTGCCCGCTTATACAATAGGTAGGGGATTGTCTTCCGAGATGTACCCTCAGAGTACATTCTTAGGTGTCATACATTGCGTGAGCTCTCTTTCTCTCTCTATCTCTCTCTCTCTCTCTCTCTCTCTCTCTCTCTCTTCTCTCTCTCTCTCTCTCTCTCTCTCTCTCTCTCTTTCCACTCCCCTCTCTCACTATGGCGATAGGTTCCCCCCTCAACTACCGTCCCACCGACGCTGCTAGACTGCGCCTGCCACGGCCTCTATACCTCCATCTCAAGGAGCTGGGAATCCTGCATAGACCACCAACCGTAAGGGGCTGTCGCGCCGGCCGCTCGCAGCGTCTTCGAACCGCACAGCAACTTGCTGCCCTCAACCCTTCTCCTACCTCCACTTCTCTCACGCCCACCACCCCCACCCAATGTACCACTACCCCTCCCCAGCATCCCCCCCCCACCCTTTCTCTGCTTCCTTCTATCCCTCCCTATTCTCCCACCACCCCTCCCCATTCTCTCACCACCCCTCCCCATCCTCCCATCACCCCTCTCCCTCACCTCCCCACCCCTCCCCTTTCTCCCACAACCCCTCCCCAGCACCCGCCCACCCAAAATCAGCACCCACCCACTCATTCCAAAAACACCCTACACCTCTGCCTCCTCAACTCCCAGTCAGTAAATCCAGAAGGCAAAGCAGATCTGATAGCAGACTACATTATAGAAAACAAGTTAGACGCCCTGTTCATCACCGAGACGTGGCTGCGACCTGGTGATGACCCCAAGATCAAGCAGCTGACCCCCGCAGGGTACAAGACAGTCTCCTTCCCCCGCCCGGCTGGGCGTGGTGGAGGCATCGCCGTCGTCTACAAGGACCACATGCATGCTGCAGCGTCCTTTTCGGACAGCCTCCCTTTCTCCCACATCACCTTCGAAGCTGTGGAGATGACGGTCGCCACCACCACCACCCTCACCTTCCTGTGTATATATCGCCCTCCCCCTAACACCAAGAACAAGCTGAAGGACTCTACTTTCTTCGACGAGTTCTCCCAAGCCCTCGACCACTACAACGTGACGTCCCATAGCGCCATCGTCCTCGGTGACTTTAACATCCACTGGGACTGCCCTGCCAACTCTGACACCAAGCGGGCCCGTGCGCTGTTGGACAGCTACAGTTTGGACCAGGTCGTTCCTTTTCCCTCCCACTCCCGTGGCCACATCCTGGATTGGATTGTCACTCGACCCTCGGACAATCTGGTCTCCAGCCTCGTCGCCAACGACCATCTTGTCTCCGACCACACCGCCATCAACTTCCTCGTCAACATCACCAAGCCAGCACAGAAGCGGAAGATGGTCACACGTCGCAAGCTACGAGACATTGAGACAGATGCTTTTGGAGACGAAGCTGCCCTGCTGCTTGCCCAGCGAGACCCGTCCACTGACCCCGCCCATTTCTTCAGCTTGACTCTGCGCCAGCTCCTCGACAAACACGCCCCGCCATCTCTATGCGCAGTCTCTGAGCGACAGCCGGCTCCCTGGTTCTCTGAGGACATCACAGCCGCCAAGATCGAGAGACGGCGAGCGGAGCGTGCATGGCGACACTCTGGCCTGGAGGTTCATAAGCAGATTCTCAGGGATGCGGTGCTTCGAGTCACGCAAGCCATCACTGCTGCCAAGATCGAGCACTTCCACGACTGCATCGTCAACGCCTCATCATCCAGGGAGCTGTTCTCCATCATGTCCTCTCTCCTGGGCTCCTCCCCCGCTGCCCCCTTACCCACTGCTCACCCACCACAGGATATCCCGGAGTTATTCTCGGAGTTCTTCAAGGACAAGATTGACAAGCTTCGGAAAACACTCGATCAGCAGCCCTTCGTCCCGTCCCCACCCTCCCCTTCCTTCTCCGGCTCCCCCCTCACGTGCTTTCAGCCTGTCACTCAAAACCACGTCAAGCGACTCATCACCAAGACGGCCATCAAGACCTGCGAGCTAGATCCCCTGCCAGGCTTCCTCTTCACCAAGTGTCTGGACAAGCTCCTGCCGTCTATCACAGATATCATCAACATATCCCTGGCCACAGGCGTCGTTCCCGACTGCTTCAAGTCTGCCGTTGTCCGCCCACTCATCAAGAAGCCCGGCCTTGACGTCAACGAGTTGAAGAACTACCGTCCTGTGTCCAACCTGCCCTTCCTCTCCAAGCTTCTGGAGCGTATCATCCTGGAGCAGTTGAGCGCCCACCTGTCTCGGAACTCGCTGATGCCAGTGTACCAGTCAGCGTACCGCCCTCACCACAGCACCGAGACGGCGCTCCTGCGAATCACCACGGACCTCCTGAACGCAACAGATAGCGGTCTCGTCTCTGCCCTTGTGCTGCTGGACCTTTCCGCGGCCTTCGACACGATCGACCACCAGCTACTCGTCGATCGCCTCAGTTCCACGTTCGGCATTCACGACACCGCCCTCTCTTGGTTTAGGAACTACCTCCAGAACCGCTCTCAGACTGTCACCACTGATTCGTTCTCTTCTCAGCCTGTCCCTGTCCGCTTCGGCGTCCCACAAGGATCTGTCCTCGGCCCTGTCCTTTTCACCCTGTACACCCAACCCCTCTCCCTGGTCATCGAACGCCACGGCCTGAACTACAACTCCTTTGCCGATGACACGCAGCTCCAGAACAGCGCCAAGCCGGAGGACGTTGACGATCTCCTTGGATCCATCTCCAGTTGTTTCACTGACATCAAGAACTGGATGACTGAGAACAAGCTGAAGCTGAACAGTGAGAAGACGGAGGCCCTTCTCGTTGGAACACGACAGAAGATTGCTTCCCTCACTGTGACCGACCTCCAGCTGGATGACGCGACTGTTCCATTCTCCCCTGCTGTCAAGAGCCTTGGCGTCTTTCTCGACTCCACTCTCTCCATGCAGACACACATCTCCTTCATCATCAAGACCTGCTTTTTCCACCTACGACGCATCGCCTCCATCCGTCGCTACCTCACCCACGACGCCTGTGTCAAGCTGGTTGTCTCCCTCATCTTCAGTCGTCTGGACTACTGCAACTCCCTTCTGGCTGGCCTCCCCGCCTCATCCATTCATGGCCTACAACGAGTCCAGAACGCCGCTGCCAGGCTGACGTTGAGGAAGACGAAGCGAGACCACATCACCCCCCTACTTTGCTCCTTGCACTGGCTCCCTGTCAACACCCGAATCTCCTACAAACTGTCCATTCTGGTCTACAAGTGTCTCAACGACTCTGCTCCCGAGTACCTTCAATCCTCCCTGGACCTGTACACCCAGCCCTCCGACCGTCCCCTTCGTTCTGCTACTGACCCTCTCCGCCTCCACATCCCTCGCTCGAAACTCGCATCTGCTGGTCAGCGTGCATTTCCCTCCGCGGGCCCCTCCGTCTGGAACTCCCTGCCGCTTGAGCTTCGCCAGAGCCCCTCTCTTGACGCGTTCAAGAGTAGGTTGAAGACTCAGTTCTTCCCGTAGCTGGCTGCGACTTTCATGCTCGACGTGATGTGTTGTGCCCCAAAAGACATTCTTGTGCTGAGCTCTGTGAGAGGTGTTTTCTTTGTGCTTAATATTATTTTGTTTGGACCTAGCTATTGATGTGTACATTGTTGTTAAACAGTTGTTTGTTTACCAGGGTTTGCTAGTGTGTGATAGGGTTCGTGTCCGTCTGAAGATGTTAGTTTCTTTGTTAGGCCAAAAAAAAAAAATTGTCTGTTTAGGGTAACCCGACCGACCCTATCGATTTGGCGCCGACCCAAAAACTTTTTTTTGATTTCAAAAAAAAAAAAGAAAAAAAAAGAGGTAAAAATGCTAAAAAGAGACATTTGGCGTTTCTTTCTCTCCCTTTCTCTCTGTTTTATTTATACGTTAGTTTTGTAACATGTATTCATCAAATATAAGAAGTGAATGTTCAGCCAACATAGCATTTACACAAAAAAAATAAATAAATAAATAAATAAATAAATTACCTACCTACCGACCCTACTTTTTTTGGTCATGTTACCCTAAACAGACAATTTTTTTTTTTTGGCCTTAGTCCTGTGTTGACAACTCTTCGACAAGCGCTTAGAACTGTACCCACGGAATACGCGCTATATAAGCTTCATATTGATTGATTGATTGATTGGTGTATGTGTGTGTGTGTGTGTGTGTGTGTGTGTGTGTGTGTGTGTGTGTGTGTGTGTGTATCTGTCTGTCTGTCTGTGTGTGTGTAGAGCGATTCAGACTAAACTACTGGGCCGATCTTTATGAAATTTGACATGAGAGTTCCTGGGTATGATATCCCCGGACGTTTTTTTCTTTTTTTCGATAAATACCTTTGATGACGTCATATCCGGCTTTTTGTAAAAGTTGAGGCGGCACTGTCACACCCTCATTTTTCCATTAAATTGATTGAAATTTTGACAAAGCAATCTTCGACGAAGCCCGGGGTTTTGTATTGCATTTCAGCTTGGTGGCTTAAAAACTAATGAGTGAGTTTGGTCATTAAACATCGGAAACTTGTAATTAAAATTATTTTTTTTATTAAACGATCCAAAAACAATTTCATCTTATTCTTCGTCATTTTCTAATTCCAAAAACATATACATATGTTATATTTGGATTAAAAACAAGCTCTGAAAATTAAAAATATAAAAATTATGATCAAAATTAAATTTCCAAAATCGTTTTAAAAACTATTTCATCTTATTTCTTGTCGGTTCCTGATTCCAAAAACATATAGATATGATATGTTTGGATTAAAAAAAACGCTCAGAAAGTTAAAACGAAGAGAGGTACAGTAAAGCGTGCTATGAAGCACAGAGCAATCGCTACCGCGCCAAACAGGCTCGTCACTTTCACTGCCTTTTGCACTAGCGGCGGACTACGTTCAGTTTCATTCTGTGAGTTCCACAGCTGGACTAAATGTAGTAATTTCGCCTTACGCGACTTGTTGGGTTTTTTTGGTGGTAAAGGACAGGGTGAGAAAATGAACAACAAAAACGTGTGAAAACGAAAGTCCGCTGACGATTTGTAAATGTGTTGAGTGTCTTGTCTCTATGTATAGTGAATCCAGTCTCTTTGCGCGATTTTTAAAGTTAGTTTTATTGGTCTACATTTGGGGTAAAAAAAATAAATTAAAAAAAAAAAAAAAAATCCCTACCTACCGACCCTATTTTTTGACTCACATGCGAAGCAAAAGTGAGTCTATGTACTCACCCGAGTCGTCCGTCCGCCTGTCCGGACGTCCGGACGTCCGGACGTCCGTCCGTCCGGACGTCCGGACGTCCGGACGTCCGTCCGTCCGGAAAACTTTAACGTTGGATATTTCTTGGACACTATTCAGTCTATCAGTACCAAATTTGGCAAGATGGTGTATGATGACAAGGCCCCAAAAAACATACATAGCATCTTGACCTTGCTTCAAGGTCAAGGTCGCAGGGGCCATAAATGTTGTCTAAAAAACAGCTATTTTTCCCATTTTCCCATTTTCTCTGAAGTTTTTGAGATTCAATACCTCACCTATATATGATATATAGGGCAAAGTAAGCCCCATCTTTTGATTAGGGGCCCGGGTAGCTCAGGTGGTAGAGTACTGGACTTGTGATCGAGAGGTCGCTGGTTCGAATCCGGGCCGGGACGGACACGGGTCAACTTTATGTGCAGACCCAGAGACGGTATCCATCTCCCACCCCCGTGTCACCACAATGGCACGTTAAAGATCTTGGTCATACTACCATAAGTGCAGTGCAGATGGCTGATACCACCTAAACACGCAAACATCAAAAAGCCGTGAGGGCGTAAAACTCGAATCGTATAAACCAATTCATGTCCAATATAGGCAATTAAGACCTGACGGACAATAAGCCCCTTACAATTTACTATCTTTTGATACCAATTTGGTTTACCTTGCTTCAAGGTCAAGGTCACAGGAGCTCTTCAAAGTTGGATTGTATACATATTTTGAAGTGACCTTGACCCTGAACTATGGAAGATAACTGTTTCAAACTTAAAAATTATGTGGGGCACATGTTATGCTTTCATCATGAGACACATTTGGTCACATATGATCAAGGTCAAGGTCACTTTGACCCTTATGAAATGTGACCAAAATAAGGTAGTGAACCACTAAAAGTGACCATATCTCATGGTACAGGGTGACACGAAAAAAACAGATCCCACCAAAAGTTTAATATTTTCTGAAATAATCAGCCGATTCTTTTATTTTTTCAGGTGAGCCAAGCTGAAATGATGTTCTAACAGCCCACCAAGTTTGAGCTTCAAGATGTCATGGACAACGGAGCATAAGACATTTATAGTCGAGGCCTATTTTCGCCGGCGAACAGATTTGCTCGGGCTGCGCACAACAGACTCTCTGACTGAATCAATATTCCTCGGTGTCCTTGCTGATTTAGGTCGACCAGAGTGGGATCCCCTGTTAGGGTTTTTACTATTGAGGTTATTGACAGTCCCATGGTCTCTGAACTTATCCCTCCATCCATAGATAACTGATTTAACAGGAAAGTCTCTACGTCCAAACTGTCTTTTGAATTCCAGTTGAGCAGCGTGGATAGAATTCGACCGAAAATAGGCCTCGACTATAAATGTCTTATGCTCCGTTGTCCATGACATCTTGAAGCTCAAACTTGGTGGGCTGTTAGAACATCATTTCAGCTTGGCTCACCTGAAAAAATAAAAGAATCGGCTGATTATTTCAGAAAATATTAAACTTTTGGTGGGATCTGTTTTTTTCGTGTCACCCTGTAGAAAGAGCCAATAAGCACCATTGTACTTCCTATGTCTTGAATTAACAGCTTTGTGTTGCATGACCTTGGATGACCTTGACCTTGGGTCAAGGTCACATGTATTTTGGTAGGAAAAATGTGTAAAGCAGTTCTTAGTGTATGATGTCATTGCTAGGTTTAGTTATTTGGTCATGTCAAGGTCAAGCATGTGAGTCGTATGGGCTTTGCCCTTCTTGTTTTAGCCATGTTACCAGAAACAGACAATTTTTTTTGTGGCCTAATTATGTACGATACCAACAATTGCACAGTGTGGCAGTGACCTTTAAGTACATTTTCACTGCTGATATGATAAAGTCAAACAGACAAACTTATATTCAAAATTCTCTGGCATTTCCGCAGGAAACATACACCACAAGTGACAGAACTTGAACATGACACCATGTGACATTTTCCAACCTTGTGTGAAAGGAGGATTAAGAAGAGAGGTCTGGGTTTGTTACGTGGTTGAGGTATCATTAAATGCATTCATTTGTGCCCTGGGTTTGTGTGCAGTGGTGAACCCAGGCCAGACGTTTGAGATGCTCATCGACAACGGCCTCGTCAACAAGGGCAGTTTGCTGACAGATGTCAGGTAGGTAGCACGACTTGGGGACACGTACACAGGACATTGATCTGCTCTGATACCAAATCTTGATTTGTGTGTGTCACTGTGTGTGTGTGTGTGTGTGTCACTGTGTGTGTGTGTGTGTATGTGTATGTGTGTATCGCTCTGTGAGTGTGTGTGTGTGTAACTGCAAGAGAGTGTAACTGTATGTAACTCTGTGTGTGTATGTGTATGTGTGTATCGCTCTGTGAGTGTGTGTGTGTGTAACTGCAAGAGAGTGTAACTGTATGTAACTCTGTGTGTGTATGTGTATGTGTGTATCGCTCTGTGAGTGTGTGTGTGTGTGTAACTGCAAGAGAGTGTAACTGTATGTAACTCTGTGTGTGTATGTGTATGTGTGTATCGCTCTGTGAGTGTGTGTGTGTGTAACTGCAAGAGAGTGTAACTGTATGTAACTCTGTGTGTGTATGTGTATGTGTGTATCGCTCTGTGAGTGTGTGTGTGTATAACTGCAAGAGAGTGTAACTGTATGTAACTCTGTGTGTGTATGTGTGTGTGTAACTGCAAGAGAGTGTAACTGTATGTAACTCTGTGTGTGTATGTGTGTGTGTAACTGCAAGAGAGTGTAACTGTATGTAACTCTGTGTGTGTATGTGTATGTGTGTGTAACTGCAAGAGAGTGTAACTGTATGTAACTCTGTGTGTGTATGTGTATGTGTGTGTGTAACTGCAAGAGAGTGTAACTGTATGTAACTCTGTGTGTGTATGTACTTGATGTTAAGATTTGAGAATTTATTAAAGGTAATGGCATGCTTTTGCAGTCCCCCCGTGAACCCTCCCAAAGAAATTGAAGATCCTAACGACAAGAAACCTGCTGACTGGGATAACAGGGAAAAGTGAGTATCGGCACACATTTTTTATCATGGTTTGAGTGAGTGTTTGTGAGAAGAAGATAACTTTTTTTTTTTACTAACACCTGTAGAAGAAGTTAACAATAACATACTGTGCTTTGGAACTGGTTGTATCTTTGAAAATGAAAATGTTGGTTTAAAAGTGAAATGCCTTTTCATTGTTTTATTTTCCTCTATGTTGTATTTGCTTGAAAAGCAGCAACTTTTGTATCATGCAAAACCATACTTGCTGCAAGGATATTAGACAAAACTGTCAAAAACATATTCACCAATTTGTGAAATTGTTTGTAAACTCATGTTTGTCATGGCTAGATTCCGAATCTAGCTGGATAGAATCAGAATTCTAATCTCATCCAGAAGTTTACTGGATAGAACTGCCGACCTGGCTACACTCAGAATTCCAGTCTCATCCAGAAGCTTGATAGACAAAAAGCATTATAAGATGATTAGTCATTTATTGTGCCAAGGTACCCTTTTCCTGAATAAGCTCATGCGAACTTGATTCTGTAAACGTTGTTCAAGTTGAACTGTTTGAATTGCATTTGACAAGTAGTCACTGTTACTTTGTCACATCGCTGCACTTGTCTGAATGTGGTGCTGTGCTGACACACTACACTATGGACCAAGAAGACAAAAATTACCATCTGCTCGAAAAACGTGACATTGCACATTGTTCTCTCTCTCTCTCGCTCTCTCTCTCTCTCTCTCTCTCTCTATCTCTCTTTCTCTTTCTCTCTCTCTCTCTCTCTCTCTCTCTCTCTCTCTCTCTCTCTCTCGGTGAGGTGCACCCTCTCTCTCTCCCTCTCTCTCTCTCTCTCTCTCGCTCTCTCTCTCTCTCTCTCTCTCTCTCTCGCTCTCTCTCTCTCTCCCTCTCTCTCTTTCTCTCTCTCGGTGAGGTGCACCCTCTCTCTCTCTCTCTCTCTCTCTCTCTCTCTCTCTCTCTCTCTCTCTCTCTCTCGCTCTCTCTCTCTCTCTCTCTCTCTCTCTTGTGTCTGTATGTCTTCTTTGCAATAAAATGGGTATCTTTTACTCAACGTTTCTCAACAGGGAGATCTTGCAGTGCATGTAACATTTCGTACTTTCGTACAGTATTCTTTGTTAGCTCATTTGTGGTCTTTTGCTCAAAGTTCTTCAACAGGGAGATCCAGCCCCATTGCATTTGACAATTTTCAATCTCTATTCGTCTGTTTATTTTTTGTTCGACTAATAACTTCATTGTTCTTCATTGCAAAACGTTGGGTGATCTTTTACTGCCTGCAGTGATGACCATATCACCAAGAAAATTACATGGTAATTTGCATCAAGATTGCAGTATATTTCAGCCGGCCAATGATTGACAGTGCCCTGCATCAGATCTGCTCTCATTGCTTTACTTATCATTGCAAGGCTCAGAACAATTCATGGGAGCAGTGAGCTGTTTTATGCTATGACATAACTGAACCCAAGTGACCTGGATACCATTTTATTTTAAGGAACATCGCTTTGATGGTTTTATGTTATGTGCAGATTGCTCATTGTCATAATACATTAGTTGGGTGGCTGCTTCATCCGAGTCACCTTGTGTTACATGTTACTGTGATTATGTGTGGATTGGTGCTTCCTCCTTTTTAGTCACTTTTCTTCCACTGATGATACCGTGATTGAAGTTGCATTGCTGCTCACACCTTTGATTCCCGTTTCAGTCGTTCATTTTTCTGTATATGAGTGGATTGGGGTAATTCAAATGACATAGTATACATTAATCAACATTAGACAATCAATGCCTTCAATACAGCAATTGCAGGCAGGATCAGGACATTTCCCATGGATGAATGCGTTCATATCATTGATTAAATTTGCGCATATTGCGCAAGTGAAACTTTACAACGAAGGGGTTATTTTTTCAGTCATTTGAATTTAACAAATATTTTGATAGCTGTTGTGCATGAACTTTAGTTCGTCCACGACCATTCTACAAATTTTCGAGTCTATAGGTAAAATGGTCGGACATTTACCTTTTCTCCAAAACTGAGGTGTTATCAAATTACACCTCCGAAATTGTCAATGGCGCGGAAGCTTTCCTGAATAGGCATGGCCTTGAACCCAGCTCTAACTGCTTTCTTCAGGTCACCAATGATCTAGGGGATGAGGCGTGTGTTTGTGCATACTCTAAAAATACGACTATGGCTGCACCATTGGAACCCCTTTCATGACCGTGCCTAAACATGGCAAAATACGGTATAAAGGAGTTAGTTTGATTTTACGTTGGAACGTTCTTTTATGCGGAGTTCCATTCTACGTTTTCAAAGTCGCACACACAACTAATCCCCCCTCTCCCCCCCCCCCCCCATGTTCTACAACATGTTTTGGCCCTGTTGATCTCTGATCAACCCTTTTTATATTTAGTCAAGTTTTGACTAAATATTTTAACATCGAGGGGGAATCGAAACGAGGGTCGTGGTGTATGTGCGTGTGTGCGTGCGTGTGTGCGTGCGTGTGTGCGTGCGTGTGTGTGTGTGTGTGTGTGTGTGTAGAGCGATTCAGACTAAACTACTGGACCGATCTTTATGAAATTTGACATGAGAGTTCCTGGGTATGAAATCCCCGAACGTTTTTTTCATTTTTTTTATAAATGTCTTTGATGACGTCATATCCGGCTTTTCGTGAAAGTTGAGGCGGCACTGTCACGCCCTCATTTTTCCACCAAATTGGTTGAAATTTTGGTCAAGTAATCTTCGACGAAGCCCGGACTTCGGTATTGCATTTCAGCTTGGTGGCTTAAAAATTAATTGATGACTTTGGTCATTAAAAATCTGAAAATTGTAAAAAAAAATAAAAATTTATAAAACGATCCAAATTTACGTTTATCTTATTCTCCATCATTTGCTGATTCCAAAAACATATAAATATGTTATATTCGGATTAAAAACAAGCTCTGAAAATTAAATATATAACAATTATTATCAAAATGTTTTTTTCGAAATCAATTTAAAAACACTTTCATCTTATTCCTTGTCGGTTCCTGATTCCAAAAATATATAGATATGATATGTTTGGATTAAAAACACGCTCAGAAAGTTAAAACGAAGAGAGGTACAGAAAAGCGTGCTATCCTTCTCAGCGCAACGAATACCCCGCTCTTCTTGTCAATTCCACGGGCACTGCCTTTGCCACGGGCGGTGGAGTGACGATGCTACGAGTATACGGTCTTGCTGCGTTGCGTTGCGTTCAGTTTCATTCTGTGAGTTCGACAGCTACTTGACTAAATATTGTATTTTCGCCTTACGCGACTTGTTTCTTGTATAGTTTCTCTGGCCTGCAGAAATGTCTCCCTGTTTATCTCTGTTTGTCTGTTTCTGTGTGTGTGTGTGTCTGTCTGTCTGTATGTCTCTGTCTGTCTGTCTGTCTCTCGTTAACATGTTTTGTCCAATTCAATTGCAGTTACCTCTATCGACAGCCACAAGCAGTGGGTATAATAATTCAAGTCTTTTTTTTCCGGCAGATAGCTGTTCGTGCATCTTCTTTGGGTCAATACACGTAGTTCAGCCTACCCTATATGCATAGAATTGTCGGCCCAAACAACACGTCAATCCTTTTCATCAAAGTCATTACTTCGTATAAAAACACCTCAACCTATCCTTGTTTGACTGCACTCTAAACGAAAGTGTTCCACTTTTGAACATATTTTTTGTAACCAGTTTTGAACACAGAATGACAGTACCTTATTCCACTAACAAAAGTTGTATACATGGTAAACACTAGTGTTAAACTACTGAGCTGAGGCGCACGAATCGAAAGTGAGTGCCACCCAAACAGGAGAGAACAAACCGCGGGTCTGATTGGTTGAAATCACAACAAATCTCAATTTCAACCAATCCAACACCGCGGCTGACTCCCGACCGGTTGGATAACTTTCTCGTGCACCTCGTGCACTTACAAAAAGTGTGTTCAAAAGTGAAACAACTCAATTTAGAATGCGTTCTTATCCACAGCAGAACATCACCTTCGCTGTCCACGCAGACAACGTCGTCCGCTCTCGGGAACACGTCTGCATAGAAGCTCTCTCTAGCCTCAACCACTTCAACCGACTCTTCGACGCGCATGCGCAAAGCGACGTTGACGCCCTCTGGCACCTCCTACTGTGTTCCACGGGCAATCTGCACGTGCTGGGACTGTCGCTAGGCAACAGGCGCGTCATCAGCAACCGCCACGTCAACGCCTCGGCGTCTTGGTTCACCAAGTCTTGGGCCGTCGGTGGAGACGTGAGCTGCTACGGGGCTGGACATAGTGGTAAATATAAGATGTGTTTTACGGAATGGGCAGTTTGGCCTTGGGCTGCAGGTTTGTCGGAACAAAATCGCTGTTCGGAACAAGATCGCTGGAAAGATGTCGCAAGTTTCATGTTTTAAACATATTTGGGCAACTTTGTCGGAACAAGATCGCAGGAAAGTTGTCGCAGTTAAACACTTCAAGTGTATTTGCTATTTTGAACCGACTTTTCCCTCTAGAGTCGGGAAGGTAGGAGGGTATAGTAATGCAAACCAAAAGAAGAACACGCACCCTTTCCGCTAAATTCAGGCTCAAAAAATAGTCGCTCCAGAATCGGGCAGAAAGGTAAAGCGTGCACAACATGTACCGCCCGGGGGTTTCGTGTCAGCTGAGAGTCGACCAATAGTCGGTTGAAAATTAGGTGGACTGTTCACGCGAACAACTCTTTTTGACAATTTTGTCACGCCAACTTTACCCAACTTCTTGTTCAATGTGCGTAAAAGTTGGTTGAAAGTTGGGTGGACTGATCACATGAACACCTTTCTTTTGACAATTTTGTCTCGGGAACTCCCCCCGACTTCTTGCCAACGAAATGTGCGTAAAAATAGGCTGCAAACTGGCCATGTGTAAAGCATCCCTGTACGGTATTGATGTTGGATTTTCTTCTCCAGGTGGTTCTGCCGGTGGAGATTGCGAGTCTCCACAGTCGTTCCTCGCCTGGCCCGTCTACTCCAACTTCATCACGGGGGATCCAGGAGGAAAGAAGAAGATCTCGGTGCTACTGGAAGCCGCCAAGCGTGGCCAGGATGTGCGCGGAGTCATGCGTGACCGTGGCTACTCCTTCCCGTTCCACTTCGTCAACTGGGACACGGCTCAGGGCTGGGTCGGAGGTCACAACGTCATGCACGTGGGCCAACGTCACTTCTCCTCTCACGTGGGCATGCGCAGAGAGCCGGCCTACATGTGGCTGTCTTCGTGGAGCACGACGGGACGAAGACACAACTCTCGCTGGCTGCTGAACGGCCAGGTGAAATAGACAAACACAGAATCTCTCTGTCTCTCTCTGTCTCTCTGTCTCTCTGTCTCTCTCTGTTTCTCTCTCTCTATCTATCTCTCTCTTTGTCTCTCTCTCACTCTCTCTCTCTCTCTTTGTCTATCTCTCTCTTTCTCTCTCTCTCTCTCTGTTTCTCTCTCTCTCTCTCTCTTTGTCTATCTCTCTCTGTTTCTCTCTCTCTCTCTTTGTCTATCTCTCTCTCTTTGTCTCTCTCTCTCACTCTCCCTCCCTGCCCCCCACCCATTCTCACACAATTCGCTAAAATATTAAGCGTTTCTTATGGGTGCGCGCGTGTGTGTGTGTTTGGGGGGTGGGGGTACTTGTCCCAAGGACAGATTGTATTAAAAGGCCCGGCCTTAAATCGTCATCCGTGTAAAATAAACTTAAGTTCAGTTGAATTCTATCAGTTTAAATACTGAAGATACCATTATAAGCAGTAGGCTTGTTGTTTTCACTTGATAATAATAAAAATAATAAAACATTGTTTAAACCAACGGCCAGGTTAGCGTGGGAGCCAACCAAGACTCCGTGTCTTTGGACTGGATGACGGACTCGTGCTGGAGACATGTCTTCACCAACGACGCACGAGGCCAGCGCGAGCAGGGGTCACTGGAAGAGTTGCTGCTCTTGGCGCGAGGAGGTCACAGGGTCAGGGTCGTTGTGGGCAACATGGCGGCGGAGGCTGACGTGCTGAGAATCAGGGGAGGTCACCTGTCCGCGCAGCTCCTGAAGCAGTTGTCTCCCGTCAGTTCTGCGAAGGACCACCATCACCTCCTTCATGACAAAGCCAGGTTGGTTCGAGTTTTTGTTTTACATCGGAACCCACTTTTTCGGACCCCTCCACCCCCGCCCCTCCAAATTAAGACCCCCCCTCCCCCTATAAGACTTTTTCAGATTTTCTGTTCGTGACCTCTCTTGACCCCCTTCTTTTTCACGACCTGACTTTTTCAGATTTGTTGGTGTCTTAAAAAAGGAGGTTCCACTGTAGCAGCCACAATCCCAACTCCATTCCCCTCCACTACCGTCATAACTCTAGTCCTCACGCACTTGCATGCATCTCTTCAGTCTTCCCGGCCCAAATAGCAGCATAAGGACAATGTTTTGTTTAAGATATCATTTATATGTACCTGAATTGTCACTTCCCTACCTCCTCCTCAGTGCTTAAAAAAAAGTCAGTTTGAATGTAGCTATCTCATCTAACAGACAATACGTGTTGTTATTATTGAAATGTTAACACTCTACAACGGTTCTTTATTTCCCACAGATGGAGCTGGCAAGTGGTACACACGACAGGCACAATATGGCGTCACGAGGTGTTGCTTGGCAACCATTCCGTAGTCTCGGAAACCCGCTACTCCTCGGCCGTGTCTTGGTTCGTGGACACCAGACCCTGGTCCTCCATTTACCACACCGCCAACAACACCATCATCGCCGGCAGCACAACGGACATCGGCGACGCCGTCGTCAAGGGTGCGGATGTAAGAGTTCGTCTTCGTCACGTGACCGACAACGGCGACATCTTCGCCCCTGCCGTCAACCTAAAAATCGAGGGAGGTAACTCTGCGTCGCCCGTGACGTCAGCTCAGGTGCTCCGTTACCTTAGTGACGAGGATTCCGGCGACACCGAAGTGCGCTTGCAAGGGGAGTTAACCTGGTGGATGACGAGTTTGGGCACGAGAGGAGTTATGTCCCTTCAAGCATGGAATACTGCTCGGAAGGCGAA